>NC_141624.1:18758420-19098420 GCF_047967505.1 Dipteris shenzhenensis
CTGCAAACGTACAATATCAGATGTCAATACCTTATACACCTTTGTAAGACTATAATATATCCAACCGTACAAACATGAAGTTGCAAGAGAAGGGACTTACTTTAATTGCCTTCAAGAACTTTGCAGTACCACTCTGGGCAATGGTCCCAAGACTGTCTTGTAACTCCTGCTTAGTCATGCCTATTCCAGTATCCCTGGAGGGAAAGACAAAAGATCACATAAATTGACTCTTGTAGCCTTGATGATTCTATGTTCCGAACTTGCTGATACACACTTTCTACAAAGACACGCAAGCCATAAGTCCAAACAATACAAGTCTTAAGACCGTCAGTCTCCAATACCGCCATATATGACCTCTTGAAGCATTGGTAGGTTGGCCTATCATAGCTGAGCAGACGGACAAGTTTTCTCTCTAGGCACATAAATTGCACTAATAAATTTCGAAAGAAAAAAATATTCACAGTGCGAACAAGGGCGAGACTCACGTTATGGTAATAGTCCCATCTTCAGAGTTAGGCACCAACTGTATTTCCAAATCGGGGCAATCCCCTAGTATACTAGGGTCTGTGACACTCAGAAACCTCAGCTTGTCCAAGGCATCACTTGCGTTACTGTAGACGACATCAAACGATCAATTAATTCACTTCGGAAAGCCAGGAAATAAAATCTAGTAGCTTTGGTGTGCTACAAGAAGGTTCAACAAATCTAGTTCAGAGAAGGGATGATTCGTAATTGTCTCAAAACTTTGAACGCATACGTACCTCACAAGTTCTCTAAGAAACACCTCTTTGTGACTGTAAAGACTGTGAACGATAAGATCCAGTAGGCGGCTGACCTGACATAGACACAGCAACATCATCTCCCAGTGATTGTAAGACAAAGTGCAACCGATGGCCAACAGCAGAGTGGCTCAACCCTGCTTGGTACGAGAGAAGGGAGTTGGCTCACCTCTGCTTGGTACTCAAACTTCTCTGCGGGAGCCTCAACCTCCTCCTTCTCAACAACAGTGGCCTCGCATCTCAATGAGATATGGGAAGGTGTCGAACTCTTGGGCCTGCACCCAGGATGACCTAGCGAAAACTTGCGCAAGGGATGACCGAAAAGCGATGTCCTGGGAACTGCCATCCGTCGTTTCCGTATACTATTGGTGCAAGCGCCGCGAAGTCCCGGATGAAGAACAGCCGCTCGAGTTGTGAGGAGCTGGAAATTTCCATAGGTCAAGGGCACCAAGCGAGAAGAAAGCTCAGATTGAACTCAATGGGGGACGCAAACAGTGTTTTTGACATCGATTGATTGCCCCGGAGATGAGCAATTCGAAAAAGGAAAGGGCAATTGCAGCTAAAAATCAAAGAGGGAAGGAAGAGGGGAACCTGGTGAGATGGAGAGCGATCGAGAGCGAGAGTGCTGGAGTAGAGGGAAGCCATGAGAGAAGCAGAGCTATGGTGGTTGTGCAGGGAAAGGGTTTAGGGCTTATCAGAAACCTTGAGAAATCACAGACTTCAAAGGTTTATCCTCACCCATTTTTTCATTTGTTTCCTCCCTTTTTTTCTGTCCATGTTTCTTTCTCCAGAAGCTTCCCAACTTCATCTTACACACCCCAAGGCCCAGTTTGAACCACTAGGCGGCCTGCCTTTGGCTAGACTCTTCGCATTTCGAGAAGTTGCAGCCTATTTTCGGCCAGGTTGCGCTATATTCTCGGAGGGAGCCTGGCACGCCGTAGTGGTGCATGCGGTCAGTTCAATCAATGTTGACTTTGCATCACAATGAATATTCGTGAGGTGTTGCACGGCTGTGGGGGGTGGAGGACTCGTCTACCCACGAGGGACTCTGGCAATGCGAGATTTCGGTGCTACGATGGCGATCCGGGATTTCCGTGATGCGATGAGCTGCAACATGGGTGTGGTATAAATGGCAATCATGTTAAGCGTCTGGTTGTTATTCACAAATCTAGCTGTGAGTAGAGAAGCAAGCATGGCGACATGTGGCGACTATGGGCACGGGAAGCAATAATTTGCTGAAAGGTTTTACGTTGTTTCATGGCAATTCCTTCTTTCTTCTTTCCTTTTTCTTTGCTTGATATTTTGTTTTCTGATATGGCGTGGAAAGCATGGAACAAAATAGGACGATGCATGCAAGGACGCGAGTTATGGTTGAGATAGGTTGGATGCTTCAAAGTTTCTTTGTTTTTATTATGTTGTTTTTCTATGTTCCAGTCTGTTGATTGTAGGATATGTTGCTGCGCAAAGTTTCAACACATTGAGGGTGGGAATGCAATTTGAGGAAGATTGTTGGAGAGGATGACTCCAAGATGAAAGATATGTTGTTTGTGGTAGGAGATGTTTGTAGTATTGATGCATGTAGATTGGAGTCTAAATTGTTAGTGTGCATGTAGGTATCCTCATAGACAAGAGTATGGCTACTTGCACGATTAGTACTTCAATTCCACCATCAAGGAGGAGTGTTTCATTGATTTTGATTCCAATGAAGGGACCAATAAAAGAAGCAACGTCCATGAAGGCGGCAAGCATGAAGAGGTCATCAAACCGATCGTTACAGAAGGTTTTTGAAGCTGTGGCGCAACAAGCATTCGCTATCACCTAATTTTGAAGATGTGATAAGGAAGATAATTAAGCGAATACATGTGCATGTATCCTTATTCACACTGAATTGAATGTGCCATTCCAGTGAACACAAGCTGTGCATCCAACAAGGAAGATAACTCATGCAAGATTCTTGATGGTTTGAGAGCATCAATGCCTATAGTATGCAGGCCATCCCACCCAAATTCCCCCCCAACCCTTCAAATCCAAGACTTATGTGGGGTCACCGCGTATCGCTTCGCATTCGAGGGAAAAGCTCTGGCAAAATATGGGAGTTTTAAGGCCAACAATGCTTCCTATCCCCCATGCATATGTCGCACAATTGAAAGACGTCATACAAGTTGACAGATTTTACAGAATCGAGGGTTCAACAACCACCAAGTAAACCCCAAGCGAGGGCAAAACTTCCAATGTCTCCCTTCGCATCGATGCCACAATGAGTGTTCTTAAGGCAAAGCCTTTTGATGGCCATATATGTTTCCATCTTGATAGGGCAATAAGCGCATGTGCTCCATTTGCAGTAGGCCAAATACAACCCAATGGTGAATACTTCACATCTATGATGGAAACGTGATTGTGAAAGTTGACCTTGATGGACCCACGGCTGATCAAATAAGTGTTGCTGATGACCCCAAGCTAGAGGATTGGTGTGATATTTGACCTATGCAAGAACAATTAAGTTATTAGATTGCTAGGCTATTCCTAACTTGTCACCATACTACAGCTGTCTTTCGTGGTTGAAATGAGGAATGGTCTATATGGTCTGATCTAAGAATTCATTGATGAGGACATTGTGTGTTGTTTCTTGCGCACCAAAGTTTGTTGAAGCATTGGATCAAAGAATGCTTGTGTGTAGTTTTCTTCTCCAAACAAAGATCTTATTTTATACTATCTTAACAAGAAGACCCTGGAATTCACTCTCATTCCTAGAACGAAGGTGTTTTCATATGCAACAATCTTTGCATATGCATTTGTAGGACTCTTGAATAAAAAAAGGGCCATGATTCGATAATCTCAATGGAACAATACTCCTTCATTGCATGGGATCCCCCATCCTTGTTGTCATTCCCTTACACTTGCAAGTAAACTAGAATACTCCCAAAGTACAATTTGACAAAGAATATTCTCACAACAAACATTCTATTCAAGCAATTTGTAGCAAGATATACAAGATAAGAAGACATACTTGCCACTAGAGAAGCCGAAACAAGGTGCAAGCAGGCATGTAGCCAATCAATGAGCCGTGCAGTGTACTCAAACCACACTCAAAAGAGAAAGAGGACATGCAAGAGCCCTGTTGATATTTACCACACAAATATAAATGACACTCTGAGGTCCCCTTTGCATGTCTTGCAGCACACTAACTTTCTACTCATGGCTAAGGATACAAAAACTTGAGGTTAGGCTATTCTTGCATGAGCAAAGCGTGGATTGTAGCAACACAACATCCAAGAAACATACCGTCTGTGCCTCTTGCTACAAGCAAGCAATGGCTCATAAACTTCCAACGTTCTCCATTAACAACATGCACACGCAAGCAACAACACCATACGTAGCATCACTTAACAAAGTAGAGGAACAATTGGTCTCGATAAGAATCCCTTTTGCACAAATACGAGAGCAATCCTACAAAGGGCAATATGGCATGCATGGGAGCATCATAAATGTGTTCATTGATGTGGACAGAGTGCTACGTGTGTTACCTTAATTCCTAATGGACAACGTGACAATTATGGTTGTAATCAAAAGGAAGATACAATACACACACAACTACACAAGCAACATAGTCGACCAACATTGACAATGCACGCTATGCATGAATTTCTACAAGCCCTTCTCTATAAGGAGAAAAAAGTGCAATTGAATCCTTTGTGGATTAAATGCATACGTAATTTGCAATCAAACAATGACAAAGGCATCCAAAGACCACCATTTGCTATTGAAGGAACACAAGAAGAGGAAATACTAACGGACACATTAGTACATGGTATATATAGTAGCCAACAAGTGGCTGAATTTGAAGACAAACCTATAGTTGTTGCTCCATGCGAGGGTTTCTCGCCCCTTAGCATTTTTGAAGACTGTGAAGAACTAGCCTTCCCAACAATATTTTAGGGGCATCCATGGACATACAACGAGCCTGCAAAACCAAGTTACTAAGAGGTAACAAGGATAGACGCTTCGTGATAAACATAGAAACCTTTTCTTCAAGACAACGAAAATTTTGGTGTGACAACTCTTATCATCCACATGGGTATGACTGCAGAAAGGCCAATTGCGAGATTCACATTTACAAGCCAAGGACGTGATGAAGGGCACAAACATTGAGAAATTGCTACAATCTAAAATCAGCTGTTGCAACTTCACATGCTTGCGAACATCCACGGACTACAAGCAACGCCTCAAGAAAAACCTATTTGTGATGCATAGGCAATTAGGGCCATCTACCTTCTTCGTGACATTATCAGCATAGTGGAGAAACATTGTGCAATCCTAAATACACAACACATCAGCTCGCAGCAAGCAATCTATCTTACACTATCGCTCCTTCTAACTAGCACAACATGAGAATTCATCTACATCAATATGAGTACAATAGAAGAAAGAATTCTCTTGCTAAAGCGATGATCGCAATTAAAGAGGATGGATCCAAATAGCACTAACATCTTCTTCAATGACATCATTGCTAAATACATGAAGCACACAAGCATCCTTGCAATGTTTGCAAGCAAGTACACAATAGCAAGCAATCAAGTGCTGCCATGAAAGAAAGCAAAGATTATAAGATTCAATAACTACATCAAGGAAAAGATCTTGAAAACCACTAGTTACAAAGGCCTATGATTGCTATACTCACCCTTTGCTGCAACCAAACATATGCTAACTGATGAGCTTCCAACGTCACATGACACCTACATCTACAACAACAAAATCATAGATAACAACAGACAACGATTCAACAAGGTTTGATCTTATTCAACCATATTAGCAAATAGCAGGTCATGCATGTCCACAATCTCTTCTGGCCGCCTCCTCAAAGAAAATGAGGAGTTTGACCTTGGAATAGAAATGAATCTACAAAACAAAGCTCCACAAGCATATGATTGTGGAGGACATCATGCTCAAAAACCGAGTTAGACCAAACAATCCGATACACTTGTTCTTATCTGGAAATGTAGGAACATGGAAAACGTTCACTTTGATGTCTCTTGTCCAAGCCTTGCTATGGGACTATAATGCACAAAGAGACAACTGACATAGACTTGCCAAGGATCCTATTGTTAGCATACACTGGCAAAGTGGCACACTATATAGGGGGAACAACAATTCATTTAGCCCTGCACCTTCCTTTGATGAGACAAGCACTTACGTTAGCCTCTCTGCTAAACACACTTCAAGCCTTGTCAACACTATACAAGAATGTTGAACTCATACTTCTAGACAAAATCTCACTCATTGGAATCAACACGTTCATTCCAGCAGACATGCACATGCAGAAATCAAGCACAACCATGCCAAGCCATTTGACGGCATCAATGTACTGTTGTGTGGTGACCTTTGTCAGGTGATTCCCACAAAGGACTCTTGGATATTCCTCAAGCAATCGTCATCAATTGCAATACTTACTTCTTTTTGGAGAACCCAAGCCGAGATACTATAAGCTACAAAAACCAATGCGGCAAGACAATGGACTATACCTTGAAATACTAAATAGGATCCACATGGGAACCCAAGACAAAAAAAACCTTGACATCTTGAACGAAAACTATGCTCGTGAGCCACCAATAAAACACACTATTCCCCACCTATTCTATATGAACACTCTAAACTTAGAGTATAAACACAACAAGTACATATTCAACTCGCTTGAAAGCAACCCACATATTTTGAAATCACACGATTTCAAGCATAAAACATGCAATAAAGCAATCACCGTCCCAAAAGGCCCCAAAAACACAGGCGGATTACACGGTGAACTACACTTGAAAGTGGGGATGATAGTCAAGATTTACTCTGGCAATCTTTACATGCCGATCTCACATCACAAGCCTTCATTCAACCACACAATTGTGTATAGTAGAACCCCAAACTAGCACAAAGTAGCAAGCTCTCATATCTCAAGCACATTGATAGGTAGCAAATCAGTCCATAGGACATGAATTGGCAACTAATGTATTGGTATGTTAGTAGCTATGATTTTACGACTCTTGAGAAAGTATAGGTTATCGATAATCATCATCATCATAATTACCACCTTAAGAACAAAAATTCTAGCAAAGATATATGCTAGTTATCTCCATCATTGGCAAATAACTTAGAAGAACCAATAACCATTTGCAGGCTCAAAATGGATCATCATCCATATTGATGCCACACATGTTAGTGACATTACAAGAAAATTTACAAAAAAAGGTGGCTGATACAAAAATACTATAATATAGAGGACTAGATAAGGCACCATGGAGCCCTCCAATGAGATTTAGGTGTATGGAGACCTCTATAAGAGAGGCTCCCCAATTATAGGAGAAATTAAACAAATTCACAAAATCCTAAATGTCCTCATTGGTCCCCCCACTATAAAAAATTCCCATTAACAACCTTGGATAAGTTCTCAAAACTCCTTGTTTTCCTTACACCCAACCAACCATAAACTAATAACATGCTCTTTTTTTCCTTCTAGTGAGACCGTTTGGCTTAAAACTTTAAAACCAACCCAATCTCTTTAAGTTTCCCTCTAGTTCAAAATCTTTTCATCCCTTATACACTCTTGAAATGTGTGTTCCCACCTCCCCCTTACAACCCCTTCGAAATCCTTTTGATTCATGCATTTTTGTCATATCTTTAATTGCTCATGGACCAATTGCAGGTGTTGCCTCCACTTTGTGACCCCTTTTAAATCACCTCTCTCCACTTTTGAATCATGATTTTTCCTCTCCTTTTTTGCATTCTCTTCCATCTTTGAATATATTTCGGAGAAAGTACCAGCTATTCTAGATAGATCTCTCTATTTGAGAGATTAGGGTTGCAACTCATTCTTCCAACACAAATACCCCACAAACAACAACAAGGGTTGTTGGCTCATCTCTATCTTGTTAGAGTGGCCATTATGAAAAATATAAGAAGGTACTCATATGAAAATAAAATACAATGAGTTATATTAAGACTTTTTAAAGCCAATTAAGTGATTTTGCTTAGAGCTTGTTTCTTTGTTAAGTTGGGTTCTTAGTTCTATTATCTTTTTGATGTGTCACATGAGAAGTGGACAAAATCACAACTAGAGTAAGAGTTCAGTTCTTATTGCAAGCACACGCACGCACGTGCATGCACACACACACACACACACACACACACACACACACACACACACACACACACACACACACACACACACATACACACACACACAGAGTCACAACTCATCCTTCCATCATACAATAAAAAGGAGTTCTCACAATCGGCAATACAAGTAAGTGGAATGTTGGCTCATCAAATTTTGGTTAGAGTAGAAATTATACAAAATACAAGAAAGTTCCCACATGAAGACGAAAGGGAGGTAGAAGAATTTTTTAGCCAATGAAATTGTTTTGCTTGGAACTTATTTCTTTGTTAGCACTACCTTCTAGGCAGCACTATCGTTTCACTTTTCTTAAAAAAGTGTCCCACACCATTTTTTGCCACATGGCCCCCTACTATTTTGGTTCTTTCTCCCTCCCTCTCCCTCCCTCCCTCTCTCTCTCTCTCTCTCTCTCTCTCTCTCTCTCTCTCTCTCCCCCCCACGGAGTTTGCAAATTATTTGAACTTTCCTATACACAGGCTTCCATCACAGGTGTTGCACATTAATCATTCATTCATCTTGACAATTGTTTTCCTTTGACAGAACGAATTGAAGGTAGTGCTCACGAGTACTTGTACTCACTTGTTAATTAAAGTAAGGTTTTAAGTTCTATTATCTTTTAGATGTGTCACATGGAAAGTGGAAAAAATCACTAGAGTAAGGTTCAATTCTTATTGTGAGTAGTGAGAGAGAGAGAGAGAGAGAGAGAGAGAGAGAGAGAGAGAAGGGGGGGGAGGGAGGGAGCGAGAGCGAGCAGAGAGAGAGAGAGAGAGAGAGAGAGAGAGAGAGAGAGAGAGAGAGAGAGAGAGAGAGAGGGAGAGGGAGAGGGGGGGGGAGAGAGAGAGAGAGAGAGAGAGAGAGAGAGAGAGAGAGAGAGAGAGAGGGAGAGAGAGTGGAGCTACTAAACGAGCATCCACACTAGTGCAGAATGCAAAAAATGCAAAAAGATAGTACTAAGTACAACATAGTCATGTCATTGGTCAACTACATATCAATCTCATCATCATCATTATTATGAGAACCTGTAGCCGCTCCACACCAGCCCACTCTATATTCGACAAGTCTGGCCCCCAACAAGGACTACTATACATCCCCACTGGGCGGACCAGGTCTATGGATCCTGAAAATGCGAGCGAAAGCAATGCCTCTCTAGTCTAGCCAATGAAGCATATCCTCTGCCCAAACGGGCATGCATCGTGGGTCTCATAGTGAAGATGGGTCCAGAGAAGATACTATCTCATGAAGTGACCCATCAAATGTGAATTGCTCGTGATGCATGACGGCTCGAGATGTGTTGAAGATCATAACCTTGGTTTTACCCAGGTTGTGACCTTCAAATCATGAGACTTACAAAAAGACTGCAGTGCATCAAGGTGTCTCTGGAGCCCCTCTACACACACACACACACACACACATAGAGCACAAAGGAGGGGGAGGGATGATATAGTTCTTGTAGTCATTTCGCTTAGAAATTATTTCTTTTTCTCTTAGGATAAGGGGCATTTAGTTCATATTTTTTTATAAAACTGCTCAAAATCACACCTATAAAATGTTTCAACTCTTATTCTAAGCTAAGATAGATATTTGGTTTTGGTTTTCTTTTGTTGGAATAAGTTTTTGAGTCATACTAACTTGATATGCCTATGCGAACTACATCAACTCATAGTTTTAATACTTGTTAGAAGTTCACATAACTACTTCTCATACATTTCTTGGAATAACAATGCCAATTCTATTGGCTTGAAAAATGAATGTGACCTTAGAGTCCATAAAATCACCATTGTAAGGCAATACAATGCTTTTTCATAGGTTTGGTGACTTAACTCTCCTAGACTTTTTTGCCCTTCCCCCAATGGGTAGGCCTTCGTAATCATTTGGCCTTCAAAGAGAAAATTCAAGTATTTAGTTTTTTTAATGTTCACTTTTTTTTGGCATGCATTGATTGGAGGAGCATGTGAGTATCCCATGAAACTCTCCACCTCTCTCTCTGTCTCTCTGTCTCTCTGTCTGTCTGTCTGTCTGTCTGTCTCTCTCTCTCTCTCTCTCTCCCCCCTTCATCCCTTGAAATCCCCCACTTCTTTCTCCCCCCTTTTTTTGTCTCCCTCTTCTTCTTCTCCTCCTCCTTCTCCTTCTCTCTCTCTCTCTCTCTCTCTCTCTCTCTCTCTCCCTCTCTCCCTCAGCTTGCAATTCACCCACTTTTTTGCTCACCATCTGGGGTAGGCCACATGAATGAAATTCATCTTGTTTCATTTAATATTTATGTTATCTTTGGGATTGTAGATTTGATTTGATTTAACATGTCCATGTTATAAATCATTTATAATTATTCTTCAATCAAAGTCATATAATAGTTTCTCAATTTTGTTTCTTTATCAAGTGTCTTGATTCAATTATTTGTATTTGCCATTTCTTGTGATTTCAGACTTGTTTATATTCCCAAGGAATTGCAATGTAAATGTAAATTCATTGAATGCTCTCTCCCAATATAGAGATGTCGAACCCTTAATTGTTTTGCTCTTGTGAATATTGGTCCAAATATGATCCAAATGCAAGCCACAAGTTGCTACTTCTTTGAATTGCAATTCCAATACATGATTTGTTGATGTGAGTTTATTGAAGCTCACATTTCCCTTCTCATGTCATTTTTAAATCAATAAGGATATTGTTTTGGATTCCTTTGGTTGCACAAAATATTAGAGTACAAATCTGGTTTAGTTTCGATGTATAAGCATATTTATATTCATATTGAGTGTTCATTCCTTTATTTTATTTTGGAAATTTGATGCTAACAATATCTTCATTGTTCTGGATTGTCATTTTGATGTAAATTCCATATGCCCCATACACTTTAACATCAAGCATTCACTAAACCATCAAGAACTTATGTTTCTTGTGCATAGGTTTGCAAGCATTCCTTCTTTGATGGTAATTATGGCTCTTAGGCCTCTATCTATTTTGGGTGTTTCAAGATTAGTGGAGCAATAGGTATTGTCATCATAATGGTCAAGCAATATGATGCCATACATACCTAGAGAATGGATAGCAAAGTTATGGTTGAGGATGATTTGATGGAGAAAGGTGCTTCCATGCTATATGTTAAGCATGTTGTTTGCTTGCAAAGGAAAATTGTTGAATCGTTGATGGAGAAAGGTGCTTCCATGGTTGCTAAGGATGCTGCCAAATTTGGTTGGTGCTACTTAAAGATGGAAGGATTGCTTTGGATGCTGACTAGAAACCAATCCAAGAGAGGATGGAACAATAATAAAATTGACACATCGTAGATTAAGATAATCTATTAATTAAAATTTTAAATTTGTTTGAGATACATTTGATTGTGCATTCCTTTTTCACCCTTCCCCTCCTCCCTTTCAACTTATTAATACACTTTAAGAAACTTCTCATGTTGGGGGGACCTATTTTGAAGAGAATGATGCAAGGCAAATATTGTCCATGTACTTTCCTCCAATGTATTTATTATTAGTATTTCACAGATTATTTTGATTGAATTATGTTCAACTTTTTGAAGTTCATGTTCTCTCTTGAGAATTGATGTACAATTTCCTTCTGTATTAGCGTTAGTAAACTAGAAATACTTTGTTGATCTATAAAATGGCAAGGATAGCACAATAAAAGATGCTAATTGTGTACTCATTGTTGAGAATTAAAAAATGAGTTAACTATTTCCCTCATTCTCTCTTGTGAAGTTGTGGCTATCGCATGCATGCTTTCATTGTGAAGTTGTGTCTACTTGTATGCATGCTTTCATTGTTTCTTTCAAAATTTGAGTTATGCTATTGTCCATGTAAGAAGTTCAATATATTGTTGTTGCATATCACTCTTAAGGTATGAACTAGATGTATTGGTTTGGGATCAAAGTGCCAAAATTTTATTCTATATGTCCATGTCCAGCATTAATCCAGTCTTGGAATTCTCTCATTCCCATTAAGCTCATCTATCTTGAAATGATACTTCTTTTTTTATAGAGTCTTCATTGCATTATCATTGTTTGATTCGGAGGAGGCTTTGGATAATTGAAATGGCATAAATATCCTACATTTCCTTTTACATGTTCGTGTATGATTATGCATTTGTATTTCTCTCATATTCTCATCCAGAAAGTCCATATTGCAAATAAAATGTTTGTCAACAAAAAGCTAATATTTTTCACTTGAGTTAATATTTTAAATAGTTAATATTTTAAATTGGTAAATCTTTTGTCCAGATGGTTCCATGCTCACGTCGTGTCCCACAATTTTGGAACTTAGTCACAAAGAAATAATCAAGCTAAGGCCCTAAAATACTTGTATTCTTTTTTGTAAACATGAAAGCATTGCTTGAAGTTTATGGACATAGCAGCTTTGCATTGTTGGGTCTTGGTGAGCTAGTTGTTTCGATATCTCAAACTCATTAGTCGACTAGCTTTATAATGCTTTAGAAGAGTAACATTTTTCTAGACCTCTATTAAAGAATCCCACATTTTCTCAGTGCACGAGAATGTCAAGAAGAAACCTGGGGGTCCTAATTGTCTCATCATAGCAAAAGCTTATTTTCAAAGTTTGTCTTTGTAATCTGATGATGTTCACAAATTCTCAAAGTCTTAATATCTTGTATGTACGACTGAGTTTTCTATATTAGTCTTGTCAATTAGTAGTCCACAGGCCTCGAGTCCCCTCCCTAATTTTCACCCTCCTCACAAATTTCTTCTTCCTTCAGTTATTGCCGAACTCTCGGCAAACACTAGCTGAGGCAGCCCTTGCTGGTAGCTTGACCGCACAGCGCCAATGATGTCTCTCACACATAAACTTTATTCTTTCCTTTATCGAACTTAAATAGATTGCATGATTTGCTATATGAGAAATTTGATAGTCTTGAAGAATAAATTTGGTAGTTATGTGCATAGGATAAGCACATTTGCAATATTTTGATAAAATAGTGGAATTGTGTTGAGTCTTGTCTAATGCACGATATGCATGATGATCACAGAGGATCAAACCATATCAAATAAGCCATGAGAAAGAGACATAAGATTGGCATACTCAACTCAGTCTATTCCAATGTTTTTATCAGTCATAGAATGAGAAGCTTCATTATAGATAGTCGCCTTACACATCACCATGTCACTTGTCTACCTTATCTCACCTCATCTTATCTCTTTGCAAGTCATCCTTATCTATTAGACATTTTGTAGCTCTCTAGGCCTTGTTCACATGCTCTTGTAGGCACCGTTCTCTCAACATATTTTCCACTTGATGTCATGATAGCTTATGGATCATGTCTAGGCATTCCAAAACGTAACATTGACATACTGATCTAGAGCAACATACGTGACTTGGGTCTCATAATCAAGCTCAACATTTACTAAAGTCTGGAGTAAAGTATCTATACTATTGTCTTGTTATGGATTTGGTATATCTTCATCTAAGGAATCATCCTTTATTGAATTCAAATTTTCCAATGGCTCTAAATGATCAATCCATTCCTTGTTAAATGAAACCTTGTTCTCCTATAAAGAGGTGTGTAAATTAACAAGTACTCGTGTCGTGTGGCTGACTTGTGTTGACACATGGTTAACAGTGGTCAACGCCTATCAACATGTGGTCAACACCTATCGACATGTTCTCAACTCCTATCATCATGTGGTCAATGCCTGTCGACATGTGGTCAATGCCTATCATCATTTGGTTAGGGGTGTTTCTATTATAACAGTTTCCCCTGCCACTATCATTCACCATCCCGGTGAATAGAAATGGAGGAGGGAAACCGTCAAAAGAAAAAAAGAACTTACAAACCATTGATATGGTGATGTAGGAAAAGAAAATGTTACAGACCATGTGGCTGGCCTTGCAAGTAATACCAAAATTTGTATTAAAATGAAACTATGAAAATAAAATGTTGCTTGATGAGGTACAGCAAGGAAAATTGGAAAAAACTAAGTATATCATGAGGATAGGACACCATGATATTTACAATTAGAGCCAATCAACTTGTCAAAAATCTAATAGTGCAAAAAAAAACCCATGTATCAAATTACTGAGGGAGGTTATCAGTAGCCTTCTCCTCTACCCTATGCTCTACTGCAATCGTATGTAGCTCTGTAGCCTTTTCCTCAGCCATCTACTCTGTCCCATTCATATGTAGCTCTGTAGCATTTTCCTCAGCAATCTGCTCTGCCCTCGTCATATGTAGCTCTAGATGGTGTGTTTCCTCCTTAGCCTCAATTGTGTCCATCACGTTTTTCAGATTTTCATACTTGGTCTTATACCAGTGGTATTGCCGGTAGTAATGATCCTTTTGCTCTTGCAAGGTGGAATGGGAAGTCTGGAGGGTGGCCAACTGTGTCTGAAGGTATGTGAATTCTTCTTCCATGAATGCTACTTTTCCAATTCAGCCACTCGAGAATCTGATTTTTCCTGGGCAATCTGGGAGGAAGACGAGTCCTTTAACTGTGCGATCTTCTGCTAAAATTTGGTTACCTCTGTGAGATGTTGGCTTTGCAAAGTTGCCAGATCTATTGCATGCTGGCTACAAACTGTTGCCATTTTTGCTTCCCATTCCTACTTGTGGATGTGGTGGCAATCCTCAAGGGCAGCCCGCTAAATGTTCCAAGTGATGTCATGCTCGTGAATAGTAGCTAATTCCTTCTCTTTCTGCCATCTCTCCTCTTGCTGCCAAAGTGTCACCTCTATGGCGCATTGTTGGGCTGCTTGAGCTCTCTCAAATTCTAACTTCAAATGTTGCTGCTGGGAGAGGAGCTTATGAGCATAACATGTGGAATTGAATACGGCTGTCCCAAGTTGCGTGAAAGTGTCATCCATGATAATCTGAGCGAGATGTAGGGAACTCTTCATCCAAGTGTACCTATCGCTATAATTCAACCTGTCATCCAAATTAATCACATCCCCCGATTCCTCGAACATGTCAGGGAGAGCGCCCTCTTCCTCCGTAGTAGATAGGTTGCCTGTAGGTGCCAATTGATCTAAGTGCATAAAACATGTCGGGGCCCTCGAGGTCTTCCTGTTCTGTGTGAGGCATTCTTGCAAAGGAATGGTGAAGATTTGATTCACATCCTCCACATACTGGTGAGCGTTTCCTGTGAAGAACAAGTAGTAGTTTTTTGTAATCTTCATTCTGCTTGTCCACAAGAGAAACATTTGAAAGCGATGGGCTTGATGAAGCAGCTATGTAAGCTGTGAACATATCATTCTGATGAAGGGGTGGGCAATCCACAGACTAGGGCAAACTCCCTCCCTCAAATACCTCCTTTGATGGTGAAGTTGCCGGAAGATCTCCTGGGGAGGGGCTCCCACTCCTGTATCTGCTCATGTCTCTTTCCTATGGAGGTCGTGGGGAGGCTGAAATGTGAAGTACTCCTGGAGAAGACTATGCAAGCCCCTGAGAAAACCCATGGGAGTGAGGTCCCAGAGTAAGATTCAGATCCAGCACATGGTCGGAGGTTGCTTGAACTATGGTGATGACTACATCGGTGAAAATGGTGGTGAGGGAAGATGGAACAATTGTAGTCTGTCAGCAAAGGTCACAAAAATACACTTTTTGAGGAAGTCACCGATACAACACCCATTGTCACTGGTACAACATGGGGTGTACTTGATGCAACCATACCCACTGAAACTCTGGAGGTCCCTGGAGAAGCCTGGACAAGTGTGATTGATGGAGATGCAAGTTCTGGTACTGGCGAAGTGACTGATGGAGATATGAGACATGTCACTGATGCGAAAGATATAGGACCAGAGGCCACCCTGCTGGGGAACCTGTAACATAATGTACTGAAGAGATGTGATGTACAACTCCGAAGGCTGGATCAGGTTGCACTCGTTGAGGCACGAGGAGGTAGGAATTGTGGAAGTGACAGTGGAAGAGATGGCAGGGGTGGTGACAGGATGGGAGAGGGATGACGAAGGGAGGCGACGTGTGACAATGGAGGGAGGGTTGGCCTTCCACTGGTAAAGTAAGAAGGTGAGGTGTGGCCCATAGGTACAGGTATATGTTCCCCTATGCTTGCAGACCGTGTTATGGAAGGCGGAGTAGAAGAGTGAGGTAAAATCGTAGGGAGTGACGGAGAGAATGGAGTCAAGGGCAGAATGGATCGTCTTGGTGATGAAGAATTGTCTTGGGGAAGAGTAGAAGTGAGTTAACAAATACCTCGCTAAAAACGCCTCTTTGCCGTTTCCCTCAAGAACCTTCTTGCACTAATGTCCGCGGTGATGAAGTTTACACTTCGACAAGAAGGACATGAATGTGAGTGACTCGGTGTGAGGTGGCAAAAAACTATGGTGCATTTGCTAGATGATGCCATGGAGGGTGGTCCTGATCCTATTCTGCGGGCTACCCGAGCTGAATGAAAGTCAATGAATAGAGTGTCTTGCGGTAATTTGGGTTTGTACTTGTGGTGAGGGGCACGAGTAGGCATGAACGATGGCACCGTATGGAGAGGCAAAGAGTGAGGAGGTGGTGTCAATGTCGAGGTCTGGAGAGAAGAGGGGGTGCTGATGTTGAGGCCAACAAGATAGGAGCTTGGTGGTCAGAAGGGCCTAATGAGACCCTGGAGAGGAGTGTGACAGGTTGCGTGGAGAGCGGGGGAGTAAAGGGAGAGGGAGGAAGGAGTATGTAGCTAGGAAGGGGGGTGGGTGGAGAGGTAGAGGGAGGGGGCGGATGGAGAGGTATAGGGAGGGAGGGGTGTAGAGAGAGCTAGCGGGAACGTGGAGGGGGGGGATGTGTGCTGCACTGAGGGAGGAGTGGGAGGGGGGGTTGATGGAATGTAACTCACATCTGACCACCTTGCAGTAGCCAAAGGATCATGGCACCAAGGGGAGGTGTTGAGAGATATGGTGCCATGAGCACATATAGAGCAAAGGTATGAGCAAAGGGAAAGCTGCCACATGGCATGGAGGAGATATCCCACATGTGAGCAAGCAAAATGGATGTAAGTACCCTCACCTATAAAAGGGAGGTTCATTTGAAAGAATATCAATCAAGCACTTTGCACTATCTCAAGATTCTCTTTATGAGTCCAAGCTAATCTATCTTGGAACCTAATTGACTTGAGATACATGTCATGAGCACTCTCTTCATTATGTTTCCACACAGGTTCCATCCACCTTAGAGTGCTCCATAGATCCTGAGGCACACATGTTTTGTCATGGTATCAGAGCATAGGTTTAGCTCTCCTAGTTTAGCTCATTAGTAGTTCACTAGGATTGCTTCCATTTCTAGATTAGTTGTAGGCATGTCTTAGGAGCACGTGTTTTATCATAGGTTAGTTTTAGTTTTAGATTGAGAGAATTCCGTACAGTGAATGAAAATTCCGTTCATTGCTTTGAGATATTTCCGTCTTTCCTGATATAAGAGAGAGAGTTCCTTTTAGAGATCTATTTTGTGAGATAGATATGTGAGGAGTTCTTCTTCTTCTTCTTCTTAGAGAGAGCTTGTGAGAAAGAGACTTTCTGATTGTTCAGTTTGTTGAAAGCTTTGAGAAAAGTTTCCTATCTATTGTCATTCCAAGAATCATCATCGACAATAGCTTCAACTCTTGTAACCGGCTGAACAACCTCCTACTGGCTCTCCAACGACCCCCAGCATACTCCATCAAGCTCTCGGACGTGAACAACTCCCACAAGTCGCTCCTGCTCTAGCACAGCCAGTCGCCTCCAACAGTCTCCCAGCCTCCAAAGCTTCAACGAAGGCTTCATAAACGAACCTCTCTCCTTCATATGCAACCTTCTGATGGCCCACGCTCAGCCCCTTGCGCTAACAAATGACTCGGCTAACTCCAAGATTCTAAGTTACCGCTTGTCGAAGCTTTTGTCGAAGTTACTACAGTGAAGGAAGCTCCTCAACTCTACGGCCCCTGCAACTCTAAAAGCCAGCGCAACCCCAGCCCGAATCTGTAGCAACAGCAGTGACCACAGCTTCAGCGCCATCCAAGAGCCCTCGACAAGCCTCTACAAACGCTGCAAGCTACCTACACGACGAGCAGCCACGACACAGAAGCAAACAGCCAGCCGCACGGCTCACTGGCTTCAGCACACGGACGCCGACTGTCTTCAACGAACGTAGCGAGCCATCTACGACGCTCACGAACTCTTGCAAGGCCAATCCTCCAGACTCGACTCCATCACGGGCCTCCTCCAAACGTAGAACCAGCGAATGGCGCAGCGTCTTTAGAACCTCCGTCGCCGTCGTCGCCTCAAACCTTCCTTCTCCAAAGTCTCACAGAAAAATGACACGTGGCAGATAGTATCTTACCAAGGTTAGGTGAGGTTAACCCGTGGTTCAGAGGCTAGGTCATCATCTGGCCACGTGGCAGATAAGGTGTCAAAGCTAACTATGGTTAGGTTCAGTTACTTGGTTAGTTGAACTATGGTAAAGTTTGAGTAAACCTTGGGTTTAACCAACTTGGGTTAAAAGGTCACCATAGTGCCACCCAAGCACAGTCCCCTTTGTAAGCACAGTATGGAATTCAGCATGTGAATCCCTGTGCCACATCATCAAAGGCCCCTCTTCTTCACAAAAGCTTCAACAAGCCATAACTTGTAATCCAGAAAGAATTTGCACATGCTCCAAAAAGGAAAAGTGATCGTGTTTTCGAGCTCTATGTGCCTGTCATGTCAGAATCATTGTATGCAATTAGACACTGCCAATATTGAAAGAAATCAATTGGTAAGACCTTTGCAACAAATGGAAAAGCAAAGCATGAATGCACACATCATTGTCATAAGCATGCCAAAAGCACAAGTGTATGAGATGACCATAGCCCGAAGCATGGCATCCACACAAAGCATCAAGGCACATGGAAGAACAAAGCATCATGCATGAAGCTACACCAAACAAAGAAGCAAATGAGTCGTCATCAAGCCATGAGCCAAAAGGTGACATCAATGGAATGTATTGAAAAGCAAAAACCTTGCCAACCTTGCCTATTATGTTTTGTAATCAAACCTGACCACCTGAGAGTAGCTATGAAAGCACCCAGGGGAGGTATTGACATGTAGAAGCCACACTTGACCACCTTAAGTAGCATGCATGCACTAAGGGGAGGTGATGGAATGTAACTCACATCTGACCACCTTGCAGTAGCCAAAGGATCATGGCACCAAGGGGAGGTGTTGAGAGATATGGTGCCATGAGCACATATAGAGCAAAGGTATGAGCAAAGGGAAAGCTGCCACATGGCATGGAGGAGATATCCCACATGTGAGCAAGCAAAATGGATGTAAGTACCCTCACCTATAAAAGGGAGGTTCATTTGAAAGAATATCAATCAAGCACTTTGCACTATCTCAAGATTCTCTTTATGAGTCCAAGCTAATCTATCTTGGAACCTAATTGACTTGAGATACATGTCATGAGCACTCTCTTCATTATGTTTCCACACAGGTTCCATCCACCTTAGAGTGCTCCATAGATCCTGAGGCACACATGTTTTGTCAGGGGTGACGTAGAGGGTCATGAGGGAGGTGGGCTGCACTGAGGGAGGAGTGGGAGGGGGTGTGACATAGAGGGCAGGGAGGGAGGTGGTGGGCTACATTGAGGGAGGAGTGGGATGGGGTGTTGCGCTGAGGGAGGGGGGGGGTGAGGGGAACGTAGAAGGTAGTGGGAGGGGGTGTGTAGAGGGTAGGGGGATGTGGAAGGTGGCACAGAGGGTGGCGGGAGAGGGGGGTGTAGATGGGTACATAGAGGGGGCTACGTAGAGGGTAGGGGAGGCGGCGGGTGAGGGGGGGGTAGAGCTACGTAGAAGCTATAGGGAGGGAGGAGAGGGAGGTGCAAGCTGCTACGTAGAAGGTGTAGGAGGGAGGAGAGGGAGGGGCTAGTTGCATAAAAGCTGTAGGGAGGGAGGAGAGGGAGGGGCTGGCTACTACGTAGAAGGTGTAGGGAGGGAGGAGAGGGAGGGGCTGGTTGCGTAGAAGCTATAGGGAGGAAGGAAAGGGAGGGATTTGCTGCGTTTGAGGAGGGGGAGCTGCATGGAGAGGGTAGAGAGGCTATGAGGGCACAGGGAGAGGAGCCAACGATGGAGAGGAGCTGAAGAAGATGGAGAGCTTGGATAGAGAAGCTGAAGGTAGGAGAGTTGGTTAACCAGCGAGGATAGTTCGTAGAGGTTGAAGCAAGAGTTGGAAGCCAGAACTCCAGAGATTCTACAGGGAGGTTGAAGAGAGGGCCTAGAAGGAAGTAGAGGCCCAAGGAGGAGATGATGGAAGGCCCAAGGATGGTTGGAGCTGGAGCAAGAGATGTGGTAGAGGAGATGGTGCTAGCAAGAGGCATGCAAGGCTGGAGTGGATAGAGGTAACAGAAGAAACGGTGATATGTATAAATGGAGAGTTGTCAAAAAGCAAGAGAAAAATTGACAAAAAAGCAAGAAAGCTAAAATTAGCAAATAGCGCTTTTGAGTGTAATGTGTAAGGGGGTGGATAGAACCGATGGAGGGGAGAGAGCCAAAAAGCAAAACTGCCAATTTTAACTGACTCCACCAAAAATAGCATGTTTGCCAAATTTAGCATATTCTCCAAATTTAGCGAAGTGCTAAAAATGAGTTGGAAGTGCATCGCAAGGATGATGGAAGATGGAAAGAGAAGGTTTTGGTAAGAGAGAGAGATGAGTGTGACAAAGGGTGGAGAGAGAAAGTATTGGTAGGAGAGAGGTGGGGGAGTGACTTAGGGTGGAGAGAGAAGGTGTTTGTAAGAGAGAGGTAGAGGTGGTTAGAGGGTGGAAAGCGAATAAGTTTGTAAGAGAGAGGTAGAGGTGGACAGAGGGTGGAAAGAGAAGGTGTTTGTAAGAGAGAGGTAGAGGGTTGGACATAGGGTGGAAAGGCAAGGAGTTTATAAGAGAGAGGTAGGGGGTGGACATAGGGTGGAGAGAGAAGGTGTTTGTAAGAGAGAGGTAGGGGGTTGGACATAGGGTGGAGAGAGAAGGTGTTCATAAGAGAGTGGTGGGGGGTGGACAAAGGGTGGAAAGGGAAGAGTTTTGTAAGAGAGTGGTGGGGGTCAGACATAGGGTGGAAAGAGAAGCGTTTTGTAAGAGAGAGATAGAGAGAGAAGGTGTTTGTAAGAGAGAGGTAGGGGGTTGGACATAGGGTGGAGAGAGAAGGTGTTCATAAGAGAGTGGTGGGGGGTGGACAAAGGGTGGAAAGGGAAGAGTTTTGTAAGAGAGTGGTGGGGGTCAGACATAGGGTGGAAAGAGAAGCGTTTTGTAAGAGAGAGATAGGAGGTGGAAAGAGGGTGGAAAGGGAAGGGTTTTGTAAGAGAAGAGTGAGGGGTTGGACATAGGGTGGAAAGAGAAGGTGTCAGTAAGAGAGAGGTGGGGGTTGGACATAGGGTGGAAAGGGAAGGGGTTTGTAAGAGAGAGGTGGGGGGTTGGACATAGGGTGGAAAGAGAAGGTGTTTGTAAGAGAGAGGTGGGGGTTGGACATAGGGTGGAAAGGGAAGGGTTTTGTAAGAGAGAGGTAGGGGGTTGGACATAGGGTGGAAAGAGAAGGTGTTTGTAAGAGAGAGGTGGGGGATAGAGGGTGGAAAGGGAAGGAGAAAGTGACACGGGATGAAAAGGGGTGGTAGTTAGAGAGAAAGTGACATGGGATAAAAAGGGGTGGTAGTTAGAGAGAAAGTGACAAGGGATGAAAAGAGGAGGCCGCACTTAGAGAGAGAAAGTTACGCAGGATGAAAAGGGGAGGCCGCACTTAGAGAGAGAAAGTGACATGAGATGAACAAGGGAGGTCGCACTTAGAGAGAGAAAGTGACACATGGTGCAAAGGGGAGGCCTCACTTAGAGAGAGAAAGTGACATGGGGTGAAAAAGGGAGGCCTCACTTAGAGAGAGAAAGTGGCATAGGATGAAAAGGGGAGGCCTCACTTAGAGAGAGAAAGTGACATGGGGTGAAAAAGGGAGGCTTTACTTAGAGAGAGAAAGTGGCATGGGATGAAAAGAGGATTCATGTAGAGAGAGGAAGTGGCATTGGGGAGGAAAGAGGAGGACCCATGTAGAGAGAGAAAGTGGCACTAGGTACAAAGAGGACCCATGTAGAGAGATAACGTGGCATTGGGGAGGAAAGAGGACCCATGTAGAGAGAGAAAGTGGCAGCGGGTACAGGGAGAAGGACCCATGTAGAGAGAAAAAGTGACACCGGGTGGAAAGAGGAGGATCCATGTGGAGAGAGAAAGTGGTATCGGGGTAGAAATAGAATGATTTTGTTAGAGAGAGAAAGTGGTATTGGGGTGGAAAGAGAAGGATTTTATTAGAGAGAGAAAGTGGCACTGAGTAGAAAGAGAAGGAACCATGTAGAGAGGGAAAATGGTAATCAGAAAGAGAAGATGTCACCAGGGAAGGAGAAGGCAAGAGCATATACACAAGGACTAGGAGGTGTTTCCTCATTGATCATGGTACCTCTTGATGCATGACCCATTTACTAGTGCAGGTAGGAGTCTGCCTTCCAAAGTGGCCAAGTAGAATCCTCCACTTGGGATAAGCTTGGTAAGGAAAAATGGGCCCGTCCAACCACTTACAAACTTAGGTTTGTGTTTGAGAAACTTACTGGAAAGGGGGCAATTCTAGAACATCCTTATGTTCCCCCAAGTCGCCATTCCTGCATAGTGGTCAATATCTCTAATTCAAAATTAATACATTCGTAGTTATTCCAGAAACTACTTGTTATTTTCAGAATCATCAACAGAATACCAGTGATTTATAGTATATGTTCCAGTCTTCCAATGTCCTAGATCTCATGAAATAATACAAGGTGAAATTTTATAACACTGCGACTTGCTTTCATGGGTAAAACAGAGTTTACATAGCATAAACTATTCCATATGAGACCATCACGGCCAATATCTTAGTTGTTATGCTCTGCATGTCTAGCAGACATTTCGTAAAACTGTGTAAACATATGCTCTCCCCAGCATTCATCTCATCTTGGATAAACATCGTTATTTCGTGTAGTCTACAGCCTATGTAAAGCATCAAATAATCTACTTTAATCCAACCCCCCAATAGACTGGATGTGTGGACGTCGCGGCTTCCCTAACTGCCCGTTCTGGACTGGCCAATCTCCTCATCTAAAGGAGGATACTATGGTATATCCAGGGGCTACATTACAGGGGCCTCTGAAGCTTACGAATAAACAGACTGGTGATGAATAAAACATAGAACCGGAAAAACCAACGTATGAGCTAACGGGGGTCTCTTACTCAAACAAATCTTCAAACAGTACCTTGGCTGCTTTCACGTTAAAATGGATTGTCGTTACATAGTATGGACCTCTATCTTGTTGTGACCGGCATTCCCTCAATCATTCCGTATACCTTTTATTTATCGTAAAAGACAATAGGACTATCAAACGGAACGTCGCTCCCACACAGAGTAACTGTGAACCGTATAAATTAAAGATCTTTATAGAGACCACTATCTACTAGTCTCTCTTTCTTACGTAAAACCACTGAGTGGTTGCGCTCATTTTTTATAGGTCTGGTGTCTACGATCTCTCCAGTTGAGGTCATTACTTCGATCTGCTAGAGTAGATAGCTTGTAACCAGGAAGGGGTTGGCGAGCCCTTCATCTACTCGATCGTAATGGAGTGGGTTCGTGTACACATGGAAAGGCTTGTCGCTTGTTGCCACGAGCATTTTGTTAGTCATTCCGTTTCCTTTTGTGGATGAAATACTGCTTGGCATCTTTCTATTGAGCCAGAATCGGAGGCTTCACGAACAGAGAGATTGTTATAACGTTTTCTAAAACTATGAGGGATGGGAAGTGAGCTCGCAAGCTATCGTTCCCTCCCTCTTGTCAGTCCAACGTTCCTTCATCTCCTCTTCTAAGTGAATACGTGAATGGAGGGGCTATCTTCACAAAAGCAAACGTGAGTGGTGGAGCTGCGTACTCCTCCTAATTGTGCCTGGACTCCCCGTTTGGTGATTCGACTCTCGTAAGCTTTGATCTTACCTCCTATATCACGTCTGGACTTAGCCGCCCGTTTTTACTCATACCTGAGCTACCTCCATTGAGTCTCGGTATGTGTACGGTGGGTGGCTGCTTGCCGTTGTCCCTTGTGGAAGTAATATCACATTGTGTGAGCTCTGCGTTTGGGAGTCCCGCTACTAATCATTCCAGTGCTTCCTTCAGTGTTCGGAAGGCAGTAGCTCGAGTCTCGGATGATGGGATGAGATTGTAAGGATTTGCATGCCTTTTCCATGTGGTAGAGGATGGAGGTAGCTCCTCTCGAGCTTTGGGGGAAGGTACGACCAACCTCCCATTAATTTTTCGGCGTCCCTGTGATCCAAATCTGCTGTAAATCTCCTTTTGCCATTATACACCGAATGCTAATTTACTCTATTACATATCTACTTCGTGTCACAAGTCCCGAATTTCAAATGGGGGATATTGTTAGTGGGACCTCTCATTTCCTATTGTGGTTTCATCTATATCATCGTGTTTCATATGTATATCCTCAGGTCTATTGGAGTAGTCAGGGTATAATGTGGGGGTTAAAGGTCACTGTGCCTTAACCCCGGTTATGTACAATACTCAAACACATATATAAATGAATGAAAAAGAAGATTAGGGTGGTTCTGCACTCACCAAACTTGTGTGGCTCTCTGTCTCTCTCTCTCCTTCTTCCGTTCTTGCTTCCGTTGAGAGCACTCTCAACTGGTATCAGAGCCCGGGTGATCTAGCTGAGCGTGCGTGAATGCTTGGAAGCTCAGCAGCTCTGTGGGAGAAAGGAGAAGCTCTGTGGGAAGCCTTGTGGGCGACTTTACTTGCATCCGAGTATGCAGAGACCTTGGAGGAACCTTTGGAAAAGTCACTTTGGCTTTGCGAAGTGGTTTTGAGAGCCTGTTAAGAGCTTTCAAAGAAAAAGTCGTTTTTTGAGCTTTTCTCTGTTCCGTGCGACGACAGAGACTCCATATTGACTTGTAGAGGTAACTATTGCTTGCTTTTGGTGTCCACTTCACTTCAGGAGCTTGGAAACACCTTCATTCTTGAATCTGGGATCATTTCATTGGATTTCTGACTCACTGTGTCAGTTCCTACGTTTTTTGCCCGGGTGTTGGAACTCAAGTTTGGAGCAACCATTTGCAGATCTGTCAGTTCCGGTGGACTCAGGAGGTCCTAAAACTTCTATGTTGCTCATCATTCGCACTCCGGTGGAGTTTACAAACAGCTCTGTTTCAAAAAACGTTTTTCAGTCCGTGTGTTGGACCCAGTGATTGAGACCACGGTTTCCAAAACCGTATGTCCCATTGCGTTCTGGACGCCCAAAAACCCCTACCTATCAGTTCTTGCGTGATTCGGTGGAGGATTTTCAGAGTTATAAATCTCTGTGTATTCGATTTCGTCTCTCTGTTATGCATTTTTCATACTAAGGTTTTGAAACCTTAGATTTATGCCACATGGCAGTGGATAATTGTTGACTCCCATTTCTCACTCATCGGTTGGGATTTTGGAGTTCTGGCAGAAGAGAGATATTTGCAGATTTTCTTGCTGAATCCGATTATGCAATGGCGCCCATGTTTTGAAGCATCTCAGGTTCTATTTTTAGTAGCGCTCATTACCGTGGGACTATGATTTCTTGAGCATACCTTATGCAGATCACTCTGGTTGCAGTTTGAGCAGTGTGCACTCATTCGTGGTGTGCATTGGGTTGCAGTGGATGATTTATAGGCCATTTGGATGCATTGCGGTCCTTGTTGGATGTGTTGATAGGCCCAAATTGCCTTGTGGGATGCTATTTTTTTTAATGGACGCTTTGCACATGGATGCTATTTTATGCTGAGGGACAACTTTGACACATTGTTGGTGATGCACTGATAGTGCTATGCTCTCTTGGATGAGATATAATTGATGCATATGCTAGTGGACGGTGTTTATGCTTGAGTCATTTGGCACTTATTGGCATTTTCTTTTGGGCCAGATTTGCTCATATGGATGCATAGTATATGCACATGAGTCAGATGCATCTTTTGATGCTTTGAGCTTTGAGTCTTTTGTGATATTTCAGTCTATTGTGGCATACACATTTGGGTGCACCTGGATTTGGTGTGATTCTCTCTTACAGGGACTAGGATTTGGGATTTTGCTTTATTTGCATCATGGCATCCTCTTCCATGTCTGAAAAGGAGTTTTTCAGCATTAAAAAGTTTGATGGGACAAACTTTTCTTTGTGGAAAGAACAAATAAGGGATGTGCTTATTCAAAAGAAGCACATTAAACCCTTGGCAGGGATTGAAGCTAAGCCTGTAGATATGTCTGAGGATGATTGGAATGAGTTGGATGCATTAGCAAAGTCTACTATTAGACTTCATCTTGCAGAGTCAGTTTATTTCACAGTAGTAAATGAGCAGACTACGGAAGATTTGTGGAAGAAACTGTGTGCCACTTATGAGAAGGAAATTGCCTCTAATAAAGTTTACCTCATGAAGAGGTTGTTTGAGCTGCAGATGAAGGAAGGGGTCTCCATTGCTTCTCACTTAAATGAATTCAATATTATTTTCAGCCAACTTCAGGCTCAGAAAATGAATTTTGATGCGGAGACTAAGGCAATATTTCTCTTATGTTCATTGCCATCCTCATGGGATACCTTCCGTACAGCTGTCAGTAACTCTGCACCTGGTGGAGTACTGAAATTTGATGATGTTGTGGGTAGCTTGTTGGCCGAGGAGATTAGACGGAAGTCTATGGATGGCAACAAGCAGGATGCAACCTTAAATGTGCAAAGGGGTAGATCACAGTTCAGGGGGAAGTCCCAAGAAAGAGAAAAGTCTCGTAGCAAATCCAAGGCATGGAACATTGAGTGTTACCATTGTGGCAAGAAGGGCCATATGAAAAAGGATTGCTACAAGCTCAAAACAGAGCAAAAGGATAAGAAAAAGAATGCAAATTGGGGTGCAAATCAAAAGGAAGAGAGTCCAAGGGAGGACAAAGGAAAAGTGAAGATCGAGGAGATAAATTCAGTCACACATGATAGTGACAATGACGTTCTCTTCATGTCTAGTTTATCTACAGAGTTGCTTACCACTTCAGATGATGCATATTCCCAGGATTGGATTTTGGATTTTGGTGCTTCATTCCGTGTTACTCCCCATAGGGAATGGTTCTCCACTTATGATAGTGGAAAGACAGGTTGTGTGCATCTTGGAAATGACTATGCATGTGACATAGTGGGAGCAGGTGACATAAAGTTTTCTTTTGCAAATGGGTCTGCATTTGTTTTGAAACATGTGAGACATGTGCCTAAGCTGACCAAGAGTCTTATTTCAGTGGGTCAGCTAGATGATGCTGGTTTTCACACCACTTTTGGCTTTCAAAGTTGGAAAATTCAGAAGGGCTCTATGCTTTTGGCTAGGGGTGCCAAGTGTGGGACTTTGTATCCCTTACATGTATCAGGGGTATTTGATCATGTTGTTGCAATAACCGAGCAGCCAAGCACTTCTTTGTGGCATTGCAGGTTGGGGCACATGAGCCAAAATGGAATGAAACTCTTATGCCGTTTGGGTTATGTACCGCATTTGAGTTTCTCTGATTTTGAATTTTGTGAGCATTGTCTCTATGGGAAGCAGACTAAATCAGCCCATAAAAGAAGGGGAAAGAAAGAGTTTGAAAAGCTTGATTTGGTGCATTCAGATGTATGTGGTCCCATGCCTACACGGTCATTAGGTGGGGCTGAATACTATGTGACATTCATTGATGATGCAACTAGGAAAGTGTGGGCTTATGCTATAGCTCGGAAGAGTGATGTGTTCCAGGTATTTCAGAAATGGCTGGCCTTGGTTGAGAATCAGTCAGGTAGAACGCTTAAATGCCTACGGACTGATAATGGTGGAGAGTATCTCTCTCATGACTTTTAGCATTTTTGTGATACACGTGGGATTAAGAGGGAGCTCACATCCCCTCGTACTCCAAAGCAAAATCTAGTTGCAGAAAAGATGAACCGTACCATTCAAGAAAGGTTGCAATGCATGCTTTCCAATGCAAGTCTTTCTGGTGGTTTTTGGGCTGAGGCAATGAACCCTGCAGTGCATGTGATCAATAGATCACCTAGTAAGAGTTTGGATGGTGGTATTCCTGAAGAGGCATGGAGTGGCAAGAAGCCCTCTTACTCTCATTTGCGTATATTTGGGTGTGAGGCATATGCACATGTGCCAAAAGAGCTTCGAAAGAAGCTAGATCCTAAGTCTAGGAAATGCATCTTTCTGGGTTATGGTGAAAGTGGAGAGATGGGCTATCGTCTCTGGGATCCAGAAGCAAAGAAGATCATACGCAGCCATGATGTGGTCTTCAATGAGAAGAAGATGCATAAGGCACCCATGAGGGATGTGGAAATGAGGAGAATCACTTTCTAGGATGTGAATCCACCTGCATATGTTGATAGAGAGCAAGCTATCCATGCACCAAATGTGCAAGAAATGGTACAACCAAGTACTCCCACAGGTATACAATCAAGGGTAGATGATGGATCATCTATTGGTGGAAATGATGAGCCAAATGTGGCTGATATGCAAGTGGGACAGCAAGCTGAAATGCCCTTGAGAAGATCATCTAGAGTGTCTAGACCGCCTGATAGGTTTGTTCCAGGAGTATACTATGTGATGCTTACTGATTGCGGGGAGCCTTCTTGCTACAAAGAGGCTATGATGCGTGAGGATCAATGCAAGTGGGAGTATGCTATGCAATCAGAGATGAGTTCACTTATGAAGAATAAGACTTGGGACTTGGTTTCTTTGCCACATGGAAAGAAAGCATTGCCATGTAAATGGGTCTACAAAATGAAGGTCACAGGTGATGATGTGCCTAGGTACAAGGCCCGTTTGGTTGCTAAAGGGTTCAAGCAAGAGAAGGGTGTGGACTTTGATGAGATATTCTCTCCAGTTGTGAAGATGACCACACTTAGATGCATGCTTGGACTAGTGGCAGCAGAGGATATGGAGCTTATGCAGATGGATGTCAAGACAGCTTTCTTGCATGGGGATTTGCATGAGGAAATTTACATGGTGCAGCCGGAAGGCTTTGAAGAAAAGGGCAAAGAGCATTTAGTTTGCAAGTTGAAAAAGAGTCTCTATGGTCTTAAGCAAGCACCTAGAGAATGGTATCAGAAGTTTGATGCTTTCATTCGGTCCCAGGGTTTTAGAAGGAGTGAAATTGATCACTGCCTCTACACTAAAAGGGCTAAGGATAATAGCCTGATAATCTTGGCACTATATGTGGATGATATGCTATTGGCTAGCAAGAATACTTATGAGCTAGATGCATTAAAGGCCAAGTTGCATGAGGCCTTTGATATGAAGGATTTGGGACTTGCAGGTCATATTCTTGGTATGCGCATCACGCGTGATCGAAGTAGGAAACTCCTTTGGCTTTCACAAAAAGAGTATGTTACAAAAGTATTGCAGCGTTTCAATATGGAGGGGGGAAAGGCAGTGAGTACTCCATTGCCTCCATATGTGAAACTGAGTCATACAGATAGTCCCAAATCAGATGAGGAAAGGGCCATGATGGCCAAGGTTCCTTATGCATCAGCAGTTGGGAGTCTTATGTATGCTATGATAGCTACTAGACCAGACATTGCATTTGCAGTGGGAGTTGTTAGCCGATATATGGCTAATCCAGGAAAGAGGCATTGGGAGGCAGTTAAGTGCATCATGAGGTACATGAAGGGTACCAAGGAGATGTGCATCTGCTTTGGTAAAGGAGACATGCGTGTACTTGGGTACACAGATTCAGACTATGCAGGGCATGTGGATAGTAGGAGATCCACTTCTGGTTATGTGTTCACCTTTGCAGGTGGTGCAGTGTCGTGGATGTCTCGTGCACAGAAGTGCGTGGCTTTGTCTACCACAGAGGCTGAGTATGTTGCAGCCACAGAGGGTTGCAAGGAGGCTATATGGCTTGATCGGCTAGTGGGAGATTTGGGGATTCATACAGGTGTACCGACATTGCATAGTGATTCCATGAGTGCTATTCAGCTAGCACGGAATCCGGTCTTTCATGCAAAGACCAAACACATTGAGGTCAGGTACCATTTCATCAGGGAGGTACTTGAGGACAAGCGCATAGAGCTTGTCAAGGTTCATACAGATGATAACCCTGCAGATATGCTGACGAAGAGTCTACCTAGTCAGCGGTTTGAGTATTGTCGTGTATTGATGGGCATTGGATAGTATGCTCATTAGTTGTTCTCCCTTAAAGGCACATTGTCCTTTAAGTGGGAGGTTGTGGGGGTTAAAGGTCACTGTGCCTTAACCCCGGTTATGTACAATACTTAAACACATATATAAATGAATGAAAAAGAAGATTAGGGTGGTTTTGCACCCACCAAACTTGTGTGGCTCTCTGTCTCTCTCTCTCCTTCTTCCGTTCTTGCTTCCGTTGAGAGCACTCTCATATAATCCATGGGATTAGTGATCGCCCTATATTACGATTTGGAATTATAATTCCATGGCTTATTATTTCCTCAAAATTTGGTCTCCCAAGTCAACCTACGTATAGACCAAACCTACGTATAGACCAATCCATTTGTAGTGTCTTAGTGGCCATGTTAGTGGTATTACCTAGCGGCTATATTTAAAATATTGAAGTAACCACTTATCTCTTCCCCAATGAATCATCATTCCGTGGCATACACTCAAAAATTTCCAAAAACTTGGTCTTCATGACTGGGAATTGTGACTTATATTAATTACATCCCCGCATTACATACATGCCATATACCTCCGTGTAAAATCTACAACTAATATTCAAATGTATCGCATAATCAAAGCTCTAACCCATATTGTATTTAATAGGGAAAACACTTTTGTCTTTTGAGTTCTCCGTATTCTAACCCCAATGGAAAGGGGTGTGTGTGTGTCCCACCTACCATATTCCCGCCGCAGGTCCAACACACAATCCAAGTGAGGGCAGTAGACCGCCCATCACTTCGAATTGGGTCGGACTACTACCTAGCATATAGTCACGTATTACATGGAATATTGGATTCAAGAGATGTACGTACCCAACCATTTCCTCAATTTTGAAAGGTCCAGGTTGCATCCAGGAAATTCCTGCTGCAGGAATGTTCTAATTATTTTTCTACTCTTCCCTCCTTTGAATCCATTCTTTTCAAATTTCTGGACCAATTTCTTAATCTGCATAAAGGCATTGAAATTTTCTTTTTTAGTATATAGTATGGGCATTACTTGGGAAAGAATTACTTTCTCAGAGAATGATAACAGTCTATTACTTTGCACCCAAATAAACTTACATACTGGGTACTCAAGGGATTTAGTTTTATTATATTTGCTTGTCACTGCTATCCCATTGAGGTTATTAGTGATCGTAATGGTCATATTCAAGAAGTTGGCTTTCATACCTATGGCATTATCATCCTCCCCAACTCGTCCATCCACTGTGGTATCTTTTATTTCCAAGAATTGGAGGGGGTAAATCCAAAGTGGGTCTATCTTTTGATTCTCCTGTTACATGAAGAACTCCTTCGGAGAATCAACATTGACCAACAATATATTGTCCATATATCTAAATGGGTATCCAAATCTAGACAATCTCTCCCAATTTTTTCCATAACTTCTTAATAAAGTTGAACTCAAACCAATGTAGGTATAAGTTGCACCACAAAGGTGAGCAAGAGAATCCCATGGGTATACCTGAAACTTGTTTAAATATTTGGTCCCCCAATCTCAAGTGCATGTTCTCCAGTAGCCAAATATTGAGCATAACACATTCCTCCTGAGACCATGATGTCAGGTCTTACTTCTCCTATTGCTCCATGAGGCTTTCCCTCTTTTCCAATTAATATTTAAATACCGTTTCTTTTTTCTTTCATATGCTAAGCTGATGACCTCTGAAATAACTCTCTTTAGTCCGTAGTCCCCTTCTAATGGGATATTTTCATAGCATTTACCAATATTCGCTGTGAATACTGAATAGATTTCCTTTAGTAAATTCAGCTTAACTTCATAAATGGAATTGACTAGCCAGAATGCACTCATCTTAATATTGGCCTCAATTCTTACTTGTTCTTGAAGATCCCTTGATGATTCCATAATGGGATCTAAACATGCTTGTAAAGCAAAAGTGATTAATGAAGCTAGTTCAGAGAAAACACAAAGGTGGGCATTAGTAATCCATCTGAAAGTATTTTTATGGGCTTTGAAAGTAGCCATAAGGTATGGTAGTGAATGAGAGTTCACAGTAATGTTCAAGTGAAAGTTTCTAATATCCTTGACGAGGAATGCAAAATTATCAAGAAGGAAAGAAGAAATATGTTATCCATTCGCTTGAAGTCCTTGCTGGATAGCCTCTGCATTGCTTGGTCCAAAATAAACTTTTTACAAATATAAGCTGGGGTCGCCACCATTGACTTATCAGTGGAAGTGATGAGAAGGGATGTTGTTAATCTCCCAATTTCTCTCTCAATAGTTTGAGTTCACATGGGATTCTCTTTTTCATCAATTCGTAATTTCTTCTGCTTGGTCAATCTTTGCAAATGCTCTCTGTAGAACATTCTAAAAGCCCCCTCCATTAATTTTAGGCTTTCATAATATAATGGATTCAGTGTGGATAATTGGTTCCAAATCTTACATAACGTATCCAACGTCCCCTCAATACTCTGGTGTTTCCTAGTGATGTGCCCCAGACCTTTCTTGATAAATTCTCTTAATGTCTTTTCATTCACGATCTTATTCTCAATAGTACACACATGTCCCCATTCTTCCTTAATAAACTGTTTGAAAGCGTTCGTTCTGCATTGGCATGTAATGTCTGACCCATCCCTGAATGTCAACCCGGGTTTACATAGTAAGGATGCTATGTTATCTGAAAATTTCCAAGCTATTTCAACTTCCCATAAAGTGTCAATCATATCACATAGCCCATAACTATCTAGAAATTCAATACATAAATTTTTGATTGAAAACATTTCAAGTAGAGGGTTATGATCAAATAACGCATGAATGAAGAGATTAGAATTCCTTTTCTTAGTCATCAAAGTTTTCCTGTCATGTGGTAATAGCATATCACTTCTCACGTGGACTTCACATACCTATCATCACCACTTAGTGCTTGTCATCATAAAGCAGATGTTGAACAAGGAGGTTGTTAGTTTTTGTATCTGTGTAAGACATGGTCTTACCACCTCTCAAGATCTTGGATGGTCGTACTTGTGACTCTAGACTATCCAAATGTACCAAACTCTCTGAAGGGGGTTGCCATTCAATCATCTTACTGGAATATTGTCCTCTTGGAGAATAATAGGAAGTATGTCCACATCCTCTAGTATACCCGATGCGACCTGCTGATCTCCCTTTTGCTCTAGCACAATAAGCTCTGGTAGGAAGTGTCTTAGGGGATCGTAACATGAGTTCACCGTATGACATCACTCCTGGAGATGGCTGGGGAAGTAATGGAGTAGGTGGGTTCTTCTCCAAATTCTTAACGGCTAACAAAACCAACTCCCTCATATAATGGAATGTGAGAGATGCCTTGCAGAAAATTACCATATCGCTAGCCTTCATAAACCAAGGAGTCAAAGTATACATTAGTCTCTCCAATCTCATAATCAGTAATACATTAAATAATTCAATGGAAAAAAGTATATAAGACTTGCCTTCATAAATAAAAAGAAAGAATTGAAAGGAGCTTTGAGTGGTTTGTTTGGAAAAAAGGCTGGCAAATTGTGCAACATGTACCAAATTCCATGATCAAACCATAAAGGTTGAGCTCTGCAGTCAATCTTTTCTTCTAGACATCTGCATTTTATGTATGGGCGGCCCACATTGAAGATGTTATTCAAATATTTAGGTGTCCTTCTTTCAGTTTCTGATATGTGGCTCTTACACCTCCCAAATACTCCCACTAGGGAAGGGCACCTTTTGTGGCAAACGCTAACATTGGACAAAAATTGGATAGAGGATAATTATGTGTAATGCTAATATTAAAGCTTTGCGCTTGCCTTTTAGCTTCCATTTTCTGTGCTTTTGATGTCTCCACAAGTTTAGCTAGAAATAACCATGTATCTGGGGCAAATAGTTCTAATAGATTCATATCATGAAGTTCCCACACTTTATTATCATAAGCCAATAGTTCAGCTTCCAAAACCCATGGTGGAAAGAAGGGATTAGTGTAAGTATGTGTAGAGCTCTTTTTCGGGGTAACTGCAAAAGACATAATCTGGTCAGATAATATCGTCTCCTGGATATCCTCTGATAGCAGAAACCATGATGTGTTAAAGTAGATGAAGACCCTTTAGGTAGAGAAAAACACTTCAACCCCAGATTTTCAAGGGACAAAGGTCCACCTGGAGGAGGGAGATTGGAACATATGAACATGTTTCTCAATGTCTCGGGGGACTTCTCAGCAAAATCCAATAAAGCCACATTATCTTCCTCCATTAATTGTTCCAAAGACAGAGACAACTAATTTATAACTTCCAAAATTTTTTCGTATTTCCCTTCCTAATTACCAAAATTCTACACCAATCATTGATGGAAAGTTACATTACCAGTAATTTATTTGTCTCAGGGTGTTCTTTGATTTTCTTGCATATCCAAGGCTATAATCCTTTTGTGGACTCTCTTATTCAGCATTGTCATTAAGGCCTAGCATCCCAGTGATGGAGCAGGCAAGGGATCCACATACCCGAGGGCAATCAAATCCTTGTGCCATAAAGAGGCATGTTATTCAAAGCCAAGCATAACCATTAGTCAAGATATTTTTGCTATCTCAAAATGGTTACACTAGTCTGTGTTCATCCTATATCTCTACTTGTTCTCTAATCATGACATTCCAATAGCATTGAAAAATTCAGAGTCCTGTTACTCAATAATTCAAGGATCCCTCCATTAATCCCTCAATTACAAATATATATTTCATAAATAAAAAAACTACACCCATAATCTAATGCAACACTCCTATTTCTTGTAAATTGAGTCCTTCTTTCCATCAAAGAAAGTTCCAAACGTTTTGCAAATATATTTAACACAACTGTCATTGTAGCATACAAACTTTTGGTGTCACAAACAAAATCAAATCATCTAGATAGTAGATATAATCTGTCCCCAAATTTCTAAACCATTTATTTATCCCAATCCCTCATCTTGACACATGGAGAAATTAGCCACCAAGAGACCCATGTTACTCCAAAAACCTGCCTCATGGGGATTTTTTAGTTTTTCCAAAAAGGTACCCATAACGGTGGTATGGTCATACAAAATTGTGTCATTAACCCATAATCCTGGTGATAATAAAAGGTAAAATGTAGAAGAACATTCCTTGCTATAGGATATACAAGATAGTTCTCCCAACTCATCAAAAATGATTACTGCTCCAAAAGTGATTACTGTTCCATTGCAATATTCAAACATATTCATCAGCAAATCTGGTAGAGAACTGTGCCAACTCACCTACATCCATCCACATAAAAGGTAATTTGAACAAAGACCTCTTAGCTATGGAACTGCAGGCTTCAATGCTAGCACGAAGTTGTCATCCATGTCACTCATCCCAATCTGCCATATTTAACTTGATAACAGTCATATTTCCAGGAATGTTAAGTATAACAAGGAATCAAATACTATTGATTCATATTACATACATAGCAAAGGGGGCAATTTTAGAACATCCTTAGGTTCCCCCAAGTCGCCATTCCTGCATAGTGGTCAATATCTCTAATTCAAAATTAATACATTCGTAGTTACTACTTGTCATTTTCAGAATCATCAATAGAATACCAGTGATTTATAGCATATGTTCCAATCTTCCAATGTCCCAGATCTCATGAAATAATACAAGGTGAAATTTTATAACACTGCGACTTGCTTTCATGGGTAAAACAGAGTTTACATAGCATAAACTATTCCAAATGAGACCATCACGACCAATATCTTAGTTGTTATGCTCTGCATGTCTAGTAGACATTTCGCGAAACTGTGTAAACATATGCTCTTCCTAGCATTCATCTCATCTTGGATAAACATCATTATTTCGTGTAGGCTACAACCTACGTAAAGCATCAAATAATCTACTTTAATCCAACCCCCAATAGATTGGATGGGTGGACGTCGTGACTTCCCTAACTGCCCGTTCCCTTCTGGACTGGCCGATCTCCTCATCTAAAGGAGGATACTATGGTATATCCAGGGGAAACATTACAGGGGCCTCTGAAGCTTGCGAATAAACAGACTGGCGATGAATGAGGATAGAAACGGAGAAACCAACGTATGAGCTAACATGGGTCTCTTACTCAAACAAATCTTCAGACGGTACCCCAGCTGCTTTCACATAAAAATTGATTGTGGTATGAAGAGCAACAAGAGCTTTGAAGGTAATGATCTCATTGGCAGCTGTATTAGATACACATTCCAATGTTGGGGACTGATACTTGCATCCATCCAAGAGAAGGTTCTATTAGACTACATACATCTTCTAGCTTGGGACTGCAGGTGTCATAGACCTCGACTGCTTGTTATTGCAGCCCAAAATATGACCCAGTAGTCAACCAAGAGACCTAGCTATATCACAATTAGCTTGAAAAGAGAATTATTGCGAAAGGTTCTAAGCTAGAAGTAGTTGCCAAGCTCACAAGTCCAAATTCCATGAGCTAGAGATTAGATTGCCTAGTAAAAAGGGAGCCATTAAGATGAGGTATAAGAAAAAAGAAAAACTAGAGGACTAAGAACATAGTTGACTAGTACCATGTAAGGGAAACTTTCTCTTAATAATTTAAAGAAAAAGGGATAAACATCTTATTTCAAGAACATAGAAAATCAGCAGATGTTAGAGAACTAGCATGCTCACAGGTCCAAACCTCAGGCTATCCACACCTTCAAGGGAACCATGATAAGGGTTGTATATATAGTAGTTTGTACACCCAAATTATTTGATTTATGCTATCAAGGGTAAGTTATGAAACCACCAACATACACACCACTATATTCAAAGAGGGACTTAACCATATTTCTAATGATTGTTTAGAGATCATTCCATGCATGAATTCCACCCATAATTACACAAGCCCAAGATAAATGGAGAACCTAGTAAAGGACATCGGACCATCTTTCACAAGCTGAAATATACCAACTTACACACATGTATTTAAGGCAATTGGATGATCCCAGAGTCCATTGGCAAGCTCAAGGCATAAACTATAGGTGCTTTTTGTCTCCAGTCGAGGACTCAGTGTCAACATAATAAATCATGATTGCCCAGTACTAATCATTATCTAAATGACATTTCTGAACTATCCATTGCACTTGAAACAATCTATCCAACCACTAACTGTGTAAGCTTAATAAAGCCACAATGCCACTAAGTAAAATTGTCAATCGATGGTAGCACTAGATCCATGAAAATGGAACCATGAGAGATTGAAGGAGAAGCAACGTCATTATTGAAGAAAAACAACTCAAAGACAGGTGTACATAGTGACATGCTACTAACGCGCTAATAACATAGGTTAAGCAAATGACTATTTTAGATGTTAGGCTTACCGATGGCACAAAGCGATGGAAGAATTTTGTGAGCCATAAGATTTAATCTGATGAGTGGTGTCACCCAACTGTCCGAGAAGGAAAAGGCTACCATATGAGCCATGTGAATGCTAATGCAAGCTAGGTTAGCATCAAATGGAAGAATCACAACTGGTTGTGAGAAGAAGAGTGGCTAGTAGCATAGCCTTAGCTAAGGCATGAGAGGAACCCAAGACTGCTTGTAGGGTTGAGCTCAATAGTGGAGACTCAAGAAATTGGGAGAGGAAAGGAAAGAATACATGAGCTAGGTGGAGAAAAGTGGAAAAACGTGGGGGAGGAGAAGATAGAGAGAAGCCCGAGAGAGCCGAGCTCATACGACAAGGCGGTATAAGTATTGCATGCTTATGAGAGATGTAAGGTGGCAGGTTTCCTTGCATGATAGGTAATGGAATCCAGGCTTCGCTGTTATAGTTGATTTTCTCATAAGTGCCACAACTAGGACTATGTACTCTCAAGGGTATAATTAAGTGAGTCGTCCAAAAAAAATGTGAGCTCCTATGTTCAACATAGGGTCCCTGTAAGCATGAAACATATTAATTTTGAAGTAACAACTATATTCCTATAGTCCCTTTAGTGGACCTACTGGTATAGTGACCCCAAGGATGAAAATGATGCCTTAAATACCATCTCAACAAATGAATTCAACACCTAGGGGAGGGTGCTAACATCCATTATTAGATGTAGCTAATAATGGATTGAGAATTCCCCCTACTCTATGGGAAATATAACATAAGGACATATGGTAAATTGGTGCCAAAGGACAAGGCTTGCCAAATAATAACCGAAAATCCAAGGTTAGGAGATATCCAATCTTAAGGCAATTTTTTGGCCTTATCTAGCTAGATCACATGAGTTGTAAGGTACCAAAGGGGATGGGGGAAATAGGAATATAACCAACCTTTAGAGTCAGCCTTATGGAGAGGCATGTTATTGTACTTAAGAAGATATAGCCAAGGTTAATGATGACGGAGTAAGAGAAAGAGGTATCTTAGACAATTATTTCCATAGCCACATCGTGTGAGAGAATCTGACAAGGGAATGTGTGTGTGTGTGTCCTATCAAACAACTATCCTACTACACTACTAAATTAGTTTCCAATGTCAAAATAAATCCATTGCAAACATCCGCTCTTGCCCTTTTCAAACACTTAATGAGAGTAATCCATTGTTAACCAATCTCTTAATACTACCTAAGTGAGAACAATTCATATCATACTATTTCTTCTCCCTAAGTAACAAAGTGAAAGTCAAATTTTATACTCACATTCATGTCGGAACATTGTAAAAAGTACAACAATATTGATGGCTAGTCTCCAATAGAATGTTCAATCTTATTTAATAGTACTTAGAGATAATTCGCTGTAAAGTACGCTTCGAAATTGCCAACACCATCTTCATGCCTTATAATTTTCAATGCAAATCTAATGGAGAGGTATGCCGACTCACTTGGCACCATCACAACAAAAATGAAGGTTAGAACTATACATTTTTGCTGTGGAAGCCAGGCTTCAAGGCCGGCACACAGTTGTTATCCATGTCACTCTATCTAGATTAGCATCAAATGATGGCATATGTTGGCAAAAAATGTCATAATTCTAGTAAGTTCTAGTATGTAGAAAGGTAGAATATAACAAGTTAAGTGTTTAGTAAAGTGAGGGTAAGAGACATCAATCATGGAATGGAACCCTCGAGTTTCCATTTCAAAGTAAGTCATGCCCATAAACCTGCAAGATAAAATCTTAAAAGGGTCTCCAATTCTTGCATCATCAGGGTCATTCCATTCATAAGTAGAAAGGATTATCCCACTAAGGGGTGTTATAATGAATTCAAAGCCAATGGAATATGTCCTGACTAACCCCTGCATCATAAATACCACAATTAGGGCTTAATGCCTCCTTGGCCTTGGGACTAAAGTTAGGAGTCTCCAAATATATAGTCCAACTAAGAGTCCCAAATTCTAAAGTCCAAGCTGTTTAACTAAGGTTAGAATATGAAATCAAAAATGTTGAACTAATTTCAAGCTCCCTCTCCATCAGTCAATATTTCCAAAATCTCTGATTGTAAAAAATGTATGCCATTAAATACATCCTTATCTATGGTCATCTCTGGCCATCTCAACAAAAAGGTACAAAAAGCTTTAAGAGAGACTAGATTTAGTTGAAATTATTAATGTCTAAGATCATTGTGATTCTAATAAAACTTCATGTTGTGTCTCACTACAATAAAAGTGCTATGGTAGATTAGTAGAGGGAGAAAATCTTTCTAGTATAACCAATACTAAGAGCTCCTTTTCTCAATCTAAGTGAGACAATTGAAATGCTTAGTTCTTGTGAATGCATCTCCTAATGAATCTTCCAATGAAACTTATAGAGCCTTTGCAACAAACCCAAACATAGATAGAACTACATCTAGGCAAGGTGCCATGTTCATGTAGCAGCAGAGGACTTGATGAAGCTTCGAGTCATAATGGGAACAAAGCATTACCATCCTCCTTCATATTGTCTTCTGTAGATCCACAACTATAGTGCAACGTTCCTCAATCATCAGCGTAATGTTCCCATTTCTATTATCAATAGAGAGTTGTATATATAGCCTAAAGAAGCCAAAGTGTGCATGAAAGAACATTCAATTTGTAATCCATGGTATCTACGTTGATACATGAAAGAACGTTCAATATAAAGTAAACGTAGTAATTGTGAGTTCTCGTAGATAAACTACATCCATTCTCATCCCTTCAAATCAGACAAAAATGTCCAACCGACCCAATAAATAGTAAAATACATTTCATAATAATCTCAAACCCCAATGTGTGTGTTTCACTCGACTCTCATCCCCCAATTCAAACGCACGTAGGAGCAAATGTAGTACACAATGGTAGAGGTTACTTTCGCATAGCGTGGGCTAGCGATGGGCCAGCTGTAGAATAAGTGTGAACTGAAAAATGATCCGGCCAATTACTAGATCGATAACCAACAGCAACTTTCCCCAGCACCTTAAGGTGCATATAACCTGAGGAGGGATGGTACATGCTCTAACGTTGTACCTAACTTCGTTTTACTAGAGTATCTCTCTGTTGCTGCACGTAAGGAAACTCTTGCACATGTTGTGCAGCACTAAATATCTGGCTTCTACTCCTAAGCACAATGTTTACTAGTGATTTGATGCTGGAGAGCTTTCTATTCATAGCAAGATACTCTAATTGCTGATTCGTGGCACCACTTTCAGAAGTGCATGCTTCATCTATAGCATTATTGGCATTATGCTCTGATGATGCATTTGCATTGTAGTTCTCAAGCCAGTAGAGTGCTTCCGAACCCCTCTAAGGTGTGGTGTGGTGTGGATCCTCCACAAAACTAAAACAGGCTAGAGTTGCACACTTTGGTTGCAGTTTGAGCTTCTGCCTGGGGACTTCACAGAATTAGTAAGTTAAGGGCTCTGAGGCGGAACGAATAGCAACCTCTCAGCGTTCCTATATTAGAGAACTGTAATGAAGGACCCTTGCATGACTAAAAGATAAGAGCAGCTCCGACAATGATCTAGAGGGTCAACGTAAACTAAGAGGTGGAGCTGAGAGCATCCCAAGCCGTGAACCAATCTATGAGCTCTTCTTTTGGCTCAATAGAAGGGATGCCAAGCAAGATTTCATCCACAAAAGGAAACGGAATAACTAACAAAATGCTTGTGGCAACAAGCGATAAGCCTTTCCATGTGTACACAAACCCACTCCATTATGATCGAGTAGATGAAGGGCTCGCCAACCCCTTCTTGGTTACAAGCTGTCTACTCTAGTAGATCGAACTAATGACCTCAACTGGAGAGATCGCAGACACCAGGCCTATAAAAAATGAGCGCAACCACTCGGTGGTTTTATGTAAGAAAGAGAGACTAGTAGATGGAGGTTTCTATAAAGCTCTTTAGTTTATACTATGTGGGAGCAACGTTCTGTTTGATAGTCCTATTGTCTTTTACGATAAAGAAAAGGTATATACTAATTATTCGTGGATTCTCCGTTTTCGCCCCTAGATAAAAGATGCCATACAATAATTTCCTCCACGAAGGAAGACAGAATGAATGAGGGAACATCGGTCACAATGAAATAGAGGTCCATACTATGCACTCATTCGCTCCTTACTCCACTTGTGACTCAAACTTCACTTGTGACTTAATTTTTTTTAAATTATCTAAGAATCCATATGGTTGTCTATATTCTAAGGTAAAGCGATAACAAGTTGGGAAAAATATGCATTACCTGTCTACCCAAACGTAACTATGATGTTCTAACACCTAGTTTGTTTGGATGGTGGTAGGTAATTGGACCCCGACCTCAAAACCTAGACTGCCTGAGGATTCAATATATTTTGTTAATATTATGTTTGTCAAACTCAATGTTATTAAAAATTTTTAATTTTGGTCGAAATTTTGGCAAACTCTAGTCGTTGCATTTTTCAACTTAGATCTCTCAAATAATTTTTTCCTTCTATGTTTTTACTTTTTATCCAATTGATGGAATTATAGCAAAAATCATGTCATGATAATTCTCATAAATGCATGGGCTTAATAAAAGGCTTTATAGCCTGTGCACAAGGCAAGCCCAAGGAAAAAGGTTGTTGCATAAACTTGAAGAGGGATTCAATGCTTGTGAAGGAACAAGCTTGGGTTTAAGCCAAGCCACAACGTAGATGAAAAATAAAAAATACAAAGCAAACCATATAGTTCAAAAGATAAACACCTAATAACAAAATAAAAAGACAAATAAAATTGAAGGTGAAAATCCAAAATTGAATTCAATTATGAGATTACTTGTACATTTAAAGCTTAAATTATGGGTTCAACATCATGTCTTTTGTGCTCTGCATGTTTTTTCAAATTAGTTTTTAAAATTTCATGCTTGAAACGTGGTAAAGCATATTCTAGGTTATGAACTATAATGTCAACTTCCATAATTTTTACATCTATGAGCTTCATCTTCATCTCAACATGAAAGACTAGAGCTAGAGATATTAAGAGAAAATAAAATGTAGTTTTTAGAGTTCTCTCTAAGCTAAAGAATTTGATGCTCAATTTGAACATATTCAAAATATAATATGTGGACATTGACAGTGATGACTATTATTAAAATAGTTCTACTAGGAAGATAAAGGAGGAGTTGATAGTTTATGATGGAAAGCATACTTGATGAGAGTAATTTTGAAGCCTATTTCTTTTTAAAAGAAATATTTAGGCTCAATTAGTGAAATGACATATCTTTCTTTTAGAGCAACTGGCATGTGGATTATGTGAGAATTGTAAAGGATTTTATATCTCATGGGAAAGCTAAGTACATTCTCACAAATGTGGGGAGAAAGCGTATAGTTCAAATGGTCAAAATGATGATGTTAGATTAGGTCATCATCACCACATATACATATTAATGATCATTGGATCGAATGTTCCGCTTGCATATGCAAAAACTTGATTTATGGCAATTTAAGAGGTTGCTTTTCTTTCAAATATTGTTGTTTGTAATTGTTTAGATTTTTGGCATGCTATTAATTAGTGGGATGAGCTCTTCTCTATACAAGAATACATGTGGTGTGTGTTGGGAAACTAGAACTCCTAGATAGGTATCCAAGATTCATTCTACATATGTAAGAAGAGCACATGTTTGATGAAGGTCCTAAACATCCAAGCCATTGATGAGATGAATAAAAAAAAAGTTTGTAGATTTAATCCTCAAAGGTGATTGGGTGGATAGGTCCTCGGATTACCTTGACCATTCCTTATCATGCTAGTCTTAATTATACTCCGAGAGTATCAAAAGATTTCTTTCTAAGATTTCTAGATGCTAACTCGATATCCGAGGGAGAGCCATGAAGCCTCCTTGAAGAAGAAGAACTAATAGTTTAGATGAAAGGTTTCAACTATTTGTATGTAGTTAAAATAGAAATCAAATTGCTAATATGATCTACTTTTGTAATTTGATCAATGTAGTTTGTGAATCTTAGGCTTCTAGAAATATAATTTCTATACATTATCAGTTCAATGATATTGCAAGGTTTTACCTCATCCATTGTTACAATAAGTAGAATTTAAATCTGATCTAATTTTTATTTTGATCAATGGAGTATGTGAAACTTAGGGTTATCAAAATTGTAGTTATTAGTGCATTTACTAATGCAATATTATATTTTAAGTTCAATTGGGTTTACATCCATTGTGCCAAAATTAGTTTTAATCTAATCTACTTTGTCTTTTGATCAAAGCAGTATGAAAAGCTCAAGAATGGATGAGATAAAAGAATTATAAATAAGTCTTGCTACTTCTAAGAACTTTGCAACAGATCTTTTTGTAAATGGGAATTCCATTAGAGTAAAGTTGGAGAACAAGTGCATGTTGAAATTTTGACTAAATATTAATTTATGCATTCTCGAGAAATTGGTATAATGAGTGAAATTACATATAGAAGAAAAATCCCTTTAATTTAAAAATATTAGAAAAGTTTGTGTGTGTGAGAGAGAGAGAGAGAGAGAGAGAGAGAGAGAGAGAGAGAGAGAGAGAGAGAGAGAGAGAGAGGGAGAGAGAGAGAGAGAGAGAGAGAGAGAGAGAGAGAGAGAGAGAGAGATTAACATCCTCGCAGGAGGCCTCGTGGGCATATGGGACAAGGTATAAAATCAAGTAACTCATACAGACCACTGTGGCCCGAGGCAAAGGGCTCACTAAGGCCCTTGCTGTGAGTACTAAATGCTATACTAGTACAAAACAATAAAAAAGTAGCAAAATACAATGAGGGTGGCATGAAAATATCAAGTGCTTAGAGCTAGAGTCCCAAGTCGGTTCATGTATCCAAGCTCCATGGTGGCTTTTTGATGAGATGCAAAGAGCTCACGTATCTACATCTGTCGGGATATCTCCCGTGGTGGTGGAGGTCATGGTCTCCTCGATCTTTGGATCTGATGGGCTATGTCAAGGGTGTCACCTCACCTCGATTGATTTCCCCTGAGGAGAGCTAAAATAGGTTAAACCTCGATCGTGTGTGCTCTAGTCGCCTGTTGCATCGTGTACGGTCTTGATGTCCCTCGTCTAGTAGTGCTGTGTCGGCTCTCTCCACTGATCCCTATATCTCTCATGTCGGCTAGCCTCTACCCCAGAGTGCCCTAGAGCTGAGTCAAATGCATAAAAATCCTTGACCTGTCTCTGCGATCAGTCTTCCTCAGTACCCTATGGTGTGGTTGTCCCATCCTACTGCTCTCTGATATGTCGTAGCAGCATCTCTCTGTGTCATCGCATCTCCATCAAGTAGAGACCAATACAGACCTAGTCTTGGAAGTGGATCAGTCATGAGAGTGGGCCAAAGCCATGCCCTCCTGAAAAAGGCAGTGGTAGCACCCTCAGATCTCATAGTAGGCTGGGTAGACACATAGGAAGTGCTCCTCTATCTCGACTGCCCCTATTGTGCACAACTTGCAAGTTCGTTGATCTCTGGGTATGCCTGTAGCTCTCCCTGCATTGATCCTCAGTTGATGGGACGATACCCGCATCTGTCTGATGGTAATTCTCAGTGCATGTGAGACTCCTCTATCCTCAAGATACTGAGGTCTGATGATGAGCCCATCCTCTGATACTCTCAAAAAATGGTCGTAGTAGAGTTGGGTCTTGGTGGGGAACTGAGAGAGAGAGAGAGAGAGAGAGAGAGAGAGAGAGAGAGAGAGATTACACACATGTTTGTTATGTAATATTTACACAACTTTTGCCTTTGGGAAAAAAAGAGACTTCTATTAAGTGTGAAAGAACCATTAAGAGCAAAGCTTAGAGCAAAATTATATCATGTAAGGCATGAGAAAATAGAACCAAACCAAGTTCTTGTAATAAAACAAGAAAATAGCCAATGTTGAGGTTGTAATGCCACCTCAACTTGAAAAGGGCTTTCAAGATCCGCAACACTCTCAAGAAGCCATTCCTGTTGGTAGAGGCTACTCATGAAGAGTCTTGCACAATTATCCAAATGGCTACCAAAGCATGTACCATATCTATCCAGATACTAGCCAACACATGTCTTGGGTGGACTTGGGAACTGTCCAAGCCTCTATACTTCTGAATATCCATATATCCCATGCTAAAATGCTCACCAGAATCTCCTTGAAGTATCCACAAATCCATGTGTAGGTTTATTGAATCGAAAGGGCCCAAGAAAAATAATGTCTCTCGTAGAACACTTGAGGCCCAAAAGAGAGAGCCATGCTATCAAGCCCTGGGTCATGAAGAAAGGATAACACATAAAGGAGCTCAGTAGTCTAGCGATTCCCTCCCAAATGATCCTTGTCTGTCTACAGTCCCATGGGCAATGTTGAATAGAGTCATTAGTAGAGAAGCAATGCAATGAGAATAAGTGGAATCAGCTCCAAACTTCAACATCCATTGGTCCAAAAATCCCTCCATGAATAGAAAGATAAAAGAGAAGAGTCATTTTTCTATTCCTAAGGGATTTCTAGGACCTCTTCCAAAAAGATTTCTATATATCAATAGAAATCTGAAAATTCTCCCACTAAAGAGCTTTGGTGGGCTTCTAGCCTTTAAGGCTGAGTTGCAACCTTTTGGCGCTACGAGGTTACCACAACCATGTATCAAAAGAAGAGGAGGTTCTTCAATTGGACCCCTCCATCAATTCATTCCCACTCCTAGAGGTCCCATTGTAAATCATTTTATGGGAATGCTTCCATAGAGCCAAAGCCTTCATGAACCCAAGGGGATATGATCTGGGTTAGGGTCTAGGTTTCATTCTGCCTCCAAAAAACACTGTTCCACACTACCTACAACCCTGATAGGCTGAAAAGCAATATGCATAAGAATGTCATTTGCAAATTTAGATAACCTACCCCCAGAGTGAACATCAAAGACCAAGGCATCCCTATCTTAAGTCTGTCTAAGTTGACTATTTCAAGATTATAACAAGAAAAGTTTACAAGCTGGAGAAGACAATGTTTAGCGAAGGCATGTTCTTCCTTATGCTTTTGATGGCCAAATATGTTTAGTGATTAACTTTTATGAGGCATTTGATGCATGTGCTGATGAGGAGGCCTTAAGCCCATCAATTCCCCATGAGTTCTCTCCATTGTACTCTTTCATCATTGTTCCAATGGGTTCTAGACTTTGTTGGCCTAAGCAGGATCCTAAAACGAGGAGGGACAACTCTGAAGGCCCATAACTTGAAATGGGATACCTAATCTCCTAAAGGATCCCAGCTACATGTCTTTAGAGTGAAATTTATTGCTTGAAAGAACCCGGTCCAATGGTATGGTTGCATCCATCAATTTATTGAATTCTCCTTGCACTTCCTCTGAGAGCTGAAGTCTGCAATTATCTAGATGGCATACAAAAATCCTCCAAGACCCTACAAAGGAAGCATAGCTCTTTCTTAAAGACAACCATTGCATATACTTAGAGGTACCTAATGGTCTACCATGCTCATCAAGTACACGATCATTCCACATGACTAGCTACCTATCAATCTCTTTCAAAGAGGAAGAGGACTCTCTGAATGGTACTCCTAAAGTTGGTCCAACTTTTAGGATAGCATCCATAAGAGGGGAGGAAGGCTCTGAGAGGGGCTGAAGTAAAGGTCCATCTGGTAGTGGACAGACTGCAGGACCATATGCATCTCAAGAAAAAGCCCTTCCAAGGTTCCTACCCTAGCAAGAGTCCTTTGACCACCTTGCATAATGAAGTTCTACTATAATGGTCTGAGTCTAAATGTTGAGGCCACCTGATCACTTGGGTAGAATTAAGAGTGTCCTGATCCACCCTGGCTCTAGTGTCTACTGAACCATCTAGACCACCCCAAGTGAAATTTCTTAATGGTCTTCTGAGCTCAGTGATGCAGTCCCTATAATGGAATCAACAAGAAAAAATAAACCAAGCCATGGCTAGCAATACTCGGGTGACCACCACTACCCGAGAAATGAGGTAAATTTTGGTTGAGCTAAAAACAAGAAGCTTCCTTGTGACACTCTCCAGCACAAGGGTGAATTTTGATGAAGGAGATATGCCCACATTGACCTAGTAGCCAAGGTATCTAATAAGGACAGCCCTCTAGATCCAAATAAAACCAATGTCAACCCCCCAGGCAAGAGCATCCTCATCACTATTGCAAAAGCCATTGGATTTGTTCCAATTAATGTGTGCACTTGTTGCAATATAAAACACATCCAATGCTCCACTATAGGAATTGAGATTTTGTGAATTGGCATCCAAAAAATAGCAATATCATCAGCCATCTCACCATCCAAGAGCTCCTCTTCCTGTCTAAGAGGAGGTCTTAGCCGAATAATGTCTGCCTAGAATCTCAAAAATCTGCTTATTGCTTGGGAAACAAATGGACCATGTGTGCACAGTGAGCAGCCAAATAGAAAGAACTTTTAAGGCTTTGAAAGAAAGAAAAGGGAAGAGACACTCAAGAGAGAGAGAACCTGAAGTGACCTTCATTACAAATAGAGCGAGAATCCACTCCAACACTACAAACACAAGGGAGAAGAAGAGGTTTCATACATACAAGAGGGAGCAGAAGCTCCAAGACTACTCATAGAGAGAGAATAAACTAGAGAGAGATGGACTCAAGAGTCTACATAAGAGAATATCTACAAGAGGGAGAGAAGGCTCATGGAAGAGGCTTGGGGAGACTAGAGCTACAGCAACATGAGGCCTAATGGTGGAAGAGATTGATGAACAAGGGAGAGGAGGGCTCCTTTTATAGAGATTTTGTTACCCTCCTTCACCCATTTACAATTGCTGCCTGTAGATTCCTTTCCCCATCAATCACATAAGCACGTATGTCACCATCCATGTTCTTTTTGGCTACTCTTGCCATGTGTCCCATCACAAGATGCTCAAGACTCTTAAAATATTGAGAAAGTCAAGAGTCTCCTCACATGGAGCCCATAGGGACCCTCTCTTTTCCACATGTCCACATCCTCCTTATTCCACATAGGAGTTCTAGAAGGATTCCTCTTGACTTCACACTCCTCCACATGCCTTCCACACGCTTGGCATGTGGCCTCTCTTATATTATTGGAACACATGGACATGAGCCCACCTCTTTATATGACTCACTCTTCCTATTTTCTAAAAAACTCCATAATATCCTATACACAAATAACTCTCACCTCATACCAAGGTATTTATAATTCATACCTACGGTATTTACAATGAGCCATTGCATCATCCTCTCCATCCCATACAATATCATAGAAAATGGAAATAAGTGAGAGCTGCTAGGCTATCACTTGATACTCAAACTCTTATCAAATATAGAGAAAAATAATACCAATGCCAAATTCAAAATATCAATTTTTGGCGTCACAGTGCTCACAGCTCCAGAAGTGTCAAAAGCCACCTAAAATAATCCTTATCCCAAGAATTGAATGTCGGTGAGGTGAAGGGCGAGGTTTTTAGATAAGTCCGCAAGGATGCAGTCCCTACCCTATGATGTGGAAAGGGGGATCCATGGATCCGTGCAAAGAGTGTGGTAGAGCTCTCAAGGTCCACGTCCGTTTGCAACTACAACTTCTTGTCTTTTGAAAAGATATAGGTTCTTGTTGCTAGGGGAAGTGGACAAGGATTGACTTGATGGGTCGCCATCTGTTAATTAAAGTTGGAAGACTAAAAAGAGGAGAGGGAGAGGCTGAGGCTAAGAGGGGAGAGTAGGCTAAGAGGAAGGGGATGAGGGAAGGGTTGGAGAAGGTGAAAGGGGAGAGGGAGAGGCTAAGAGACAGGAAGAAAGATTTATACAAGAGTGAAATTAGGGTTAGGGCCCATAAGCCAATTAGTCCACATAGGACGTCCGTTATGAAGTGCAATTTATATGCCCTCTAAAATTGCATTAGATAAGTACAAGGTCATTTAGAAAAATATTTTTGGATCTGTTGCCATGAAATTTTGAAAATAAAAATGTGAAAGAGCAAGTATGTGCCTAAGGAGAGTGAGTATGCAATGGAAGTATGTGCATAGAGTTCAACTTATGCATCATTTAACCATCAATTCCCTCTCTTAAGTTGTAGCCAAACGAAAGATGAACTTGAGGAGAGTTTTGTAGCACCACATTATTCTGCTCCTCCTTCGATAAATATTGAATAAATATTTATTTTTTATTTGGTTAAAAATTGGTTATAAAGCATAAGAAATCCTTGTTTGGATGAGAAGATTACTCTTGATAGTGTTATTGTCCACCTAGATAAAATATTTGCATTTTATTTGTAAGATGTGGGTGACTTCCCATGGACGGAAGTGAACTATTAGGACATGTAGAGTGGTTTGTATCCATGAATGTACCACCATGTGATATGCAACCATGAATGTACCAATAATGTGTAGTATGGACTATTGTCTCATTGTATTGACGATTTTTAATCACATAGTACGAGTATATCATGGAATGTATTGAGAAAGAAAATAAATTGCAAAATCTTTTGTGGGCACTTGAAAAGTGAGTTAATGTAGATTCTAAAAAAAGATCCAAATGAATTTGAGGATTCTGAGTGCATGATTTTATTGGTCACATAAAAATTGATGCACAAATTGCATGTCACATTCTTTGTTGTGAATAATTTGCATGTGCCAACTGTGATAGACATCTTGATGTTGAAAGCTATGCCTTGATTTGTTGTCCCTATGTTGAATAGTTGATCATGTCCAACTATCATTATATGTTGATCTATTGCTAATTCTCTCCATGAAATGCCAATACGCATTGCCCTTGAGACTAACTTGCTACAATATGTGATTCAAGTTGAAGTAGTTATGCAATATAATTTAAGAAGCATGAATTGGGAAAAGCTGCTGATCATTAGATTGTCTGATGTTGTAAAGATTCTCATTCAGTGTCCATGTGCAAGGCCCTCTAATCTTAGCTAGCTCATCCTTGAATTACTTCAACTCATCTTCAAGATCCATGTTGAAAAGACTAGAGATACAAAAAAGAAGAAGATTAAAAAGGATGAGAGATAGAAATTGCATTATGGTGAGAAAAGCTATTAGGGACTTGCAAGAGCACTCAACAAGGCAATGTAGTGATGTGAGGGTGCTTTGTAGATAAGTGTGTAAGAGTGTACGCAATTAAATGGAGGTTGCTATGGTGATGCAAGAGAAGAAAGAGAAGAAGAAAAGAAGAAAGAGGTTTCTAGAGTGTGCCAAGTGTCGAGAAGGTGAACAAAAAGCAACCAATGTCCACATGGTTTAGGTTGTGAGTTCACTTCAATTTTGATCTTTTGGTCCTTAATATTTTTTTAAATAAAAAGATTTGCTTCTACTTGGGGACACATCTAATCTTGTTTGAGTTGTAAATCTTATAAATGCTTGTGTGCATAGATTGAGTAGAATCCGAAATAGAGTTTGAGCTTGTTAGTTAATGTATTTTCTACTCTGCACAATGGTTTGGGCTTGGCATAGAATCAAGTCCCATTCACTCTTAAGTCCTAACACACAAGTTTAAGATTGAAGCATTCCCAACTCGTGAGGTCACAATGTGTGTTCAAAAATCATGTGCACTTTAGGGAAGAAATCTTTCAAACCGATTGGGATACATGCTCAAGCACCACTATTGCATGTATTTTGATAATGCATGACTACAAGCACTCTGTAAGAAGAAAGTATATCTCTTTTCGTATCGATGTGTGTATGGATTAAGAACAATACGTATTTAAAGGAGAATTCCTATCCTTGAAAAAATCCAGTTAAATCCTTTTTAGATAATGAATGAATTCCAAGCCCCAGATGCATCCTATACCAATACATCCATGGATTTGTGTTAAGATTTCTTTGATTGCAATACTGAGCACCTTGATAACTCACAAATAGTGTACTAACCTACCATGCTACCTCTAAACTTGATGGAGCTTAGGAGCACCCACAAATCAAAGCATCGAGCTAGGACTCACCTTGATGATCCTATATTCAAGAGGTAGATGTCCTTGCACCACAAGACTAAGGACCTAGGACCATGTTGGGTACCACAAAGTTCCTCCACATTATTGACCTTTGACATCCTATAGATTGGGGCCCTACATTTAAGGTTGCATCTCCTCAAACACACCTCCTCAAACATTGGAGGACATAAAATAGTTTTTGATTGTAGAAAAGCTAAAATACAATGCACGTACCTTAAAGCTTGGAAGGCTAATTGATGAAAATCCTTTAACTAGTTGCATTCATTTCTTCCATATTTGTATTAGAATGAAGTCATCAATAGCTTCACATAAAGCTTTGTATTTCTAGAATTTTACAAATCAAAGTAAACCACTTTTATACAACATAAACAAAAAAAGCCTTCATGCAATACTCTATGCAGGCCATGCCCAACCTACCTTGCTTGCATTTGTTCCTGCGCCTCATTACGCTTCAACTGTTCTTTGTGTAACACAATCTGTGACCATTAAAAGATTGCAAACACAGTGGACACCCTTCACACACTTCCAACATTGATGTCTCTTTCCATTCAAGCAACAAATTGAGCTTGTGATACCCTTGCCCAAGGTGAATATGAAAAATTGATCAATGTTTCTTGACATAGTGACATATACCTAGATGAGTCCAAGAACATTACCAAACTCATCCTCTAAAAACACAACAAAGTGCAGTTTCAATCTCACGATAGTCACTTGTAAGGTTAAAAACCATAAAATCCATCACACATAACAAGGACTAGCTACTATGATATCCCCACTGATGTCATCAGTGCCCAATAGTAGGTGTAGACCATAGTATAAACACATGCTCCCACACGTACAAGTCCACGCGCCCATAAATACTTGATCATCCATTTATACAAAGTCTTCGTATTGAGTTTCTGTCGACACTCTGGAGGTGAAGGGCAGACTCAGTCATGACGAAGGCTAGCACTAAAGGAGGCTTACATTGTGCTTACATATCTTAATTGTTGTTCGAATATCTAGGAAAGTGATTGTACATGTATCACAGTGTGCAGTTGTACGCGTGATCGTTAAGAAATTCTCATGCATTTTGTTGTATATTTATAAAGCCCCTTGTGTAAGTATATGCACACATGAGGACACATGTTCGAATGCATACGTGTACACATGAGTTTATGTTCTTTCAAAAGTTTGTGGGAAAACTTGGCTGGGAGCCGCAATCTAGAAATCGTGTTTATTGCCTTCATATCAATCAAAGATTATTGTTCTATTTATCTGAGTATTGTATCATTCGAAATCGTCTGTCTCCTCTTTGTTTTTTCTAGGCAATATGACTTCCATTGCGGTGATCCAAAATCATAATCTCTAGCTTGAGGGCCAACAAAATACTTGCCACAACCTTATGGGAAAAGATAACCAATTATTCTCCAAAATTTTACCATTATCTTGATAAGCGCCATAGTTTTTCAATGAGACCTTCTAACATCATACGACCCTCAGTTATTCATTTTTGAATCTCTCTCCTCTTAGTTTCTTGTAAAAAATAATAAAATCTCTCATGCTGTAAGCACATGCACAAAAACGCATATATGACCTATGCCCAAGCCAATGCGCACACTTATATTGGTGCACAGGCATTTATGCATGCAGGCACAACTTCTTGGCCATAAATCATGATCATTGCATGTTACCATTGGTAGATATCTTGTGCAGTTCTATCAGCTTTTGTACAATGGGGTGTTAAGCATGACCTTCACTCCCCGGAGGCTCAATAGAAATCCTCCATAGCGTGTGCATTCTAGTGGTCACAATAATCAAGAACTCCATATCAATTTTCCACTCCCCCCCACCCCCAGCAGAAAAGGATGTATTGAGGAATTTTTGCAGCATGCCAGCTGCAAATGAGTAAAAAATACCTGTACAAACAGATACAGCTCACTGCTTTGGACTGCCTGTCATTTCAATGTACGTAAACCATATCATTCCTGCGAGGAGGCCGATCAGGAATTGTGCCTGCACATGGCGAAGAGCCAGCATTCTCTTACATTTTCAAGTTATCAAAAAGTGAATTATCTTTTTAAGAATACATCTGCAATAAAAAGCGCAAAACCTGCGATGCTATGAAGACAAAGGACTGACTTCCTACACCCATGCTTCCTTGGTCAGTCTGAAAACAACGCATTTTCTGACCTGGCTTAAATTTAGATGCCTCATGCCGAGCCAGTTCAGGTGGTACAGGACTATTGTTTTGAACAAGCATCTGTAAACAAAAGAATATTATGCCTCTCTATCTCTCTCTCTCTCTCTCTCTCTCTCATTACTACCATTCTGCATTTTTTGCATTTTGCATTAGTGTGGATGCTCGTTTAGTAGCTCCACCACCACAGCTCGTTTGAACCAGGTTTTTCAGTGTCATAGACCCATTGGTCTTCCGAAGAATTTAATAAACTTTCTCTCTCTCTCTCTCTCTCTGGCGAAATGTTTGAAGGTTGGACAGCGGAAAGACAAGTTATAAGCAAGATAAAGGGTCTCGCGTGACTTGAGGTTGGAACAGGCAAATGGAGAGGGGTGAAAAGAGAAGACAGGATTTCCAAACTCTGCAATAATAATGAAGTGGAGACTTCATATGCATTTCTGGCCTCTGAAAATTGTAATCACTTGAGAATATCATAAAATATGCCAGCAAAACAATTTAAAAGCTTCATCAAAGACTAAATTGCACACCATAGATTACAAACTCAAAACATTCTACCTCTCGTTTTTCCTGTTCCATAGATTGACAGGTCTCCTTAGTGAGCCCTTTGCTTCAGCCCACAGTGGCTTGTATGGGTTACATATATCTTGTATCTTGTCTCATAGACCCGCAAGGTCTCTTGAAGACATTAATACACCTTTCTTTCTTTCTCTCTCTCTCTCCACCCCGCCCTCCCTAGAGACCCCATGGACACTGGCAACTATCAGGCCATTGTGGTGGGCCATTTGATGGCCAAGGTGTAGATAATATAATTGAGCAACCCAAATGGGTGGGCATCTGTACGGAGGAAGGGGGGGGGGGGGGTCACGCAAGATCACAACACCCCAGATTGTATTTTCACTCTCAAAGCCATCGTATAGGAGGCAAGGCACCAGAAGCAGCAGGTCTAGTGCTGTTTTGTGGATACAGCATTTCAATTGGCCCAAACGCGTCTGCCCTATCTCACGATTCTGAACAGTTGTGACTGCAGATGATTTCATTTGGGCAATCATGGCAATATATGAGAGAGTCATAAGTAGAGTGTGCACCACACAAGGTATGTCAGAGAAGGTGAATAGCACCATTGGTGTGAAGCAGGGATGCCCCCTATCCTCCACACTCTTTAAGACCTACATTAACGAGTTGGCTTCCTTTGTGGACACACACAGAGGGCGGAAAATCAAGATCAGCGCTGGTAGAGATGCTGGTCATTCTCCCTCTGTGTGTTCAATGATGTAGTGTTGTCTGAAACACTCCAGCAGGTTTACACAGCCATCTGGCAGCTCTAAAGGATTTTTTGTGACGGTTGGGACATGAGGGTCAATTGTGGGAAGGCCAAGATTAAGATCTTCAATACTCCAGATACTCAGCTCCACCCAACTCTCAGTCTCACGGAGGCACATGTCAATAGCGTCAAAACTTATGTGTGCATTGGATGCATTTTCACAGGACCCGGTTCAGCATGAAGCCGATAGCATGAGCCAGACTGTCCGGAGGACATGCTAACTTGCTCAAGTGACCCATACGTGCATACAAAAACCTTCTGTTTGACTCCTGGTCAGACCGTCAACATTATCCATAAGGGCTTTCTAAGGGATGGATATCCTAGGGACAGGGTGGGCAGGTTTTGAGAAACTACAGATTATGATGCTTTTACGTAGATCCGTGGCAAGAGGTGCTCCCCACATGATACCATACTTGCAGAGTTCAAAGCACAACAGCTACACACAGATGCTTAATTTCAGATTATCACTGATCTAGACAGGTCCAAAGAGTATGACATGACTGAGGCAGGTAGCCAAAGTCTACCATGGAGGGCTTTCTATCCAGTGTGCAGTGGATGGTGACCGTACTCACGGGCTGCTAGACACTTCATGCAACAGGAGGTCCATCAGGTTATCTAGGATGACTTGTGGCAGGTCTACATCTAACATACTTGATGTGTCCCAACGCCAATGCGATGGCATTCTACAAAGAGCACTTTCTTTGTCTGACGGAGGACAGAATGTTTTTCCCTACAACTTGTGGAGCAGAACCCCATCCTCCTTGGCCCGCATCTGGTATACCTCTTCCTTTGGTTTCATTGCTTTACAGTGGAGGACATGGACAAGACACACCATGTTCCCTGTTTTCCGGTTACGCTCCGCTTTCCAAGGCTCCCAAAGAAATATAGAGCCATCCTCCTGTCCATTGGTCGAGCATTTGGCACTGTGCTGTAGTCTCTGTCAGATTCGGCTGCATCAGTGGTAGCAGATGATGGGGTCCTTAGGATTAGACTGGTGGTTAAGAGCCCATAGTCCCTCCCAAAGTTGATCCTCCTAGAGACCCTTGAAGGAGGTACACTTCGCCAGCTTGTAGGTTACCAGGCCAGTGTCTTCGTTGCAGACAAATGGGTCACCTAGCCAGAGATTGCCCCCGCAGCCATGGCCGAGCTCCTTCCCCCCTACCCCTGCACAGTAGGCAGAGTCAGCAGGCCAGAGCCCAACAACCCTCCAAACAGGAGCAATAGGAGTCTCAGACCCCCTAAGTGGCCCCTTCAGAAGGGGGCTTGACCCAGGTTAAAAAGAAAAAGAAACCAAGCAAACAGGCTCGAAAGCGCCGCATGCAGAGGGCTAGACGCACAGAGAGAGAGAGAGAGAGAGAGAGAGAGAGAGTATTTCGAGAGGCCCTGAGGAGGAAAGAAAGAAAGCTCCTGATGCTGCGATGGTGGAAGCTGTCAACGTTAGCCCCTCCTCCCCCTGTGGGCCCTCCTGCTATGGTCATCCTCACCACCTGTCCCCCCCCCTCCCCCTCCCCCTCCCCCCCCCTCCTCCACCTCCTTAGCAGGTTCTTCAACCTCCCCCCCCCCTCCCTTGCCTCAACTGCTTTGCCAACAGGCAAGGATAAGACAATGCCCCCTTCTGCTTCCGCATCGCAGCATCCTGTCCCCTCTCTCCATTGGGGGGGGGAGAGCCAGAGGGAAGGGGTTCGTCCTCCCGGTCAATAGCTCCCAATTTCTAGCCTGGGTGTCCCTTACTGTGGGACTTCTGGAGATTGGGACCCTGAAATTATCTAGAGATTCCGGAATCTTACCCTCTACCCCTGGAGTAACACATGTGATCTTACAGCTTTGGAAAGGGGATTCGATCAGCGTAGTGGGCTCCCAGACACACCCAATTTGGAGATTCCAGTTCGCCTCCACAGGGTTGGAGAAGTGGTCCCCAGTGGTGTTTAATGCTGTGCTAGGAGATCAGATTTCACGCATGATGGACGCATGGATGGGGCCATAGAGACTTGACCTTTGGCACACCCATGGTGCGGAGGTGAATTTTCAGCTGTGCTTCATGCGGGAGAAGCTGATGTGTGGTTTGGCGGTAGGAGTTATCAGATTGCTGCTTAAGGCAAAGATTGATTAGGCATACTACTGGCCCACTCCAGAAGTGTGCAGAGTTGTTCGGGGTGGAAGTCTCCTTTATGATGAAGTGGGCACAGAAGATTGGCATTGAGACCTTCAAACAAAGGTGACAGCTTATTCGAGATGCCGGTGTCCACCCTAGTATGGCGACATACAAACACGGACTACTCGCCCTCCAAACCCCCAACAAAGTCACATAAGGCAGTCTTTCTGGAACATGCACCCACTCACAGGAGAGCCTTGTTTTCTGCATCCCCGTCCTCATGAGCCGGACCATAGTGAGTTGGAACGTGCACGGGCTCCATGACCGTGCTCATAGTCAACCGCAGTACCTGATCCTTCGGCAGAGGGAAATGGTAGGGTGGGCAATGGACATCCTTTTGATTCAAGAGCATTTGTTCTCAGCATCAGACATCAGATGGCAACACCACCTCCTCCCAGGGAGAGGCCCGGAGGTGTGGTCTCCTGCAGTAGGACGGAGCGGAGGGGTCTCCATCTCAGTCTCACAGACAGTGGCTCTAGAGGTTTATGATCAAGGTGATCTTATCCCAGGACGGCGGGCAATTTGGATGGGAGTTAGGATGGGAGAGTCCAGAATTGGGATCCTGAACGTGTATGCCCTAGCGTGCACACAACACAATCCGTCGGCCTTTTAGAGGAGGCTGACAATGTGTCTTCCGGATGTAGACTCTTGGATTGTTGGAGAAGACTTCAACAACCTAGAGTTCGAGGAGGACAACCAGGGCGATGCCTCTTTCTTTGAGATGCCAGCAGTAGAGCGAAGCAATTGGGAGCAGTTCATCTTCATGATCAGTGGCAGAGACCCGTGGCGAGAGCTAGAGTTCAGTAGGATACCTAGCAGCCTCCTCTTCTCTTTCAAATAGAGGAGACATGATGGACTGCTTGAGAGGCTAGACCGCTTCTATGTTGGGGATTGGGCACTGCACAGAGGCGGCTCTACCAAGATTCTAGTAGGCACCACGATGTCAAACCACTCTCCAGCAGTACTCCACTTAGAGCAGCCCTGTTGAGGTCTTCCCCAAAAGGGGGTGCGCATTCTTGAGGACCTCCTGCAGGATGGGGAGATTCAGCAAGTCATGGCAGAGCAATCAGAGACGGCACCTTGCAAGGGCTGGGCTTTGTGGGTGGCTGACGCAATCCAGAGGAGCAGTGAGGAGTTGCAGGCTCATGCCCTTAGACGGAGGAGGGCTCTTCAGGAGAATGAACGGGCACTGCGGAGAGACCTCACCTCCATAGAGAGGCTCAGGGAGCAGGACCCAGGATCCCAGTGGCTTAGTGGCACGTTTTAGAGCGCACGCCTTGAGCTTCACGACATGGAGATCCGGCGGGCTAAGTTCTCCTATCACTCCTCTCGGGCCCGATGGGTATAGCAGGGGGACAAGATGATGAAGCAGTTCTTTCAGACCACTGGGTCCTGGTCGGCAGGGGCAAAGTTGCAGCATCTACGGGATCCGCAAAGCACCATGCACACTGATCCGCAAGAGATTTTAGAGCTGACCACGGGGTTTTTACAGCTAGCTCTTTTAGACGGAAAGGATGACTCCAGCTTGTCTTGTGGCCCGTGAGTTAGTTTGGGACCACGTTCCAAAGGTAGTCTCACAGGATTTGTGCAGGAGTCTGGAGGAGCCTTTCACGAATGAAAAGCTTTGGGAAGCCAAGGCTCTCCTGACCCAGAAGTGTCCTGGCAAGGATGGCTTGACTGCGGCCTTCTTTTGAAACTTTTGGGAGATAATCTCCAACCCTTTCCGCCTAGCCTGCCAAGAGATCTTCGACACAAGATCCCTTTCTCAGTCCCTGAGCAGAGGGTGGATTTGTTTGATCCCTGAAAGGAGGAGATAGGTCAGTTATCCGGCAGTGGAGACCGATCACTTTGCTTGATACTGCATACAAGATCCTCACTAAAGTATTGAGTTTGTGGTTACGGCCCCATCTTACTGACATCATCCACGACACACAGACCGGGTTCATTCAGAAGTGCAGCATCTTGGACAACATCCTCACGTTTTGGGAGGCAGTGGATTGGTCCAGGGAGGAGTCACAGCCGTTGGGGTGTGTGGATCAACTGGACAAAATCCATAGGTTCTTCATAGGCTCTGAGGAGAAACAAGAGATTCAAGAGTGGGGAGCAAAGCAGTAGATCGCCCTGGTCCTCGAGAGTGTTCAGCACAAGCTTCTCTACTGGAGCTCGGTCAAACTCTCCCTAGCGGACCGTGCCTTAGTGGCAAACTAGGTCCTCCTTGCCACGGCTTGGTATATCGCCTCCTGCTAGTGTTTTCACAGAGGGTGCATTGAGCTCCGACAGTTGGTTTGGAACTTCCTTTGGGCAGGATCGGACGGCACGAGAAATGCTAGAGCCCGCGGGTCGCTTGGTAGACGGTGATCATGCCGCAGGCATTGGGAGGCTTGGGTATCATGGATCTCGAGATGTAAGAGCAGAGCCCTCTTGGGCAAGGTGGTTGTGCGCGGCCTCACCACAGGTGCAGAGCCTTGGAAGCTCCTCTTACATCGAGGGCATCTCAGGAACACCCCACACACTGGGGGGTAGTGGCAGCATTCACACAGATGGATCTTCTAAGAGGCCCCCTTTACGGGGAAGGGTTCCCCCTTGATGAGGAGCCTCTATAGGGTCTGGAAGAGATTAGCAAGGGGCTTTATTCGTGCCCTTGTCTGGCACCCGGGGATCGGGGATCAGGGATCAAGATGGGTGTATGCTCGGGCAACGGACTGACATTAGTTGGGCACAGTGGGACAGAGGACCGGCTTGCTCCTTTGGCAGATGGAACAGATTACCCATGGAGGCAGAGTTGGCACCTTAGCGCATTTGCGAGGGGCAGGGCATCGGATGAGAGAGATTGACCTAGCAATCCCTGAGTCCTGGTGGGAGGGACTTCATGTGTGGATGGATAGCAGATGGTTGGGTCAGTTTTCTCGGACTGGGGTCCCCTTGAGGATGATGATGCAGCGAGGCAGCACGCAGCCTGATTTTTTCCGTGTAGGACTTGGAGGCCTACTCGAGGCACTCACTGAGACAGACCCAGAGATGGATGGGAGTCTAGATGGGATTCATTGGTTGAAAATAAGTTAGGTAGAACGCTTAAATGCCTATGGATTGACAATGGTGGAGAGTATCTCTCTCATGACTTTCAGCATTTTTGTGATACACATGGGATCAAGAGGGAGCTTACATCTCCTCATACTCCAGAGCAGAATCCAATTACAGAATAGATGAACCGCACCATTCAGGCAAGGTTGCAATGTATGCTTTCCAATGTAAGTCTTTCTCGTGGTTTTTGGGCTGAGGCAATGAAAACTACAATGCATGTGATTAATAGATCACCTAGTAAGAGTTTGGATGGTGGTATTCCTGAAGAGGCATGGAGTGGCAAGAAGCCCTCTTACTCTCATTTGCGTACATTTGGGTGTGAGGCATATGCACATGTGTCAAAAGAGCTTCGAAAGAAGCCCACAGTGCCCAATAACAACACCAAAACTAGAAAACTGAATATAATCCGGTGTAGAGGTACATCTCCCATACAACCAAAACTGCCTGCAATGCTAGGAAATTGCGCACGAAGATAGGTCGCCAAACTGGAGGAAAATAACGGGCAACGTGGCGAGTCCAAAGTAGATGCAAGTCCATCTTCCTCGGATGTGAACAAGATGGACAATGCGAGGAAGCAATGCACCTGGCAGCCAAGAAAGAATGCACTGGTAGAGCACCAACCAAACACACAAACACACTTTTTTTTTTTTTGTGGTGAAACTATTGTTGCTTTTTATATTACAAGATGAGCATCCCAAAGCAGGATATGCTCAAAACACACACACACACACACACCCCCCCCCACACACGTATACCTATGCGTGTGTGTGTGTGTGTGTGTCTATCATGGGCTCTGTTCGGTGCCATGGATTCATGATCATGGTAATCGACTCTGGCGTCTTTCAAAGCCTTTGATTTGGTGGCAACGAACTCTCGAATCTCTTTGGAAAAGTTCTTTGCCGCTCAAACAATGCCTTTTCCTCTGGCGTTGTTTGGTTGGAGCTCTACCCGTGGGCACTACTTTGGCTCGTCGCGGCATTGCTTCTTCTCGATGTCAGCGCTGTGCTTCTTCATTGGAGACCATCCCACATTTATTATGGTCGTGCTCCACCTCCAGGGATCTTATTCATCGGATTTCGCACTATCTTCGGCTCCGATTTCCTTCGGTGGTTTTTGGCCGCTTCTATTGGATCTTTGGTTGCACCCCTCCCCGACTTCGCTCGTTTGCCTTGTTCCTCGCCTGGGTCCGTTTCTGGTCATTATGGAGCATTTGGTTGCAGAGGACTCATCTATCATTTGGCTCTGGTTCCTTTGATCCATTTTATTTCTTTCGAGGATCCCTTCGTCAGTCACTCTATGATTGTATTCAACAGGGAGATCTGGATACTTTGGTCTTGGATGTTTTTTTCCACTGCTTTCGACTTTCAAAGGTTGATTCCATCACGGAGTTCACCTTCTGTATTACACAGTCTTTGATAATTTAAGCTGTGGTTTTACCAAAAAAAAAAAAAGTGTGTGTGTGTGTGTGTCCAACTCGAGCAAAAGTGCGCTGAAGTGTATCTTTTCTCACCCTCACAAGGCCTAGTTTCTCCTCATTGTCATCATTGATCAATTGAATCTTGTAGAAAGATCCCATGGCTATTGAGAAAAGAGGGCAGCAACATGGAGATGAAGTGGAAGTAGGAAGAAGCTAACTTGTAACACTATAATTTGTTATGCATAATGAAATATACAAATTGCATTTTTAAGACCAGAACCTGCTATCATCTATTTTCAAGAATGATTCGACCAAGCACCTGAACACACATACACAGTTACACATCCAAGAAGGTATGTTGTCACATTGCTTAACTTTGAGAAGGCTGCATAGGTCAAATGGCAAAGGGAGAGGGAAAGAGGATGGAAGGGGTTTTCATGTGCGTAAGAGGAGAAACAAGCCGGAGCTAGAGGTGAAAAGGTCAAATGGCAAAGGGAGAGGGAAAGAGGATGGAAGGGGTTTTCATGTGCATAAGAGGAGAAACAAGCGGGAGCTAGAGGTGAAAAGCGAAAGGCACATAATTCCCAAGGGGTATGCACATCATATGGAGGCTAATGACAGGGGCATCCCTATCGCATCAACAAGCTATAGCCACCCCAAGCCACCATCAATGAGCTAGACCTCATAACTTGAGATCCCTCTCCCGTGAAGGCTCAGTCAGATACATTTATTTAAGTACTGGATTTTATAAGAAAGATGTTAGTGGGGCCTGCATAATGCTGAAAAAAGAATGTCCCCTTAGGATTCATAATCTGAAAGTCTGGAGAACAGCATAATATGTTAAGTCAAGGCATTCACCTCCTGAATTTTGTTAACTATCACTATGGTCCACATGCTTCCTTGAGTTTGCCACATCCCAACCACCAGTACCACCAGTAACACTCATCTTTTCAATTTTCTCTTTTAATCATTTACTTTACTTTTTCATTTCAGCTATGTACCTAATTTTCATTCTGACTGCAATAACTTGTGAGAGTATAATTTGTTATGCATAATGAAATATAAATATTGCATTTTAAGACCAGAACCTGCTATCACCTGTTTTCAAGAATGATTCAGCCAAGCACCTGAACACACGTACCAGTTACACATCCAAGAAGGTATGTTGTCGCATTGCTAAGTTTCAAGAAGGCTGCATAAGTCAAATGGGAAAGGGAGAGGGAGATGGATGGAAGGGGTTTTCAAATGGAGGCTAATGAAAGGAGCATCCCTATCGCACCAACAAACTATAGCCACCCCAAGCCACCATCAATGGGCTAGTCCCTTGGACCTCATTAATTGAGATTCCTCTCCATTGAAGGCTTAGTCTGATACATCTATTTAAGTGTGACAGCATTTTTTTTTTCAAAAAAGAGACTTCTATTAGGTAAGAAAGAAACCCGCTAGAGCAAGCTCTGTGCGGAAATACACCATGCTAAGCATGTAATAAAAACACCTCAGAGGAATGAGGTAGAAAGAAACCAAGGCTGAGGCTGAAAATGCCATCTCAACCCTGTAGAAGTCTCAGCAAAGAAGGGAGAGTCTCTCCAATCTCTGAGAAAAGTAACTCTCCTGGAGGAGGCTGCTCGAGATGATCCTTGCATGGTCGCCCAAATGGCCATTAGAGTGTGTATCGTATCTGTCCAAGTACTGGCCACAAGATCTGAGAAGGGTGAACCTGAGAACCCTCCAAAGCCTCAGTGCACCTCGCTCTCCAAATGTGCCATGCTGCAATGCTAGCTAGGATCTCCCATGGAGAGTTGACCGAGGAGTGAGCAGCCCTGAAAAGAGTGGCCGGAACATCCTCTAGAGAGCACGACTCCACAAGGTGTCGTCGGATGTGAAGAGCCCAAGAGGAGTCAAGTCTCTCAAAAAATACCTGGGGCCCTGAAAGAGTAAGCCAAGCCACTGATCCCCAGGTCATATAGAAAGGTAGGCGAACAAAGGTGCTGAAAAGTCTTGCAATCCCCTTCCATATGATTCTCGCTTGTCTGCAATCCCATAGGCAGTGCTGTATTGTCTCCAAAGCAGAAAGGCAGCGAGGGCAAGAAGGGTCAGCTCCGAACTTGGACCTCCAATGGTTCACTGCTATCCCACCATGAATAAAAAGCCAAAAGAAGAGAGTGATTTTTCTATTCCGGTGGGATTTCCAGAGCCTCTGCCAAAAAATTCTCTACAAGTCAGCAGAAATCTGAAAGTTCTCCCAATGAGGAGCTCTGGTAGGCTTCCAACCCCTAGAGCTGAGCTAGAATTTCCTAGCATTACTGACCTGTAACGAAAGAAGGGGATGCCCTTCTCTCGGTGCCCTTCATCTATCCATTCCCATTCCCCAGGGTCCCACTGCAAAAGCTTAATTGGGACACCTCCATAGAGCCACAGCCTCCATGAGCCAAGGGCAAGGAGAAGCGGGTCAGGATCCAAGTACCACTGTGAAAGAGAGCCATGCTCCATGAAGCCCACTATCCTGACTGGCTGAAATGGTACCTCCAACAAGATATCGTCTGTGGATCTGGACAGCCTGCCCCCCGAAGAAACATCAAATACTAAGGCATCCTCACGTGGGTCAAGAAAAGCAATCACCTGTAAAGGAACTCCCAATCTGGAAAATGCCCCCATCCAGGTGGAGCAAGTAATAGGCATGTCATCTGTGTCCACCCAATCCAAGGGCAAGGCTGCATCAATCTGTTGGACTCTCCCTGCACTCCCTCTGAGATTAAGAACCATCTGGGCCTGTTGGTCTGCAAGAAGCTTCCTGAAGGCTTTCCATGCTCCCACTGTAGATGCAGGGCCCCTCTCCCATCTTGGCCACTGCATGTAAGGAGAAGCTCCAAGTGGTCTGCCAAGCTCATCCAAAATCCTGTCATTCCACATGATAGGCTGCCTTTCAATCTCTTCACGGGTGGATGAGGGAATCCTGCGAAGAGTACTCCTGAAGCTGGCCCATGCTTTCAGGATAGCAACCATAAGAGGGGAAGAGGGAGACCTGAGATGGGCTGTGGTGAAAACCCATCTAGTACTGTGTGTCCAATCCTCTCCTGAAGTGGGCGTGCGAGACTGTATGCATCTGATAAAAAAATCCTTCCAAGGCTCTTGTCCTGGCATAAGCCCTCTCACAACGAACTTGCAGAGTAAAGCTCTGCACTGTAGATCTGGTTCGATGATATTCAAACCCCCTTCTCTTGTAGGAAGAAACAAGGTCTCCCAAGCCACCCTGGCTGTAACATTAGTTGTGCCATCTAGACCACTCCATAAAAAGTTTCGTACAGGCCTCTTAAGCTGAGTGATACAATCCCTAGAGTGGCACCAACAAGAGCATACAAACCATGCTGTGGCTAGAAGAACCTGGTTAACCACCACCACCACCCTGGAGGCCAAGTCAAGTTTGGCTGAGCTCCAGAAAAGGAGCTTTCTTCTGATGCTTTCCAACACCGGAGCAAACTGTTGTGAGGGAGAGATGCCCACCCCAACCTGGTAGCCCAAATATCTGACGGAGAAGCCCCTCTGTACCCAAGTGAAGCCAATATCATTACCCCAATCGGGGTGTCATCCTCGTAAATCCAAAAACCACTGGATTTATGCCAATTAATGTGTGCACCTGCAGCCGTGCAAAACAAATCCAAGGCTGTCCGGAAGGAAGTGAGTGTCCTGGGGGAGGCATCCAAAAAACAGCCGTGTCATCTGCCAACTCACTATCCAGGAGCTCTTCTTCCCGGCGGATAGGAAGCCTCAGCCCATAAATATCAGCTTGAGATCTAATGTAGATACTCATAGCTTCCGCCACAAACAGAAAAAGAAATGGGGCAAGAGGACATCCCTGGCGGACGGATCTGGAAATCTGAAACCTGTCCCCTCTTACCCCCCCAATGAGCACTGGCTATGGGCTGATCTATAGAGAGAGGATACTCCTCTAATCCATGCATCTGAAAAACCAAAGCGAGATAGAGTACCCTCTAAGAAATCCCAGTCTACTCTGTCGTAAACTTTCTCAAAGTCCAAGAGTAGAATGGCCAATCTCTGGCGGCTCTGCATGGCCCATTCTGAGGCCTCCCAAAATGAGAAAATATTATCAAAAATACTTCTGCCATCCACAAACCCTGTCTGCGTGTCATGAATCAAATCTGGAAGAAAAACCTGTAGCCGCAGACTGATGGCTTTCGCCAGAATCTTGTAAAAAGTGCCCAAAAGAGTGGGGTCTCCATTGAGACACAAGATTCCTATTACCCCCCTTTGGGATGAGATGAATGAGACCATGAGTGAGTCCGGCATCTCACCAGAGTCCCACACGCCCTGCAGGGCTGATGTAATGTGATCACCAATCTGCTCCCAAAAAGTAATAAAAAAGGAGGGGGTAAGTCCATATGAACCTGGGCACTTGCCCTTGTGAAGGGCAAGTAATGCAGTCTTGAATTCTGCATTGGTGAAAGGTGCATCCAGAGAAACATACATCTCATCCTTCACCAATACAGGAATACACTGCCAAATAACCTCTCTGGCATCATCAATGGCCTGTGTGCTTGAATCTGCAGTAAGAAGGGATGCAAAAAAATCTGAAGCTACACGCATGACAACATCAGGATCCGACTGTAACACCCCGTCTGAGTCAACAAGCTGCGAAACACTATCTCTACTATGTCTGGGCCCATGAGTAGAGAAAAAGTGTTTGTTGACCCTACCACCCATCTGAATCTAAAAGGATTTCCGTGCATGAAAGGCATACTCTGCTCTTTGATCCAACAATGTCTGCAAATGAGCCCTTGCTGCAGCAAGGCGCTCCTGAATCCAAGCATCTGTGGGCCTCTTTTGCTCTTCCCTCTGAAGGGACGCTAACTGCTGGCATATACCAATCTCACATCTGAGAATCTCACGTCTCCTAGAATCAGCGACTGAATGATAATAGTCACTAATTCCGGATAAGGTTGCAGCTACCTGAGATGGATGGACAGCTCCACCCTGTATGTGAGAAACCCAAATCTGTAAAATATCCTCCGTGAGGCTCTCCTTTGCATAAAAAGCATCTGGAATCCTGACACTGGCAGAGCGTCCTCTCCGATGAGGCTCAAGAATCTGCAACACCACTCGAAAATGATCTGAGGTGGAAACCCCAGTAGAAATGCATACAGATCCTCTTATGTCAAGTGCCCAATCGTCTACATAAAATCTGTCAATCCGTGCATGAATGGGCATGTGTATTCTCCTATTCGACCAAGAGTACAGGAGTGACTGTGGCATAATATGAAAGGCATCATCCAACCAAGTGTTTCTGCCACTGAATTGAAAGAGAAAGGCATCCCAGGCTGCCCTCTCCAAAGAATGAATTCCACCCTGTTTGCCTCCCTTTTTGTCTGAAGGCAACTCAACCATGTTGAAGTCGCCACCAATGATCCAAGAATCTGCAATGGGGGCCCATGAGAGTAACTCCTTCCAAAAGGAGATCCGCTCCCCTCTGTTGTTGGGAGCATAAAGATTGAGAAGACCAATCTTACGCCCTCCAATCAAAATAATGATCCATTGAGCTCTAGAAGGGGAGATAATACCACGACCAGCAACCAAGGGGAGAATAGAAAGAGAGACCGAAATGCAAGTACCTCCCCTTGTGCCCATGGCAGGTGACCAGAAGGTATGTCCTGAAAGCAGTTTGCCAGACTTAGAGCAATCACTGGCATCCAGCTTGTGTTCCTGGATAAAAAGGATATCAATAGCACCTCCAGTGACGCCTGGATGAAGCTGGTTCCGGATCAGCTGCCTACGGCGACGGTGTGGAACTCCGCCTAGGCCCTGTATGTTCCAGCTGACTATCCTCATCAACAGGAGGATGCTGGATGGAAAGGCTTACCCGACCTAGTAGAGGAGACCAGCTTCCCCTGGGCCGAAACACTCATGCTGAGGGCAAGAAACTCAACAGGTGAAAGGATCCCCACACTTGCTGAAAGGGAGGCCCTGTCAGAAGGAATCCCAATGACCGGGACCCCTAAGGTGGAGGGCACAAACTCATCATCATCCATGAAAGTCGCCGAATCTACCAGTGCCGAAAAAGAATTCCTGATAAGCAAGTCTGGCCGAGGAGTGCGAAGAAGACCTGCACTCGTGGAAGATGGAGGAGAAGGACCTGCCAGGCCTCTATCAGCAGAACTGGAGCTGGGGGTTGAGGAGGCCTGTGGCTGGGGTGAAGAGGAATCGGGAGCCCTCATCTGCGCCTGCACTTTCTCGGTTGTCCTGACTGTGGCAGGAACAGTCTGCGGGGAAGAAGTACCTGTAGTCCCCTCGTGGTCAGAAACCAAGGGGTCAGAGATCAAAGTGACTGGGGCTGGTGGATCTAAAGGCCCCTCCTGATGTGGAACTGTAGTATCTGGGGCTGCAGCAACATCCACCTCTGGAGTCTGGAAGGCGTCTGTCTGAACAGGATCAAAAGTCTCCTCCTGAGGTAAGGGAGCCGCTCTAATAGCTCTCCAACGTGGTACTGGGTGTGCTGCAGGCATTGGGCGCCGTGCTGCCCCTGGTGGTCCTGGGGTGCGCGAAGCAGGGCGCCCTGTTGCTCTTGGTGGTCCTGGAGTGCGTGGTACAAGGTGCTGGGGAGGTGCAGTCGTGGTAGTACGTGAAGGAGCCGCACCAGAAGACCTCTTGGGTCTTTTTCTCTTCCTTGGGCAGTCTCTAGCAAAGTGCCCAAGGGTCCTGCAAATCTTGCATTGGTCTTGTCTGCCTGAAATCTCGACTCTCTGTCGAAAGAGAGAGCCGTTTGGATGCTAAAGCATAATGTGGTCATCTGAGATGTTAGGGTCAGAGACAATGACCCTAACATGAGGCACCCCATTTGCACTGACTGCCTCTGCCAAGGAAGAAGGCATGCCAGGAAGGGAGGGGATCTCCGTGACCACTCCGAATGTGGCTCCGATAGTGGCAAGCAGTCGATGGTAGACCTGAGGAAGACCAGGAAACCTAATGAACAGTGACGTGACCTGCTTGTCCTCCTCGACCGGATCGAAGCCCAAGGTGTAGGGCAAAAGAGCGATCCTCCTCGAACCCAAACCCAGGGGATTAGCTTTGAGAACAAGGGCTGTGGACTCGTGGGAGTCGAAAACCACTTGGAAGAATCCACGTCCCAAAAGTCAAATATCCCTGAGGTGAGGGGCGAGGTCTCCTGGTAACGCCGCCAGCATCCAGTCTCTAGCCTGTGATCTGGAAGGGTGTGACCCAAAGATGCGGGCGAAAAGTGATGTGGAGCCCTCTAATTCCACATCTTTCTTGAGCTGTTGCAGCTCGTCTTCTGAAAAAATGACGGTTCTCGCAGCCGGTGGAGGTGGATGGAGATGGGCTGAATGGGGATCCATTCGTCAATCGATGTGAAAAGGCCGATTCCAACACTGAAACAGCTCCGCCCGTGAAACTACTGCCTAGGACGCCCTGAACGCGGGTGCAGGAAGAAGGAGAAAGAGAGGATAGGAGAGAGGGGAAGGGAAGGGAAAGAGAGGGGCAGGAAGAAGGAGAAAGAGAGGGGAGACGGAGGTAGGCTGAGGGGGAGGCGTGGGGAGCTGAGGTAGGGAGGAAGGGGGAGGGGAGAGAGAGGGAGGAGGTTTTTTTTTTTTTTTCCCCCCCCCCCCCCCTCCCCCCGGGGGGGGGGAGGGGGGGGGGTCACCTTGGGGGGGAGAGCAGCCGGGGGGGGGGGGGGGGGGAGAGCATGGGGGAGGGAGGGGGGCGGGGGAGGAGAAGGGGGCGGGGGGGGCTGGCGGGGGAGAGGGAGGGCGGAGTAGAAGGGGGCAGCGGGGAGGGGGAGAGCAGTGGGGGGGGAGAGAGGGAGGGCGAGGGGGGGGGCGGGGGAGGAGAAGGGGGCGGGGGGGCTGGCAGGGGAGAGGGAGGGCGGAGGGGAAGGGGGCAGCGGGGAGGGGGGCAGCGGGGGAGGGGAGAGGAGAAAGGGGCAGCGGGGCAGCGGGGGGGGGGGGGGGGGCTGGCTGGCGAGGGAGAGGGAAGACGGGGGAGGGGACGGGGGAGGAGAAGGGGGGCGGGGGGGCTGACGGGTGGGGGAGAGGTTGGCGGGGAGGGAGAGGTAGGGGGTAGCGGGGGGGGAGAGGGAGGGTGGAGAGCAGGAAGGGGAGAGGGAGGGTGAGGGAGGAGGGAGAGGGGGCTGGCGAGAGGGGAGGGAGAGGAGAAGCAGCGAGGGGGGGAGAGGGGGGGGCAGCGAGGGAGAGGGAGAGGGAGAGGGGGCTGGCTGAGAGAGGGAGAGGGAGAGGGAGAGGGGGCTGGCTGAGAGAGGGAGAGGGGAGGGCAGTAGCTCACGGGGAGGAGCAGCAGCTCAGGCGCTTCTCTGAGTTCACAGACTCCGTGTGACAGCATTTGGCTTTCACTTTCCCAGATACTCTCCCCTATGAATGAATCTTCAATAAATATTGCTATCATTGTCCCCTACCTAATTGATAATGCTAAATAGTCCACATGTCCGATGCTTGGATCCGCATCTACACTGACACTTGAAACAAGCTAGATCTAAGGAGTCAAGAGCGCATATTCATTGGCTACAGAGAAGAATAAAAGGCCTACCAATTGTTTGATCCAAAAGCATAAAAAGTGGTGATCAGTCAAGATGTGATCTTTCAAGAGATCGACTCACCGAATAGTGGGGTAGCCCCAAGATCATACTCCAATGAAGAGCCAAACTAGTTCTAGTATCAAATCTAAATCTAGCATGAGGTGATGTAGAATCAGATTTCATTACAGGAGATTTGGACTCAAAAAGTACTCCTCTAAGCACCCCCTTGATCTTGAGATTAGGGAACCATCCAATAGGAAGACTTGAGCATTTAAAATTTGGATGAAACCATATCGGTGGAGAGACCTCCCCTAGTTCCCACTCATTTACTTTGCAGATCCCTACTTCCCTCTTGGGTGGTCCCCCCCCCCCCGCCCTCTCTCTTTTCTCTCTTGCCTCTAGTACATCTGCTTTAAAGAGGGCACATGGCAGCTCCAAAGGAGTGCAAAAAGCAATCCCAATTATTTAGAGTACCTACATGATATTCTGGAGAGTAAACAGCCATACATCAGTTTAAGACTGAGAGTCTTTTGGTTTTGATTTAAACTCTCTGATTAGTGCTACCCCTTCACGGTAAACTGCCCATTTTCCATCCTTTCTAGCAGCCCTGACTTTAGCTAATTCAGTTGCCTTAATCTTGAGTTGGGTTTGTGTAAGCTCCTCTGCTATCCATACTTTGGTGCCCTTCAGCTTGCAAGATTGTCGAAGAAGCTTGATCCGCATATCTTTTGACTTCAGTGTAAGGATTGCATGACCTCTGTAGAGTACCGAGTCCTGGTGGATGTTGAAGGAGTTGAGGGGGTTGAGGGGACTTGGAGGAGAGGGTAGGCCAATCCATAGTTGGCTGTATGATGAACCCCCCTGGCTTAACCTAACCCCCCGGGTTGGGTTGGGGGTTTAGCCCAACTCGGGGTTAGAGGGAATGTGAAGAGGAGGAAGGTAGGCTGGGCCATGCTTTGCTGGCCATATTTCCTGTTACCCCCTGGCTGAGCTAACCCCCTAGTTGGGCTGGGGGTTCAGCCCAGCTAGGAGAGGCTACGGGAGAAGGGGCGGAGAGGCTACGGGAAGGGGAGCGGGGGGGATGGAGGGGCGGGGGGGCGGAGAGGCTACGGGAGGGGGGGATGGAGAGGAGGGGCTACGGGAGGGGGCGGAGAGAGAGAGGCTACAGGAGGGGAGGGGTGGAGAGGCTAAGAAGGGGGGGGGGGGGAGAGGCTACGGGGAGAGAGAGCTTCTACGGAGAGAGAGAGGCTACGGGAGGGGAGGGGCAGAGACCACACACGATACAGAGATTGACCAGAGCATCCTTGATGGAGTTCCCTTCAAAAAAGTGAAAATTTCCCCTTCAAAAAAGTGAAAATTTCCGAAAGTCTCCCCACTATTCCAAACACATCCCAAAAGTACTCTCAAACTATCCCCATTCATCCACACCCTTCCCTTCAATGGAAAGGGCTCTCCTTGTTGTGTAGAATAGCAACAAACCTCTTCCTCCTCTTAGGCTATCGCTATGCGCCCATGTCCTTTGTGTGAGTAAAAAGCACTCTTCTTGTGGAATAGGATTGCAACAAACCTCTTCTTCCTCTTTGCTTGCTCCCATTCTTTCTAAGATGGTGAAGCAATCACCTTCTCCAAGACCAAAGCCGTCACTTCCATCTTGTCTATGTCACAACCAACCTACGTTTCAATACAACGACATTAGTATGGTTGTTGCCGACGGGGTTCTAGCTTGGTGGTTGAGGCGGGTGTGTGTGTGAGAGGGTGCGTGAGTTCAACCCCTCGCTAGGCCTTGGCGGCACCGCAATACCCCCAAAAAAAACATTAGTGTGATTGTAACTTGCAATAATACACACCCATCACTCATAACTAACTTGGACCATATCCACAAAGGGGTCATAGTACACCGTATCGCATCATTGTCTTGGCATCCCGCACAATACATATATTGATATAGTGGCAAGTCGTTCTACAATCTCTCCCACACAAAAGTTTATGCATGGTCATAATCATGCTCCTTCACAAGGAAGGGTATGATCTAGGTCAAAAGAACGAATTTAACCATCTACTAGTCGAGGCAAACTTTGAAACATAGAACTTGGTCTTCCTTCTTGGAATTGTGACGGTTACAATGCCGTATCTTGCTCTTTGTTGCTGCTCATTCACCCCTGTCTAGCACTATCAACGTTTCATTAAGTTTATCAAGTTGCAAGCATTGGGATTCCAATACATCATCATTCAGCACCTCTTCTTCTAAGACAAGGCAAAAGGCTAGAATCTGGATCTCCAAGAGAGAGTGTCGTCGGTCGCCTAGACCAACTCAAAAGGTATATGTCCAATCATGACTTTGTGAGTGATGTTATGGTCAAACTGCTTCAAGTAACTTTCGACCTTGCTACTATTTTGTAGGTGTTAGACAAGATACAATTCATCCTCTCCACTTAGCTGTTGAACAAGGAATAGTCGACACTAGAAGTATAACCCTAAGGGAGAGTGTTGTCCGTTGCATAGACCAACTCAAAAGGTATATGTCCAATCATGACTTTGTAAGTGATGTTATGGTCAAACTGCTTCAAGTAACTTTTGACCTTGCTACAATCTTTTAGGTCTTAGACAAGATACAATTCATCCTCTCCACTTGGCTGTTGGACAAGGAATAGTCGACACTCGAAGTATAATCCTTTATTCCGAGGTGGTCCATTAGTGAGATAGCCTCATTGATGAAATGCAAGACGTGATCATGCCGAACCGAGTGCATATCCTCTCAAAAACGAAGAAACCATCTTCCCACTGACAGATGGCATGGTCATTGCTTCCACCCATAAGGAGACACACTACGAAGATATGATAATGTGATGGTAACCTAGTCGAAGGTCCTCTTCTACCAACTTGCAATAGGTAGAGACATCTTTGAACAACGTGGGCTCATTGTCGGCTTTAACAATAGACTCCCTAATAATATCTGAAACCATTGGGCCCTTATCAACGCCAATTTCTTGCCACAACTCGTTGATTCCTTATCGATAAAGAAGCATGTCAATCATTGTGTAGCCACGACTATCGTTTTGGGTCTTCTTTTGCTCCGATTTGTGCTGCTCGGCAGGAAGGAGAAGTTGATCAAGAACCAAAAATTTGCTCCGTATCATGGTTGGCTTGCTTTTATGGATATGAGAAAACTCTCTTCCATTGGGTCTTCTTCCAAGCCCATGGAGGTGCTCTTGCGGTTAGAACACCTCCTTTATACAATCTCGAATAAAAGCCAACCATTTGGGCAACGATCTAAGAAATTGAATAATTGCAATATGTGTCTTTGCCATTCTAGAATGGACACAAAGGTCTTGCGCATCACATATAATTTTACCCTTCTCAATACAAAAAGAAAACAAAAACATGCATGCTTATCCATGAGGAGATAGCATGTCTCAATATCTATCATATGTTTGCATCTTCTCCTTGCTAAAGAATACTGACAAGGGTGAACTCTAGTACATGTACAATATTGTAGACCAAATGAGGAGGCAAACAGTCCCACTTGGTGGTACTGTTTAACTTCTTGTAGTCAATGCAAATAACCGCAACCACTAGGGAAACCACTCTGTCTTGTAGAATGATAAAGCCATCTTCAGCCAATTTTGTTGGCTTGCAAGACCTTGATATTTTGAAGTCCTAGGCATTGGAAACATTGCAATGAATTCCCTCAATAGGATCTTTGGCTAAATCAAGGCACCCCAAGATATCACATGCTGATCATGGGTCGAAGGCCTTCTCCATGGAGGTTGCATTTTGAGAGGTTCCATGTCCTTATGTTATTGGGGCTTGTTGCTCCCCATACCTCCTTTTGTGTACTCTACCACAAGCCTATTCTATGTGCTATGTGCAACAACCATGAGACTAACATTGACTTTTCAAACAAACCCATTGCTACTACTTTTCTATGTGGTCGCCTTTCTTTTTTGGGACAGTTTGGCCTCCAATTAGGTGAGTCTTTCATCGGTACTTAGTGGAGGAAATCTTCAATGATGTTATGGGTGCAAACAAAATACTAGTTTCATCTTCCTATCTATAAGGAGAGTACACTAATGATTCATGGACCTTTTTTGGACATTGCTTCGTCCAAAGTAAACTGACATAACCCCTAAAAACGTGAGAAAGAATTTACTGTGATGCATGAGGAGCATAATGAGCAAAGGGATGCCAAGACGGCCTGCTATCTGGATAATTAATAAATAGAATTGGGTGGTCTAGTTCCCAGCCTTCCCTACCTAGCAAGCAGCTCACAGCCAAGGCACCTAGCAAGCGATGAAAACGTCTAGTTCCCAGCCTTCCCTACCTAGCAAGCAGCTCACAGCCAAGGCACCTAGCAAGCGATGAAAATGCCTGGCAAGCAATGGAAACACCCAGCAAGCAATGGCAGCACCTAGGGACTATGGATTGTTGTCCCTGAAACTGGTTCAGAGGGAGACTTCTGCCTTGTAATGCAGTGTTCTTGACCTGACTATATAATATATGAAATCTGTTTTTTGAAGGAATATCCATCCATATGCTGATGAACAGAGAGATGAATACTAACTGTAGGGAGGTCACACTATGAGAGGAGACTCATTCACTCCTTGCTTTGTATCAAAGCTTGGGTGTGACCAAGTCTTGAAATACTATAGATCAACAAACCAAGGTAGATCTGTACGATCGATTGAGAGAGAGAGTGTGCAGGTAGCAAAGCGTCGCACAAGTCTTAGCCGTCACGTCAAACTTGGATAATGAAAAAGGAGTACAAGGTACAAGTACCTAGCCCTAGGACTAAGTGTCCTATGTGGCCTAAAAGGCACTAACACTACAAGTGCCTATATTTATGCCTACAAGGCACATACCATGGCCTATAGGGCATCACTAGAACCACTAGGAGATGGCCTACAAACCCCCCTTCATGGGATGGGCTGAAGTACTCTGGAAACGTCTCAGAATACCTGGTATTTTCTGGTCATGGTGGCACATGTTCATCCAAAAGGATATAGCCACCTATGAATGTACAAGGGATGTCAGATCATGTAATAAAGGGAACCAAGTGTAAAGCCTGTCGAAAGACTTCGAACTTGGGACGAGGAAGTGCCTTTGTAAACATATCTGCTATGTTGTCCTCTGTGGAAAGATAGGACAACTCTATGTCTCTTGCTGACAACCGCTCCCGAACATAATGATAATAAACTTCAATATGCTTGGTACGCGCATGAAACACTGGGTTACGCGCAATGGCCAAAGCACTCTGGCTGTTAGTGTAGACAATAGTGGAGGATGTCTGGCGAATACCAAGATCCATAAGTAGCTGTCGAAGCCAAACACACTCTACTGTAGCGGTGAAAGCTGCCCTGTACTCAGCCTCACAGCTAGATGTGGCAACTGTTGGTTGCTTCTTGCTGAGCCAAGAGATACATGAATTGCCAATCAAAAAACAATTGCCAGTATGTGACACTCTGGTGTCGGAACATCCTGCCCAGTCACTATCCGTGTAAGCATGCATGGTAAGTGAACCCTGATCACCATTGAAGGGCTAAATCTTGAGTGCCTCTGAGATATCTGAAGACTCTCTTCACTGCCTGCCAATGCTGTGAACTAGGCATGTGCATGAATCTGCTGAGCTGAGATACTGCATACTGTAAGTCAGGTCTGGTGTGACATAAATAAATAAGGCATCCAATAGCTTGCTGATAAAGAGTGATATCACATGGTGGGCTCCCATCATGAGCTGAGAATTTGAAGCCAGAGTCCACTAGAGTAGAGATTGGCTTGCAATCCTCGAACTGAAAACGATAAGGAGCTGTCCGATATACTTGGACTGAGACATCATGATACCCCCCTCAACATGAGCAAACTGAATGCCCAAATAATAATGGAGCTGTCCCATGTTTGACATGTCAAAAATCTGCTGCAAATCAGCCTTGAAAGCTGCAATTTGCTGAGTATCTGGGCCCGTGATGAGCATATCATCCACATATAAAATCAGCACGAAAAAATCAGATCCACTTCCACGGACATAAAGAGTGGGTTCTGTGGGGCTATTCTGAAAACCAAGGGATAGTAAGCGTGCATGAATTTTGGCATACCATGCCCTGGGTGCCTGCTTCAAACCATAAAGGGCTTTTCTAAGCCGGCATACCTTATTTTCAGAATAAGCAACCTCAAAGCCAGGAGGTTGTGTGACATATACTTCTTCCTGCAAATCCCCATGAAGAAAAGCAGTTTTGATGTCAAGCTGGTTAACTTGCCAATGATGATGGGCTGCAATGGCAATGACACATCTAATGGTAGTAATCCTTGACGTGGGAGCAAAGGTCTCCTCAAAGTCAATGCCTTGTTTTTGGGCATACCCTTTTGCAACAAGACGGGCTTTGTGGCGATCTATACTGCCATCAGATTTTCTTTTTAATTTGTAGATCCACCGGGTTCCAATGGCATGCTTGCCGGGAGGGAGATGTACTAATTCCCATGTGTCATTTTTAGCAATGGAATGTAACTCAGCTCTCATTGCATTCATCCACTCTTTGCTGTCAAAAGCATCTTTATGGCACAGAGGCTCTTCATTGCAAGCTGTAGCAAGGAGTGCAAACTCAAGAAAGTGACCATGCTGTCTATCCCCTGATCTTGTCCGGAAAAGGCTGATCTTGTTTGCTGTCCCTCAATGTATCAAGAAGCCATCTGGGAACTTGCCAGAGATATTCGAGGTGATGATGAGACATCCCCATTTGCTGCCCTTTATCAGTCCATCGTTGACTTTTCTAGCCGCGGAGAAGTCCTCCTAGTGGGGGACTTCAACGCGAGGACAAGGACCCGTCAGGTACCACTTCTTGATTTCAGAGATGATTCCACTCTACTGGCAGATGTTGACCTTGAGGAGGTAGGTATGCTACGGGTTTCGGCTGACAGGCGAGGTCCACTCTCATCCTATGGGCAGGCCCTATTAGACCTAGGCAGAATACATGATCTCATTATCTATAATGGTCTTGACAGATGGCCCGCTTCAGGTGGTTTCACATGCTTTCCACATGGGGGGGCTCCAGTGTTGCTGATTACATCATGGGATCCCCTGTCTTCACATCTCGCATTACTGACTTCACTGTAGCACCTCTCCCCCCAGGGGCTGATCATACATATCTTTTCTTTCGCATCTCCACCTCCCTTCGCACAGCACCTTCCACCCCACTCAGTGCTTACTCCACCTACCACGATATACGCTTTGATCGGGATCACTCACCTTCTTACTCTGGCCGTCTGTGCATACTTCTCGCTTATATTGACTTCATACCCCTTTTAGAGGATTATGCTGCCCTTGTCACCCGCTCACTACACAAGGCTGCCATTCACGCTTTTCCCCACACCACCCGCTCCACCCGCCCACCACCCCCTAGAACCGTACCCTGTAATAGTTGGTACGATGATGAGTGTAAGGCCTTACACCCTCAACTCAGGTTTGAAACCAAAAACAGTCTTCCGAGCGCACCAGATACGCTACATGAATACCGTAGACTGGTACGGAGGAAGAAACTAGACTTCGTTTGTCGAAACGAGGAGGAGCTACTGAACATTTTGTTTAGTAACAACTCTAAGGACTTATGGCGGAGATTTCTAGAAGGACGGTCCCCTCCGCCACTCACTGACACCCAGATCTGGTTTGATTATGCACGCACACTTTATGACATCCCAAATCAGCCAGTCCCTAGCCTCTCACATGCCTCGTCCCACATCCTGCACCATCTTCACTAGAGGAGGGGTAAAGGATGCTGTAACGAAACTTCATAATGGCCGAGCGAAGGATCATGAGGGACTATGCACTGAGTTCATTGCATATGGGATTAACCTCCTAGCCCCGATCTTAGCAAAGCTTTTTAATGAAGCGGTTTCTTTGGGATTTCCACACACTTGGACCATTAACACAAGGCAGGCGATCCCATGAGCCCAGAGAACGAGAGGACCATTATGATTGGACATGTCATGTCCAAGATTTATGCATCAGTACTTGACTCCGAGGTTAGCACACTTGCAGAGTGTCGAGGACTTAGAGCAGCAGGACTGGCCGGATTCTGGCCTGATCATGGAACCATGGACCACATTCTGACGCTCAGATGTATCATCGAGGAGGCGAGGTCACGGAAGCAGAGGGTTTATTGTTGCTTTGTGGATTTTCGCAAGGCATTTGACACGGTCTCGAGAGCCCGCCTCATATGGCGCCTACAGGACTTGGGTTATGACCACGAGATCATTTGGGCTGTCATGGCACTTTACGAGAGAGTTTCTAGCAGAGTTCGGGTAGGATCCGGGTGGACAGACGAGATCATGAGTTACCATCGGGGTCAAACAAGGGTGTCCTTTGTCGCCTACCTTGTTTGGCCTCTACATTGACGAGCTTGAGACAGTGATGCAAACACAGGGGGTTGTAGGTTGCTCTCTTGCGGGCACGCTGATCCAGATTTTGCTCTATGCAGATGACGTGGCTCTCTTGTCGTCCTCAGCAGAGGGGCTTCCAAGACACCTAGACGCACTACAGTCCTTTTGTGAGTCTCATGATTTGAAGGTCAACCTGGGTAAAACCAAGGTCATGATCTTCAATACATCTCGAGCCATCATGCGTCAGGAGCAGTTCACATTTGCGGGGTCATCTGTTGAGATAGTTTCATCATACACTTATCTTGGGGTTATCTTCTCTGGACCGAGCTTCACTATGAGACCCGCGATGCAGGCACGCTTGAGTAGAGGGTATGCCTCATTGGCTAGGCTAGAGAGGTAGTGCTTCCGCTCACACTTTCAAGATCCACGCACCAAGGGGTTGCTTTTTGACTCCTTGGCTCACCCAGCGGGGATGTACGTAGTCCTTGTTGGAGGCCAGACTTGTCGGATACAGAGTGGGTCCGTGTGGAGCGGCTACATGTTCTCATGCTATCACGGATGATTCGTGGTAAGTCATCCTTTCCTCACCAGATCATTCAGGCTGAGTTTGGGTCACCCCCTTTACAGCTAGATGCTGCATTTCAGGTCATCACATATCTGTACCGAGTTAGGGAATATGGGGATTATACCTCGAGGCGTAGCAGGCTACCATGGATAGCTCTATCCTCTTCTATGGCACTTGCAGCAGGAGGAGATCAGAGGTGCTGGTATGCACGTACAGAGAGATGGTTTGAGCGACTGGGACTCCACATGGATAGACTACCTCCCTTCCAGTATAGCATGGATGCTCCATTCTCTCCCCTCTTATCACACGAGGTCAACTAGGTTATCCGTGAGGATCTACTACAGCTACACACTTTTCGGACCTGGTTGGAACCGAGTGAACTCCCAGTGAAGCTTAGCTTCTACAGAGATCACTTCTTACATATCACAACGCAGGGTTTCATTGACCAACTAGGATACACACAGATTCACCTACCCCACTCGATGAGGATCTCTCTTGGGCCAAGTCCGGGTCTCTTCACACAGACTTCGCATCGAGAGCGGCAGAGCAGAGCGACTACCCAAGGAGCGGCGCATATGCACACTATGTGACATACAGGAGGTTGAGACAGAGGAGCATTTCATCTTCAGGTGTCCTGTGTACTATGAGATCCGAGGACGTTTCCACTACCTCTTCAGAGATAGTTATGGGATTTTAGCCCATTTCCTCTCCTACCCAGACCAGCGGTGTTTGGCAGGTTTCATTCATAAGGCACTTAGACACCGCGAGAGGATACTCCGAGCACGGAGACAGGAGCAGACTTCTTCCTCGGTTGATCCCTCTTAGAGCTCTATCACGGAGTTCTTTTAGCTAGATCACATGGACCCCAACGAGACGAGGCCTCGACATGACCGTGACCTGGAGCTCGTGACCCGACAGCTCAGACAGAGGGTCGACACATAGATCACACTTGGAAACATCCCCTCCTTGTTCAGAGTTGGAGCCCGACCGACGGGTGGTTAGACGCAGAGCTACGACCAGGAGACGTGCCAGGACCGCACCTCTGAGTGGCCGACAGTACTCTATTGCCGACTTCATGCCTTCACTGCCTCATCTATCTTGATATCTTGCTGTTGCTGGGGATGATGATGATATTGATGATGATGCTGAGATTGATATATGTGAGGGAAGGGAATGAGGGAGAAGTACAACCGGGGAGAGAGTGAGAGAGAGAGGAGACTCAAAAGATGTGGGTGTGAAGTGATGAGCCACACCACAAACTCTGAAGTTTTAATAGGATTAGGTTTTTCACCCTATGACTGTCTTAAGACAGTCATAGGTGTCATATCTTTAATAAAGGGGTGGCAATGTGCCTTTACCCCAACAACCTCCCACCTAAAGGCCAATATGCCTAAAGGGGAGAAAAGAATAAAAATTACAGCAATATACAGTTACTGTATACAAGACCATAAAATAAGAATGGTCTCATCCTAATCCCATGATGTGGCGGCAATGTGCAAACCGCTCTGTAGGCAAGCTCTTAGTGAGCAAATCTGCAGGATTATCATCAGTATGCACCTTCACAAGCTCAAGTCGCTTGTCTTCCAGTACCTCCCTGATGAAATGATATTTCACATCTATGTGCTTGGTCTTCTGATGAAAGACCGGATTCTTTGCCAACATGATAGCACTCTGACTATCACAATGCAAAACTGGCATATCTCCTGTAATGCCCAAATCTCCCACCAGCCGAGTAAGACATATTGCTTCTTTGCAAGCCTCAGTGGCTGCAACATATTCAGCTTCAGTAGTTGACAGTGCAACACATTTCTGCAACCGAGACACCCATGATATAGCACCTCCTGCAAATGTGAAAATATAACCGGTAGTAGACTTCCGGTTATCCGCATTCCCTGCATAGTCTGAATCTGTAAAACCATGCACCAATGCATCCTGCCTGCCATAGCATATGCACAAGTCTTTGGTACCCTTGAGATACCTCAAGACACCTTTCACTGCTTCCCAGTGCCGCTTGCCTGGATTTGCCATATACTTGCTGATGACTCCCACCGCAAAAGCAATATCCGGACGAGTGGCAACCATGGCATACATCAAAGAACCAACTGCAGATGCATACGGAACCTTGGCCATTTCAGCCTTATCATCATCTGATCTGGGGCTGTCCTTACAGCTGAGTTTTAAATGTGGAGGCAACGGGGTACTAATAGACTTTCCCCCCCCCATTTTAAACCTCTGCAGTACTTTGTCAATGTACTCCTTCTGTGACAGAAACAAAAGTCCCTTGGACCTGTCACGAGTAATCCGCATGCCAAGAATATGGTTTGCATCACCCAAGTCTTTCATGTCAAAAGACTTATGCAGTTGCTTCTTCAAAGCACTAATCTCCTGCTGAGATTTGCTGGCAATCAGCATGTCATCCACATATAGAATGAGTAGCATCAAACTGCCATCCTTTGCCCGTTTGGTGTACAAGCAGTGATCGGTCTCACACCTATGATACCCTTGGGACTGCATGAAGGCATCAAAGTTCTTGTACCATTCTCTTGGTGCCTGCTTGAGTCCATACAAGCTCCTCTTGAACTTACACACAAACTGCTCTTTCCCTTTAACAGCATATCCCTCTGGCTGACTCATATAGATCTCATCATGGAGATCTCCGTGAAGGAAAGCAGTCTTCACATCCATTTGACATAAATCCATGTCCTCATGAGCAACAAGAGCTAACACTGCTCTCAAAGTAGTCATCTTGACTACAGGGGAAAAGATCTCATCAAAGTCAATGCCTTTCTCCTGCTTAAATCCCTTGGCAACCAATCTGGCCTTATACCTCGGTAAAGCATTTGAATCCACTTTGACTTTGTAAACCCACTTGCATGGCAAAACCTTTCTACCTGCAGGTAGCTGCACCAAGTCCCATGTATCATTTTGAAGTAGGGAGTCCATTTCTGACTGCATGGCTTTCTCCCACTTCCTTTTCTCTGTTCTTCCCATAGCTTCCTTGAAGCTGGAAGGCTCACCACAATCTGTCAGCATAATAAAATCAGCCACATTATTGGCTCCTGGAACAAACCTGTCAGGAGGCCGTTGTACATGGGTGCTCCTCCTAACAAAATGTTCCGGATTAGGCTGCTGTCTAGCCTGTTCGTCATGCATGACGGGTGGCTGTACCACCATATCTGGCTGTTCTACAGCCCCATTTGCTGGCATATTCAGTGGTGCATCATTGGCAAAATTATCTGGCTGATTTTCAGCCTGTATACCCTCTTGAACAGGGTTATCTGCAGCAGCCTGCTGCTGCAGATAAATGGGCATTCTTTGCTGTCCGACATCATCATAAACAACCCTCCTGTATTCCTCAAGTTGCACGGGTTCTTTGTGTACACTATCCTCTTTAAAGATGACATCATTGCTGCGTATAATCTTCCGTTTAACGGGATCCCATAACCTGTACCCCATTTCACCTTCGTCACCATAACCCATAAAGATGCATCTGGAAGACTTTGGCTCCAGTTTGGTGCGCAGTTCTTTGCGTATATGAGCAAAGCACTCGCAGCCAAACACACGTAAGTGCTTATATGAAGGTGGCTTGCCAGACCACACCTCTTCTGGCACTTTCAACTCCAAAGCCTTGTTAGGCGACCTGTTGATTATGTGAACTGCTGTTTGCACGGCTTCTGCCCAAAAGCCATGGGGCAATGCAGCATAAGACAACATACATCGAACCTTCTCCTGAATAGTTCGATTCATCCGCTCACTTGCACCATTTTGAGATGCATTATGAGGGGCTGTGAGTTCCTGTTTGATGCCCTTAGCTTCGCAAAACTGCACAAAAGCATGTGACACATACTCACCCCCATTATCAGATCTGAGGCATTTCAGCCTGCGACTTATCCGATTCTCAACTTGAGCGACAAACTTCTTGAAAGCATCTAAGGCATCGCTTTTATGCTTCAAGAAATAGACCCACACTTTGCGTGTGGCATCATCAATAAAAGTAATGAAATACTTTGCACCCCCTAGTGATAACTGTGGCATCTCACACAAATCAGTGTGCACTAGATCAAGCGGTGCTCTATTTTGGGGAGTTCTCCTCTTATGAGGAGTCATAGAATGCTTGCCAAATATGCAATGATCACAAGTAGGCAAATCTGAAAATGAAAGAGACGGCAGATAACCCAAACGTGACAGTTCTTGCATTCCTTTAACGCACATGTGTCCCAACCGGCTATGCCACAATGAAACCTTTGGCAGCTCGGTTATGGCAACAACATGATTACCTACACTTGAAACATAAAGAGGGTACAAGGTATCACTCTTATAACCCTCAGCCACTACAACCTGGCCATCAGTAATCACCCATTTGGAATCCCCAAATGTGGTGTGGTAACCACTGTCATCCAACAAGCCAGTGCTAATCAGATTTTTCTTGATTTGCGGCACATGGTGAACACCATCAAGCGTAAACATGCGTCCATCAGGGAATACTATCTGTATACTGCCAATCCCTGCAATCTGACATGCATAGTTGTTCCCAAGGTGAACAACTCCATGAGTACCTGTATAGGAAGTAAACCACTCCCTATAAGGAGTAACATGAAAAGAGGCACCTGAATCCAAGAGCCAGGTGTGCATGTCATGGCCATCAATAACCAAAGTATGTGCAATTACAGCAGAAGAGCATAAAACATCATGTCTGTCACTGTCATTGTCCTCTACTGCAACATTCACTGCATCCAAGTCATCTACCTTGGCCTTGCCTTTGCCTTTGCTTCCACTGCCTGCATCCTTTGCCTCAGCCTTCTTGGCTTTCTGATCCCGTATAAACTTGAAGCACTTAGACTTCATGTCCCTTCTTGCCACAATAAAAGCATTCAATATCCTTTTTGCCACGGGACTGACTGCGGGATTTGGACTTACTAGCAGATCTCCCCTTCTGCTGAGTCCTGCCTCTTTCCTGTACCTGCAAAGCATTTGAAGACTTGCTGCCCGCATTATTCTTCCTGCTCATCTCCTCCATGAGGAGAGAACTCTCTACATCAGCATATATAAGAGTGACATTTGAATTAGACAGGGTGGTCTTGAAAGTGTCCCAACTCTCAGGGAGGGTACACAACAAGAAAGTAGCCTTGAACTCCTCATCAAGGTTCAACCCCTGTGCAATCAGCTGTGTAAAGATGGCATTGAACTCACTCAAGTGTGAGGTCATAGCTGTACCTTCCTTCATGCGAAGATCAACCAGCTTCTTCAACTAGTACACCTTACTGGCTGAACTCTTTTGGGCATACAACTCTGCTAGCCTCTGCCAGCCTCTGCCATACGCCATAAGAGGTCTTTTCAGCCTGAACATTATACACAAGAGAATCACTGAGAGTAAGCATGATAGCAGCCCTCGCGGACAAATCTAGCTCCTCCCACTCATCATCTGACATCCCAGATGGCTTGACACCCTTCACCCTTATGGGCTTAGAAATCTTCTTAAGCAGAAGTACATTCAAACACTGTTCTGCCCATAATGCATAATTGTGTGCCCCTTCCAACTTCTTTATGTTCAGAATTGATGATTCACTTCCCCCTGATGCCATATCAGATAAGGAAAGTACCTGACTCCCTGTAACTCAAAAAAGACTGAATAAAATTCTGATTTCTCAGAAAAACCTGCTCTATCAAGAGCCAGGAGCACTCACAATAGTGCTGTTTTTACTGTCAAAAAATCTGCAGCAAAACAGAAAAAATTTCCCTCCAGTTACTGTACCTTCTGACACACTGTACCGTGCTCAAATAGGCATAAAACAGTAATTTCAGAATGCTGCAGCTGTTCCACAAGTGCTTTAACAGTGCATCATCAGCTGACGAAGCACAAAACACTGCTGTCCTGATCACTTCTCCCACCTCAGATGAGGTATTGCACTGATTTTATATGCATAAACCACTTGTCATACACTGTTTTGTTCACTGAAAAAGAAGCTCCAGACTCTTCAGCCTATCACAAACTTGCAACAGAAAATGGGACAAATCCCAAGCAATCACCCTTCTGCCAAGGGGATAAAAGGCATCTGAAGGTCTCAAATAGTAACCCAAGTGCTCTAAAGCAAAATCTGGGCAAAAGCCCCTTGATTTGACACCCGTACCAAGTGAAAAACACCTCAACACTGAGGTAGCATACAAAATGCAGCGCTCTCCTGGCACTTTCACCTGACAATGCAATGCATAAACAGCCCTGTGTACACAATAACAACACAGATCCCAACGTACAAACACTGAAGAGAAAATCTTTTGAGCACTGTCAACGATGGACAGTTAGGGACCGAGTAAACTCGATGCGCCCTGGCCAAGCGTGGCTCAACTGAGATTTTCCAAAGTGTCGTACACAAAATGTGACTTGCAGAAATGTCACTGAATACACTGCGGAAACAAGACCAATGTGGGCTCCCTGGCTCCACACTGCCTCAAGGCATACATTGCATAAGCTTCCAGGCAAAAGCCCTTTGAAAATGTCACCCAAAAGCTGAGATTTGCACTCAACAAAAGCATAAAAGTCCTTTGCAAAATCAAGGCATTCCCTTCCCGAAATAAGATAACTGTGCAATCAACCACACATTGTGGTACTAGTCACCTCAAGCACGAGGGACTCGAAGGTACTTGCTGTACCTTCAACACACAGTTTTGAGAACTGAAAATGATCCGGGAATGAAGAGCAGAGTGCTCTCTCTCCTTTTCCTTCTTCTCCAAAAAAAAAACTGCTGTACCTGCTGTACTTTCTGTACCTGTGTACTTGTGCAGAGTACCACTGTACCTGCTGTACCTGTGCAGGGTACAGATCCAAAGAAAAAAAATTCCGAAATGCACTTCTCTGACGAAGCTCCTTGACGCAGCTCCAAATCGAAATGCACCTCCCTGTCGCAGTCCGTACGGCGGTCCGTACGGTACGGTGGACTGTACGGTGTCCGTACGGCTGTACGGACGGCCGTACGTCCGTACACGACTGTACGGCGCGCGAATCGGCTCGATGCCTGCGCCCACGCGTGCGCCTGCGCGCTGCCCGCGCTGCCTGCGCCCACGCGCTGCCCTGCGCTGCTGCCCGCGCTGCCGCCCTGCTAGCCACTAGGGCACTAGGCCCGAGGGAAGAAGGTAGAGGGAGGGGGTAGACCCGGAGTGGAGAGGGAGGGATAGGCTCTGATACCAGTTGTGAGGGAAGGGAATGAGGGAGAAGTACAACCGGGGAGAGAGTGAGAGAGAGAGGAGACTCAAAAGATGTGGGTGTGAAGTGATGAGCCACACCACAAACTCTTAAGTTTTATTAGGATTAGGTTTTTCACCCTATGACTGTCTTAAGACAGTCATAGGTGTCATATCTTTAATAAAGGGGTGGCAATGTGCCTTTACCCCAACAACATATAGTCGACCATCGACATGACTATGTTGTACTTAGGACTTAGTACTGCCATTCTGCATTTTTTGCATTTTTTGCATTTTGCATTTTGCATTGGTATGGACGCTCGTTTAGTAGCTCCACTACCACAGCTCGTTGTATCAAGATTTTCACAGTCTCATAGACCCATCGGTCTTCCGAAGACTTTAATAAACTTTCTTTCTTTCTTTCTTTCTTCAATCACTGCATCATGAATAGTGGGATCATTTTGTGCTGGAAGAGAAACCTGCAAATCAGCATGGGGTAGTGGCTGATTATTGCTTGGTGGAGGGCTTGCAAGAGGCTCACGTTGCTGGTCAAAGTCCTCTTCTAAGGATGGTAGAGGTAACCAAGATTCAAAGGCATCAAACATGTCAACATCTGGCTTAGCTTTGCAGTCCACAAGAGGAGAAGCTGAATGTTCAGCAAAGATTACATCTCTACTGACAATAATCTTCCCCGTATTTGGTTGGTATAATCAATACCCTCTGCTCTCCTGGCTGTAACCAATAAATATGCATTTGATTGCCTTGTCATCAAGCTTATGTCTCAGCTGAGATGGTACATGAACATATGCAAGAGACCCATATACTCTCATGTGTGAAAGTGAAGGCTTCCTGCCTTTCCATGCTTCATAAGGTGTAACAGTCTGCAATGCCCGTGTAGGTGATCTATTCAGCACATAGTTGGCACACATCATTGCATCAAGCCAAAATTTATTGGGCAAAGACTTGGCCTTAAGCATGCATCTAGCCATCTCCATTGTGGACCTGTTTTTCCTTTCGAAAACAGGATTCTGCTGAGGAGTGTAAGGAGTAGTACATGAGTGAATAATGCCCCGTGAAGACATAAATGCATCAAACTCCTTTGACATATACTGTCCCCCCCTATCTGTGTTGAGGGTGACAAGCTTGCATCCTGATTCATTCTCAACCATATTCAGCCATCTCTGAAAGCATAAGAAAACTTCAGATTTGGCTTTTAAAGGATATATCCAGCAATATCTTGTGAAATCATCAATGAAGAGTCATGAAATACTTGTACCCCTCAATAGAAAATGCAGCTGAGTGATGATCAAGATGATAAAGCCCTTTTTGCAAAGTGCCAGTGAGAACTATGGCATTGTCATCATGAAGATCATAAACTAGGCATCTGTAGCCATCAAAAATAACTATGAAACCTGAAGTGGCAATTGCTGAAATTGAAATCAAGTTGACTTCAATTCCAGGCACAAAAAGAACATTTGTCAAAGTGACAGGATGGCTTGAAATGGATGTGAGCTGCACATCTCCAATTCCTTTTACAGCATATGAAGCACTATTAGCACATGTGACAGTCCCCCCTCGAGGTGCATCAACTATAGAATGAAACAACTGTCTGCAAGATGTGACATGCTTGGAAGCACCACTATCAAAGTACCAAGACTCAGCATCATTAGCAGTAAAGAATGCATCAGCTTTGGAGGGATCAAATGAGCGATAGACAGCCCATGCCCAATCATCCTGAAGCATCTTCTGGCTCATGGGATTCAATAGCATGAGAGGCATTAACTGTCAATCCTGCTTTCTTTTTCTCCGAAGCAATGCGCTTCCTGCATTCTAAAATGTCATGTCCAGGCTTGCGCCAATAGTTGCATCTTTTCTTCTTTGACTTATCTGCTGTATTTTTAGATGCATGAGAGGAATTGCAGCTGCTATGCGCAGATTTTGGCTTGCCCATAGGCTTGGAAGCCTTGCCTCTTCCTGTCTGCTATGAAGCAAATGCATGATCAGGAATAATGGCTTGTCTATTAGTTGCGAATCTGATAGAGAGAAGCCAATTTATCCCAAGCATCCTTTGCTGTCATGCAAGACCAGATGTGTGGAATAATGGTTCTCTTGCATGATAAAGCAATACATGAATGTGCATTTGCATCTCTTGTATCCCATCTTGTCTGTTCCTGAGTTGGAAGAGTAGTAGCAGGAGTGCTAGAAGATGAGGCATCGGGAGTAGTATCCCCTGCAGAGGGACCAGCAGTAGAAGCAACCACTGCAGCATTGGTTGGCCTCAGATCAACCCCAGAAACAATATTCCACAAATGCTTTGCAACAAGAATGTTTCATGAGATAAGACCACATCGGATAGTTGGTGCCATCCAACTTATCATCTTCACGAAGAACGCCAAATAGATCTTGATTGTTCCCAGCCGTAGCAAATGTAATACCTTGAAAGAGACCTAAAAACCCAAAAGCCTCAAGGCTATCAATGCAAAAGCTGGCTGTCCAAAAATGACAGCAAATATATGCAAATTTCTGACCCAAATCAAAGGGCAAATGCAGATATGACCCAAATGTGACTGTGGCAGGCAATGTTCACTGCAAAAACAGCAAATCTGGCAAAAGCCCCAAATTTATTGAGGGCAAATAGGCCAAAAAGAGGGCAAATATAGAGAAGCCCCAAATTTTGCTGAAATTTTTGCAAATGTGACCCAATGAATGCGAATTTGACTCAATGTCCTGCAAAAGTGACTCAATGTAGTGCAATCAAAATAGAAATTGTATACCAAATCCCGAAAAGTAGCCTCAAGTTTTGCAACTGCCAAAAATTAGGACTTGCTGTCCACAAATTGACTGCAAAAATGCACCTGTTCCAAAGTACAGATCTCAAAATGTAGACTTTCCAGATTGTTGAAATGGCTTGAGAAGATTTCAAACAGTAGAAGGGAGATAATGATAGCAAAAGCCCTCAAAAGCCCCAAATTTTGAGAGTGTCCTGCAAATTTCACACGTGCCAAACCTATACAAAACTCCCGAAACAAGTACAACTGTACGAAAGCAGGTACAGTGTGCAGATGTACGGAACAGATCCAAAGTACAATGTACGGACTATATGGTGTACGGTTGTACGACAGTACGGTATCCAATGTACGATGTACAACGATGCAGGTACGGTCTGAACGGATCAGGTACGAGGTACGTCACGGGTACAACGTACGTAACAGATAATTTGCAGATACTTGTACGGAACATGTACTTTGCAGGTAGAGTGTACGACGACGGAAGTACATCGAGTGAGTACGATGGTTGTACGATGCAAGTACGTAATACGGAGAAGTACAGAGCGGAGCCGTACGGTTGAACAACGCAGGTACAAGGGACGTCCGTACAATCGTACGGACTATACGAAAAAGGAGACTGGTGCAAATCCCGGCTCTGATACCACTGTAGGATCGATTGAGAGAGAGAGTGTGAACGTAGCAAAGCGTTGCACAAGTCTTAGACGTCACGTCAAACTTGGATAATGAAAAAGGAGTACAAGGTACAAGAACCTAGACCTAGGACTAAGTGTCCTAGGTGTCACATAGGACTAAGTGTCCTATGTGGCCTAAAAGGCACTAACACTACAAGTGCCTATATTTATGCCTACAAGGCACATACCATGGCCTATAGGGCATCACTAGAACCACCAGGAGATGGCCTACAAGATCATTTGAGGTGCTACTCATTGAGCCTTACCTTCAAGGAATATCGGTTCTCACTCCATCACTATAACCTGTGTTGATAGTGTGAATTTCCAAATTTCCAAGCACATTATGAGGGAATGGTTAAAAAGGCCACGTCCAAGGCTTCACCAAGTTCTAACAAAAATCAAGAATGTCTCTACAGAGTCGCTTGTGATTAGGAAATGGAATCATGATCACAATGCTGTCAGGTTGCATGCAGTTCTTGTTTTTTATTGAACAGGATTGACATAATGCAATGTCTACAAACTCTATTTCCATTTAATATTGAATAAATGTGATAGATCTTGCCTGATTAGTACGCCTTAGACCTTTTTTTATTTTTTTATTTGTAAATAAAAGTACAAAAATGAACAGTTTACCACCATTACCTGTTTCAAGTCATAGAACACCTCACTATCATGAAGTGTCAAGAAAGTTGTTGCAACACCAGTCTTGCCAGCTCGCCCAGTACGACCTTATAAACAATAAAGCATTAGTTTAACAGCTTATGTTTGGATCATCCTTATGTTTTCTAACTACATTGCCTTCCTTTAATATGGACTCAAAAGGTTTTGGCATGTCACATACAAAGATTACACGTGCAGGAAAATACAATACCTATGCGATGGGTATACATCTCAATATTAGAGGGCATGTCAAAATTAATCACATGAGCAACATCCTGCAAAAGCAACACAATGATAAAGCTTCATCTCTCTCTCTCTCTCTCTCTCTCTCTCTCTCACACACACACACACACACACACACAAACACACAATGATAAAGCTTCATCTCTCTCTCTCTCTCTCTCTCTCTCTCTCTCTCTCTCTCTTCCTTCTTTGGCCCGATTTTCACAATGTGCACACTCTGTAGATCCGTTGCTCCATAGGTGTGCCTGCGGCTCTCCCTGCCTCAATCTTCAGCTGATGGAATGAGATTCGTATCTGGCCAAATGGAATCCTAAGGGCATGTGAGACTCGCATGTCCTCCAGATACTAGGGCCTGATGAGCACTCCATCCTTTGACACTCTCAGGAAATGGTCGTGATAGAATTGGGTCTTGGTGGGGAACCCCTCTCCATGTCCGGAAAGTTTCATCGATGTATTATTCGTAGTGATGTACAATTGAAATTTGGCAAAAGAGGCTTCAAATGTGGTCGCAATTGCACATGATGCTTTGTTGGGAGCTTTGTTAAAGAGGGTTCATATGCTGCCCATGAGCACAGCCATCAGGCAGCAAATATGGCTCATGATGAGTGGGCATTTGTTGTCACTTGCCACTACAATCCATCAAAGCATGAAGCAGCTTTGTCGGATTCTCTGTCCATTGCTATTTCGATAGTGGTGCTTCCAAGCACATCACATCCTGCAAATAGTTATTTCAATCCTTGGAAGATGCGCCTAAGGGGGGCATTGTCACATGTGCCAAGAATGCATCTTGTCCTGTGAGAGGGATTGGTCAAGTGCAAGTCACTTCAATGTCAAGGGATGCAATGACTCTTTTGGAAGTGTTAAATGCTGTAGGTATTAAAAAGAACCTGATTTCTAAGCCATTTCTTGCAACGGCTTCAGAGTTATTTTGGATGGTTATCATAGTGCTGTGTATGAAAATCCGCATGATAACTGCATAGTACTTACTGGAACACTTTTCAGAGGGTTGTATCATCTTTGATGCATATGAAAAAAGTGTTTATACAGAAGCAAATGCAGCACTGAATCTGTAATTTCAGCTACACATTTATGGCATGAGAGATTGGGACATCTCAACTATGGTAGTGTGGTGAAAGCGCATTCTAAGCACATGGTGGTTGTCCTTCCACCAGGGCACCCACCGAGCATTGAAGACCATCACTCCTTATGAAGCATGGACAAGCCAGAAGCTTGTGATTTCTCATGTGGGTATTTGGTAGTTTGAGGCACAAGCTGGAAGATAAGGCAGTCAAATGCATATTCATTGGCTACAGCTCACAAAGCAAAGGCTACAAATTGTATCAGCCTAGCACGGAAAAGGTTATTGTCAGCAGAGATGTGGTTTTTTGATAAGCATGCAGCTTTACCTTGGCTGGATAGTAAAAACAGCCACCTATAGATGCCTCTGATGTGTTTGATTCCTATCAAATAGAGATTTAGAACATTAAATGCACAGTTCAAATTCCAATGCTTCTATCATTGCTCAGCCTCCTCTGATTGATGCCCATGCTCAGCCTGATTTGCAGCCACTTGATGATCATGTTATTGAGCAGGAAATTGCAGAGGAGAGGGAGTCATTAGATAGCACAAAACAGTCCCGAGGTGGCTCTTGGATACCCTTAGGTATAGCAAGCAAGCTGAACCCTTGGCTGCCCATACAAAGACAAATGAGAACTGAACTTGATTCCATTCACCAAAATGGCACATGGGAGTTGTGTGACTTGCCTCTTGGCAAGCGTGCCATAGGAACTAAGTGGGTTTATAAGTTGAAGTGGAAAGCTGATGGCAGCATGGACTGCTACGGAGCCCACCTTGTTGCGAAAGGCTATGCTCTGCAACATGGCATTGACTTTGAGGAGACCTTTGCACGCACTTCACACATCATGACCGTTCGGTGTGTCATAGCCATTGCATCACACAAGCATTGGGAGGTTCACCAACTTGACATTAAAACAACTTTCCTTCACTGTGGAGAAAGTCTATGTCAGCCAAGCTCCTGGTTTTGATGTTGAAGGTTCTGAAAATAAAGTATGCAGGCTGAAGAAAGCCCTTTATCGAATGAAGCAGGCACCCCGGGCATGGTAAAAATACATTCCCATTTGTTATACCTTGGCTTTCAGAACAGCCCAATAGAGGCCACTCTTTGTGTCCACAAGAGTGGATCAGATTTTCTGATTTTAATTCTTTATGTGGATGACATGCTTATTACTGGGCCAAATACACAACAAATTGCAGCTTTCAAAGCTGATTTGCAGAAATCATTTGCAATGTCAGATATGGGCTGGTTTGCATTACTATCTTGGCATTCATGATTTAATTTGCTAGTTTTGAGGGGGGTATAATAATGGGGTCAGTCCAGGTATATTGGACAGCTCTTACACTGCTTCTAGTTCGAGGATTGTAAACCAATTTCTACACCATTGGAGCCTAGGTTTTGTTTCTCTTTTAAGGATGGGAGTGACCCATTCGATGCTACTCTTTACCAACAGGGTTTTTGGCTGCCTTATCTATTTATGTCACACTTGGCCAAATGTGTCTTCCGATACTTGAAAGGCACACCGCATTTGGGGCTGTTATATGATAATAAGTCTTCACTAGTTATGCATGCATATATGGACAGTGATTGGGCTGGACAAGGGTGTCTCACAGTGGCAACAGTTTCATGCTCAGCTCTTCATGCATTTCTTAGTTCAGCAAGAAGCAACCTACAGTTGCTACTTCTAGTACAGGGCAGCCTTCATAGCTACTGTAGAGTGTGCTTAGACCTGCAAGTTACTTGCAAATCTTGATGCCAGCTAGGCATCTTCTACCATGATCTACACTGACAGCTAGCTTGATTTGGCCATTGTGCATAATCCTATCTTTCATGCATGTACCAAGCACATTGAGGTACACTATTGCTATGTTCAAGAGACACTATCAGCTAGAGACATATTGTTGTCCTATGTTCCCACGGAGGATAACTTAGCAGATCTCTTCATGAAGGCTCTACCATGACCCAAGTTTGAAGCTTTTTGGCAAGCTTTACACTTGGTATGGGGAACCGAGAGGGATGCTAATATGAGATAGGGTCCCCCTCCAACGAGGTCGGACGAGGTGATGTTCAAGTTTCAATTGGTTGACGACATTCTAATTGCACCGACTGGTATAGGAGGAAATAATGAATGTGGGTAATCTATGCATGGTCATTCCGGGAGTCCATGCTGTTGGAGGTAGTGGTTATAGAATTAATAGAACCTGAAATAAAAGAAATACCTAACCTGTAACCTAATGAATGAGGACTAGAAATGGCTGAATCGATAGCTCCTCCAAAATCATTGGTTATACATTGTCATGTGATTCTACTATCCTAATACTATCATAGGTTGCTATATCTATCATGGATGAACATGTGCAACCATGATTTGGTTTCCAGGTATTCCTGAGACATATACATGACACTTTAGGCATAACATGGACGGGGGTTTGTTGCCTTGTACGGCCTTGTAGGCTAGTGACCAATTAGTCCTAGTTAGGTTACTTGGGACATTTAGTCCTAAGTTGTTTGGGCCACTATTTACTTTCCCATTATCCATTTGCAAGTACACTCCATTGCTTTTAAGGACATTTAGTCCTAAGTTATAGTGGCCACTATTTACTTCCCCATTATCCATTTGCAAGTACACTCCATTGCTTTCAGCTTATTGTCTCCTCTCTTGCATTCTAGCTTTCTTCCATTGCTCCCCACGTCACAATAGGTCCTACTTATGGCATCCACCTGTCCACTATGCTCATATCCCACTCCTAGAGGACAAAGCCACACTTATCACCTATTCTTGGATGCATGCTCTATGACATTCCTAATCAGCTGTCACCTAACCTCCCCCATCTACCATGCCCTACTTCTTGCTCACTCTTCACTTCCGATGATATCAAGCACACTACCCTCAAGCTACACAATGGCCGAGCCAAAGATCATGAGGGGCTTTGTATGGACTACATTGCACAAAATATTAGTACACCAGCCCCAATCTTTGGAAAGCTATTCCATGAATTTGTTTTTCCCCACACTTGGACCTAACACCATTATTCCAAAGTTACATCCTACACAGACTTGGGGGTTGTCCGATCTTCACAATGCAACCAGCTATGCAAGCTCGTGTGAGCACGGGATATGTCGCACTTGGCAGGCTCAAGCGTCAATGCTTCCACTCACATTTTCAAATCGTAGAACCAAGTCTCTCCTTTTTTACTCAATGATCCGTCTAGCGGTGATGTACGATAGTCCATTCTGGGAGACAGACTGATCATGCATAGAGAGACTTGAGGTTTTGCTTCTTGCTTTGATGATCCGCAGCAAGCCATTGGTCCCACGTCAAATCATACTAGCAAAGTTTAGGGATATGCCACTACAATTTTCCAGGTCGTCACTTATCTCCACAAGATAAATGACCACCCTCTATAGTTTGATGCAGTCTTCCAAGTGGTCCGAGACTTTGCTACCACGACAACTAGACGATGTAGATGGCCATGGCTAGTCGTGACTTCATTGGCATTGGAGGCAAAGGGGGATCAGAATAGCTAGCATGCTCAGACACACCGATTGTTTGCAGGCATGGGACAACACATGGACAAATTGCTAACATTTCAATATAGCCTTCCATTCCGCTTGGTTGTCAGGAGGTAAGCCAAGTCATTAGAGAGAATCTCTTGCAGCTCCACACATATAGGACTTGGTTAGCACCTCTTGAGCTTTCATTAAACTCAGCTTCTATAGAGGACCCTCGAACTCCCCCTGAATCCCTCGTCTCATCTCTGTAGGTAGACTCCCATGTATACCCACTGACTACTGGTAGTGGCCGCTCTGGACTCTGATGTGTCTCTGTATAAAAGACTATGCCATGACTTGTATAGGATTCCGAGCAGTTCCCTGGTTCTGACCATAAGGTACCGTTACAGTTCCAAATGGTGCTGGATAGGGTCTCGGAGATCTGAGTCTCATAGACCCCGCCTCTCTATGTGGAAGGGGAAACGGGAGCCTGTTAGGAGTCGTCCATCTCGTACTACTGCCCACGTCCCCTCCTTGCTCGCTTGATCCCGCTGCTACAACAAGAAGCACCTCTCCTACCCCTGTAGTAGAGTGAGGTCCTCATCCATGGAAATCGCTGGCTGGTCTTGTAGGACTGACCTGTGACGTAAAGCCGAAAGTCGTGCCTGAGCGTCATGGAATCGTATGATCAAGGGCTACTCTCAGTTGGGGTCTATCCCCACCTGCCATGCTCTCTCAATCCTGTGCTCAATCACCCCCAGAGTAGTGGCCACGAAGGCCGTCGCATCTGTCGTCGGTGTAGCCTCAGTGCGTGGGATCCCACATACTCTGATGTTGAGAGCCTTACTAGCTCTCTGCTGCTGCTCCAAGAGGGTAACCGAAATGGTTACCCTTGCAGGTTCTCGTTTGGCTACGTCAGTCTACTCAATTGTAGATTGCATGCTCGCAATCTGTGCCTCCACAACTGGGGTGCTCCTTGGAGAGAGGAAGAGAGAGCTTATTACTGACCAAGGGGTCTACGAGACAAAAAAAAAAACTACTAAATGGGCATCCCCTAAGGCTGATGCCTATGATGAGGGCTACCGCTGCAAGAGAAGCCCAAAAGGACAAAGCCACCAAGGAGAATACCCTGGTCATCTGCCATTGGTCAATTGTCCATCCGAGTGGTAATAGGCGGAGTCGCAGTCCTTTACAGATCCACACTTTTGGGGACCATTTCAGTAGAGCAGAGAGATGCACATTCCAGGCATTCCAGGTTTCTTTGGATCCGGATTCGGCACGTAGACAGTCGGGATCTATTTGTTGCAGTTTGCTACTTACCCCCTGAGACCTCCCACTTTGCCAGCGATATTCGAGGTGAGGATGAGACATCTCCATTTGCTGCTCTTTATCAGTCCATTGTTGACTTCTCTAGCCGCGGAGAAGTCCTCCTAGTTAGGGACTTCAATGCGAGGACAGACGCCCGTCAGGCACCACTCCTCGACTTCAAGGATGATTCCACTCTCTTGCCAGACATTGACCTTAAGGAGGCAGGTATGCTATGGGTTTCGGCTGAAAGACGAGGTCCATTCACATCTTAAGGACAGGCCCTATTAGACCTCGGCAAGATGCATGATCTCATTATATATAATGGTCTTGACAGATGGCCCGCCTCAAGTGGTTTTACGTGCTTTCCACATGGGGGAGATTCCAGTGTTGTTGATTACATCATGGGATCCCCTGCCTTCACATCTCGCATCACTGACTTTACCATCGCACCTCTCCCTCCAGCGGCTGATCATACCTATCTTTTCTTTAGCACTTCCACTCCTCGTCGCACATCACCTTCCACCCCACTTTGTTCCCTACCATGATATACGCTTTGACCACGATCACTCACCTACTTACTCTGGCCGTCTGTACATACTTCTCCCTTATATTGACTTCATACCCCTATTAGAGGATCGTGCTGCCCACATGATATCAGGCAGCGCTGCAGCTGCACAACTTCACCCATAGTGAGCAACGAAGAAGAAACAAAAGATGACTGCATGCATCATTAAGAATGATAAAGGTAAAAATTATCTAGCCTCATGCACTATATGTGTCTAGACACTCATATACCACAATATGTCCCATTCTTATGCAGACTACTCTTAAATACTCTTTTAAAGTATAGCCTCGACTCTTCACGTTTGATTATATCAACTGGCCAACATAATGAGTCTTCAATGACATCCATCTACGATATGTACTATACATAGCCTTAATATGACCCCATTTACAAAGTGTTCCATTGTAAATCATTCACATTTAAAGCTAGCAAAGAAAGGTTCTGCAACAGTTTTGCTTTCAGGACAGCATTAATCTCCAGTGACAACAAATAATATGGCAGATTCGGTACAGAAACTTACAGGTATATCAATCCCACGTCCAGCAACGTCAGTTGCAACTAGACAATTGAAACGCTTGCTCCGAAAACCCTCTAAACTAATCTGTTAAGACGGGAATGATCCATGAGCATATCTGGGTACCCTAGAAAGGGTTATAAATTATGGAAGTCACAATCCAAAAATCAAAGAAGGTACCTCGCGCTGGTCCTGAGTCTTTCCTCCGTGAAGGGTTGTTACCCGATAACCAGATTTGTCTAGTTGCCTTGCAAGAGAATCTGCAGACTTTTTAGTGTTGACAAAGACCATTGCAGTCTTTTCACCAAGATCATTCAATAGACGCTGTAACCTGGAACAAAAAGAAAATCGAAGGTGTTTATAATACAGAGTTTACATGCCAAAAATGTTGTCAAATCTTTGATGCAACAACTAGATGAGAAATGAGTAGACACAACTGGGTGGACTCATATTCTCATAAACTAATGAAGTGAAACCACAAGAGATGCTATGCTGATATTCTACTGCAGTTACTACAACGTTTGGCAACTTACTAGTCTCATCAATGTTATTTTGGGGGTGATGGGAGAGCATAGAAACCGATCACTGGTCATGAGACAAAGCTATCAATTCTCTTGCAGCAGCAAACAGGGTGAGAATATTCTTCCAAGCATAAACCACACATAGTGTCCATATAACTGGCTAACCTATCTGGTGGTTCCACTTCATAACGCTACAATATAGCAGAAGGGACATCCTTCTCCCACTTCTAGATGTCATTATTATGGTTTCCATTCATCACAGGAATCCTCTGAAGAGATACTTTCAGTTGAGTCACACAAGAAAAAACTCCACAATAGTAACTTTGGAATACTGAGAGGTGAAGTTAGGATATTGATCTTTCAATTATCTCAGCTTTATTGTGCAGTCAATTGATTATTAGCCCAGTCCACATGCAGATGGCATGTTATTAGTACGTTATGATGGTAGAAGAATTTATTAGACTTAAAAAGCCAGGGGGTTGAGCATACACAGAATCGGCTGAAAAATAGGAGGTACTCCCACTATCTAAGCATATTAGCTGGGGCAGTCTGTAATACCCGATGATGTGGTGCTACTTCATTAGAAGCCAAGGAGTTCTTCTGGAGGCCTCCAATCCTTACGCAAAGTACTCAAACCAATCATGGTCAGCAAGAACAGAACTCCATCTCAATGACATGGCGTTATACTAACAATTCACCCCAATACTCTGTGATCCACCAGCACACCACAATATCACATAGCCTTCGCTCTCTTGTTTCTGCTTGGGTATCACCTAGGTAGTGATCCCACTAATTCCACAATGTATATGATCTTGAACCAGATCTATAATACGATCACCCTGTTTTTAAAAATTTCACCTTCTACATGTATCCATAATGGCCCTAGGGTGCTACTATAGATTATCCCAAAAAGAGACCACCATGATGAAACAATGGTACATCTCATAAAATATGGAGGATATCAACGTAGACTTGAGGTATGTCTAAGGTTGAATAACCTCCTCCAGAGGAGCAAGGGCTGCTAGCAGAAGAGCTCCCTAAAACTCATTAGTGCCAATTTACAAATATCCTGGGAAGCACTTTGATATGAGTTGGCAAAGGATTAGATACTCCTAAGTTTGCATTGTCTGGTACCATGTTTGATGTCTGTCAAAACCGCAGAAAGAGAGGAGATGGAGTGATTTTGGAAAGGGGACCTGAGGGGGGGCATCTTGCATGAAGGTGCAAGCCTGCACTAGTCCTCCTTAGAGACACAGCACCTTCTTGAGCCCTAGATGTTGGCGAGGCACCTTTGCTATGCGCAACACCCTGCAGATGTATGAACTTGTTGTCATCATCCACTCCTGTCCATGGCTGCTCATAGCAGCTTTGGCTGTCGTAGCAACCAAATTTGAAGGGAGGGTGGGAGAGAGATGGTGGATGTAATGCAAAGTGAATAGAGAGAATGCTACATGCATCTGCCGTAGCAATCTATATGCAGTCTTGAAGCCCTTGGGCCCCACCATGCTGCTCCCCATAGCTAATGTGCACCCAGAAAATGGTAGACAGGGGTGGTGCATGTTGTGGAACGGAAAGCAAGGAGCTGGGAGAGGGATGAGAGGGAGATGAAGGGGCACGGAGGGGGATGAGAGAAAGAAAGAAAGATTTACTAAGGTCTATGGAAGGCCAAAAAAACCTATGAGATTCCAAAAAGAAAGAAAGATTTACTAATGTCTATGGAAGGCCAAAAAAGCCTAAGGCCATGGGATCTGAAACCGCCATATGAGTATGCCCCTATGGGGGAACTAGAGGTGTCTATCGCCCCTCTTAGGAAGAACTACTCATGAAACTAGGAGCAATAGGAAAGAAACTCCATGTGTCAACAAGTTCCTGTCATACGTCCTATATCATGTCTTGGGCATGAGTAACCTGAGCTGTGCATGGGCCTAACTAGGATACCATTTGAAAACACAGTGTCTCTAAAACATGTCTGAAATTTGCTACACGCTTCCTTTGCTCGTCTTAGTTGGATGTACCAATTGGCCAGCGTTAGAGAGAAAGAAAGAAGTTTGTTAAAAGTCTTCACAAGACCAAAGGGTCTATGAGACTAAAAGAACCTGATACAATGAGCTGAGGGGTAGAGCCACTAAGCGGGCATCAACACACATGATGAATACACCCAAGAGGGAAGGTCCCCTAATATGATCTATGCCTCAACCCACTAGCGAGTCTATCGTATCTTTGGCTCGAGTCCTCGCATATGTTGTCTCTGTGAGTCCTACTGGTCGGTGCTGTCTGGCTGGAAAAACTCAGTGATCATGCTCTGAGGGGAGGACCCTGATCTCGCCTACGTGCCTAGAGCAACCGCTCCTTGTGTCGGACATCCTCATAGATGAAGGCTGCCAAGCCTATCTACACTGGGTGACTAGATAGGGATCCGAAAACATCCCTAAAGAGGTAATGATAGCAGCCCCTCATCTCATAGTACACATAGTACACAGGGCATCTGTAAGCGAGGTGCTCCTCTAACTCGATCTCCTGGTGATCGCATAGGGTGTAGATTCAACCATCTTTGGGTATACCCTCTGCCCGACCACTCTCAATACAAATTCCATGTGATGACATGTGGAACAGCCCGATCGATATCCTCAAGGAGTGGGGGACGTGGATCAATGTGTATGTTGGCGGATCAATGAAGGCCTTAGCCGAAATCTGTAGATAGTGGTCTCTGTAAAAGCTGAGCTTCACACGGAGCTCTCGAGGTGCCAACCAAATCTTGAATGTGTGTAACTCTGAGAGATCCTCTTGGATGCGGGCCTCGACTTTGTACTGAAAGGGAGGTAGCCTGTCTATGTGAAGCCCAAGGCTCTCAAACCATTTGCATGTATGTGCATACTGACGCCTCTGGTCGCCCTCTATTGCCAGTGCCATGGATGAGGACAAGGTCTACTAAGAAAGCCTACGCGCCCTCTGGTGCAGGACCCATACTGTCTAATGTAGTAGAGATACGTGATAACCTAAATCATTGCGTTGAGCTGTAGTGGGGGATGCTCCGAACTCAACCAAGACTATCTGATGTGGGACTGAGTGAAAGCATGAGAACCTGAAGCCTCTCAACTCGAGCCCAATCTATCTCTGATAGACAAGAGCTGCCATACTTGCTAGTCAGACCAAAGAGTCAAGGAGAAGGTTTTTGAATCTCTATGATGTCATGTAGCTGCAATCTCACACCTACCTCAATCCAGAATCTGTGAGATGAAGTCTGGAGCTGATCATGCCTATCTGTACTATGCGTGAGAGGCTGTCTGGAAATAAATCAATATCTAGATGAAGCGCTTGAGCCTTGGAAAAACTGTCACTAGCCTTGCTATTTGTGTCCTCTAGTCAAACATGCCTTGGCTAGATCCTGTGAAGATGCAACCCAATTATACATAGGATCTGACGATCTCAATCGGCTCGCTTGCAAGAGTGAATGAATCATACTAAAGCTGAGCCTCGCTAGCATTGAAGATCATAAAGTTTTTAAATTAAGGTTGACCTTCATGCCAAGGCTATCATAAAATGCTATAAAGCTGCTAGATGCAACTGCAAACCCTTTGCTATCTGAGAGCACAACACATAAGCATCAGCATAAAGAAAAATGGGGATAAGAGTTTGTGCTAGTGATGGATCCTCTCCTACCAAACTGTTCACAAAAAAACCACCTCGTCAATGTAAAGACCAAAGAGGATAGGATTTCTTGTTGCCCTCTTTTAGGCATGTTGAGCTGAAGAATGTAAAGCTCACAGGGCAGGGGATGTCCTCCGAGTTGCATATAGGCTGGTTGGGAAGTCGTAAGGATGTCAACATAGGCCTTCCAAAGGATCTGGAGTGCATGGTCATATCTTCTCCAAGAGTTTCATGCAGAATTCTCTATAGTTACTACGGTACAAGGTACTTAAGAGTCTGTGCTCACTGCTCACGAGTGTTGTCTTGCATCTCACTAAGCATCGATACTCTTTTCCAATGTTGTTTCTTGCGTCTCAATAAGCATCGATACTCCTTTCCAATGTCTCACTAAGTGTTGTTTCTTGCGTTTCACTAAGAATCGATACTCTTTTCCAATGTGTTTTCGATTTGGAGAAAAATAATGGGTGATAAACGACATACCTCATGAGATTAAAACATTATTGAAATCGTGTAAATTTTCAGTAGTGACCAGGCCCACCTGAGGGCAAGTAATCCAAGTCACCAAGCAGGGGGGCCCTAGAGAGGCTACTCACTACACTTCGACTAGAGAGCAGTTGAGTGCCCATGGCTTGTTGCTAGAATCCCTACTTAGTGTGTCCTCAGTTTGACAACCCTTCAACAAATTGCACAAGAGGCCATTGGTCCAAGAAAGAGCCAATATATCACCAAGAAGAATAAGGAAAGAGAAAGAGAACAAAGGAGGAAACGAGGAGGAGGTAAACACATTAAACATTGCAATATGATGAAATTCACACACATCCTTTTAGAGAAAATTACCTGCAATGTAAAAAAGACAAAAAACATGACAAAAACAAAAATAAAGAGAGGACAAGAGACACCGCAAATACACACTCGACACACACATGGAGTTGCAAGGATTGATAAGGTAGTCGCTAGGGCACACACACTCTTCAAAATTACTCACTTAAGCACAATATAGCTGGCCACCACTTGGACAAAGGACAAAATTTCTTATACAACTTGCATGCCTGCTAAGGTAATAGAAAAATATGATATCCAATCTTACAAATTAAAATTTTTGTACAATGAGCGAAACACAGAGGGAGAAATGGAAAAAAGGAGTTTAAAAGAGACGTGAAACAAAACTAAAAGTAAGAGAGAAAGAAAGAAAGATGTATTCACGTCTGCGGGAGGCCTCACGGGCCTATGAGACAAATGCAAAGCCAAAAGGTAACTCATACAAGCCACTAAGGGCTGAAGCAAAGGGTTCACTAAGGCCCTTGCTGAAAGCTAAAGTGCTAAGCTACTGAACAAAGTAGTAGAAGTACCAAAATATCAGGACAGTGTCAGGTGCTCAGAGCTAATGCTCCTAGTACATGCCCCGATTCCATATATCCAAGTAACCTGGTGGCTCTCTGATGAGATGTGAGAAGCTCTCATATCTGTGTCTGTCGAGCTGTCTCTCAAAGCGGTGGAGGGCGTGGTCTCCTCAATCCTTGTATCCGAAGGGCTACATCAAGGGCGACTCCTCGTCTCTGGCGGTCACCTCTCAGGAGGGCTGAGATGGACGGCACCTCGATCATGTGTGGCCCTCTCCGTGTCGCATGTGGAGCGCGTGTCTCTCGTCTGGCAGCATCGTGGTGGAGACTCCCACTGCTAGTCCATGATGCTCTCATCTCATCAAGCTCCTCTCCCTTAGCCTCGCCGGCAACTGACTCAAATGCATAGAAATCTGTAATAAGTGTTTGTGCGCTGTCGATCTCGGTGACCTGTGGCCTCAATCCCTGTTGCTCTCAGGTATGTCGCATTAGTATATCTCTCTGTTGTCACATCTCAATCGGATAGAGCCCAACACAGACCTGATCGGGAAAATGGATCAACCGTGTAAGTAGACCAAGCCATACCTCTCCTGGAAGAGGTAGTGATATCGTCCTCGGATCTCATAATAGACTGGGCAGACACATAGAAAGTGCTCCTCTCTCTCGATCTCCTCCATCTAGCATAGTGTGCAAGTCCTATGCTCTCTGGGTATACCCACAGCTCTTCCTGCCTCAATCCTCAGCTGATGTGACGAGACTCGCAACAACTGATCGATGGCGATCCTCAATGCCTGTGAGACTCTCCTATCCTCGAGATACTGAGGTCTGATGACAAGACCATGCTCCGAGACCCTCATGAAGTGGTCATGGTTAAACTAGATCTTGGTGGGGAAGTCCTCTCCCCCCCAGGCCCTAGATGTATGGAGCTAGAGGAGGTCCAACCATATGATACGGTTGATCTCATCTCGTGGAATCATCTCGGGTGGTGCATCCAAGTTGTTCTGAAAGGGGGAAAATCTGTCCATCTAAATGCCGTGACTACCAAACCACGAAAATATCTGTGCATACCATGCTGTATCAACATCGCTCTCTGCTAGTCACTTGGAGGACTCCAATGCTAACCGGTAATCACCACTAGGATAAGGCACAGACTATGTGTAGGAACGTCATTGCCTGAAAGATAGCATCAACCTGGAGAGGGGTCATGGTGAACTCTGCCTATATAATCTAATGGGAGACTGAGGGCTTACTCCGAATCATCCTAGATCCCATGATCACCTGTAGCCTCTCAAATCTCCTCCACTCTGACGCTGAAATCTCACTCCCCCAAAAAGGTGCTGCATACATGGTCCTGGAAAGTGTGTCTGAAAGCATCACCTCTCTAGTCGGGCCAGAGCACCCCGTCCTAGTGTGAGTCGTGCCGTACTTGCACGTTGTGAAACCCGGTCTGGTGAACACTACCTCCAAATATGTGTAAGACTGTACTATCTCCACAGGCTCGTCACGGTATGTGAAGCTATGGCGACGCGATACTGCTCGCGAGATGTTGAAGATCATAACCTTGGTTTTCCCAAGGTTAACTGTCAAGTCTCTCTCTCTGCAGACATCTCCAAAGCCTCTAGATGTTTCTGCAATCCCTTTGCTGAGGATGATATGAGGACTATGTCATCTGCGTACAACAATATCTGCACAAAGTCAGCCAAAAGCGAACCCTCTCCCCCTAGGTGATTGACAAAAGAAGTGATCTCGTCGATATAGAGACCGAAAAGAGTCGGTAAGAGGGGGCAGCCTTGTTCTACTCTGATAGTGCTCTCAACCCAATCTGATAGGCCTCCTGGGGCACGTACCTTCCCTCTGACGGACTCATATAGACTCATGACCACCTAAATCATGATCTCTAGAAGCTGCAACTCCTGTAACCTTTTGATCAGGCGAGAACGTGGGACAGTATCAAATGGCTTACGAAAGTCTACGAAGCAAATGCAGACTTTCTAATGCCTCGACTTCGCCTCCTCAATAATAGCCCTCAAGGTGAAAATGTGGTCCAAGGTGGAGTGATGTCTCCCTTAGCCAAAGTGTGGCCAATCATAAGAGTGTGGTAGTCCCCAGTGTCCATGGGATCACCTGCCTTGTGTATCAGTACTATGGTGGTAGTGCTCCAGGTAGGCGAGAAGCCATGGCATACGGCATGGTTGAACAATTGTTCTAGGATCGGGGTTAAGATCTCCTGTCCACGTGCAAAGTGCTCGGTGCGTAGACCCTCATGATCTAGTGATCTCCGGTTATGAAGTCGGAGAAGGGCAGCCCATACATTCTGCGTAGTAAACAAATGATACGTAGTGGGTCTGGGCATAGAGGACATATTAGGTGGTGCCCGGCCTGGGACATCATATAGAAAGCATGCATATGTATGCCAGACTGTTGGATCTGTGATGGGGATGGGCAACTTCCCCTCCAACAAGAGCCCCCATTGCATAGTAGGATCTCCTCCGCCAAAGGATCTAATCACCTCATCCATCCTGTGTATGAGGAAAGCTCGCTTTTTACGCCGTGTCACTCGGTGTGAGATCCGTTGTGCCTCTGGTGAAGTCAAGTGTCCCAATGCTCACTTGCATGTAAGGTGGGCTCTCATCTCTCTACACTCATCGTCGAACAAGGGGTTTTGGGGCATCTTCCCATCTAGGTCACGTGAAGATTGTGCCGTGGGGAAGGATTTGGTGGCAACATCTTGTATCACTGAGACAAGGATATCTGATGCATGTGCAAGGTTCATTCCCTCTCCAAGTGGTACTAGAAGCTCAAAAGCCACATGTCAAGAGTACGATCAAAATGGATCTGAATCCGAGTGAGTGGCAGGGGGGCCCTCCTCATGGCTGGCATGGTGACCGATATACAGAAGGCAAGGTATGAGTGGTCGGCCCTGAGTGGAGGAGGCACAGTAAAATTATGTAGCCATGGGGCAAAGGCTAGTGGGCCGAGCAAGTACCATGTGGGAAACAAGTGAGCCCACCAGATGATGGCCATCTTCGGAGACCGCTATATATGATCAAGTCATGGATAGCCCCCAACTCGAGTAGATGCCTCCCATATGTTGTCACTGGTGCATCCGCATTTGCTGTCTGCCTCACGATCTCCACCTCTACTACATCCATCTCCGGTACTATGAGGAAATCCTCATCGAAATCTAACAAGCCAACCTGTCTGTTCCCAGTACGTGCATTGAAGTCACCAAGGAGGAGAGAGTGTCCCCTTGTTTAGAGAGCTATGTGATGTCATCATGAATAGTCTCATATGGGTTGTGCCCGTCAGTGGCGACCTCTCGTGCATAAGGTGATGTGTCTGGGGGGAAGTAACACACTGCAATGAAGATCGGGCGAGTATCTCATAGCTGAACTCACACCCACATATGTCGTGTGTGTTCCTCTCTCCGGATCATCGATATGAGTGGTCTTAGATGTGCTCTGAAAAGGACAGCCACACCCCATGACCCCCGTATTCCACTATCTCCTCTCCCGCTGCCTGCTCCGCCCTCCTAGCTCCTCCCCGCAGCTCCTCCCTCTCACTGGCTGCTCCGCCCTCCCGCTGCCTCCATCTCCCCGGCAGCTCCTCCCTCCCGCTGGTGGCTCCACCCATCCGCCCGCGCAGCACCACCCTCAGCCTAGCCCTGCCACCCCTCAGCCCTCCCCCGCCTACCCTCAGCCTACCTCCACCTAGCTTCGCCACCCCTCAGCCCTCCCCGCCCTATCCTATCCCGTGGCATCACCTAGCTGCCCCCTCCCCCCCGTCGCAGCACCTATGCCACTCCACCCTCTTCCATTCTCCTCCACCCTCATCCATTCTCCTCCGCCCCGACCTACAGCCCCGCCTTCATCCCCCTCCATCGAGCACTCCCTCTCCCCGCCATTTTCAGCCACTAGGACTGGGTGTGCCTCCCGCCATTTGGGGGGGGGGGGGCTCATGCTCCCACATCTGCACAGCCATCTGCCCTCCAGCCAACTTGCTCACAAGGGAGACGACTTCCTAGGTGCCTCAAAGGGGCTGCCACGTGGCAGCACATCAGAGGACCTGAACAGCCTCCACATGGCCAGCCACTATGGCATGAATACAGGCCAACACAGGGTGAAACCTATCCTCACAGGGAGCAGGCACACCCACAGCACAGGCCCTCGCTCATCTATGCTAGCCTCTCACTGGGCAGGCACACCCACAAGCAAGGCCCTCTCTCTCTACGTTGACATCACGAGATGACCTCTAACAGGCTGATGTGGCAGTCAGGCTGACATGGCAGGCAGTAAGCAAAACTTAGTAAGCAAAGCTGCGCCTATGTTCTCAACAATACCCAAGCATAACTGCCATCTGGGTTTCAAGAGATTCTGGAATCTCTTGGGTAACTAAGCCCTTAATGTCTACACTCCATGTGCGCCAACCCATTGGATTCAATATCTGTCCCCATCAAATCAAAAAATCATGCTACAAGTTGGTAGTAGTACTTAATCAAGGAAGAGTTGGTAGGTTTTTCTTGAACCATATAATCCAGATGTAGTTAAGGGGTAACCTCTTGCTTCCTCACTGAGCTCTTATTCACTTGAAATTGAAAAAGGATTGGGAAAGTCAGTATTACTAGGAAAAAGGGCTGGACCTAATTTGTAACACAGCCTGCCTTCTTTCTGCAGCAGCAATGCCGTATGAAGCAGTATGGCAATAGAAATCAGGTTTGGAGAATATCAGCTGTCTCTCAGTTGTTCCCATTCTTCAGCGATGGAGTTCTTTGCAGCACACCTTTTGTAAAAATTGAACTAAAACAAGTCTTACTCCAAAATAAGTTGATATGTAACAGAAAACAGTGGATCACCTTTTGCAATTTTAAGCCATTCTCAGAAAACGTACCAAATCAATACTTTTTAAATTTATTCATACTCGGCATTTAAAAAAGTCATTTTTACTTCAGCTACAACCACAAAACCTTCCTCCAGGAACATTAAAAAACTAGAAAAAGTGTAGGTCTCACCTGTCTAGTTTTTCCGTCTCTTTAATCATGATCACGTGTTGTGTGATAAGATCAGTTGCCTTGCCTGCTGTACCAATCGTAACCTAGGAGACAATTGATTCATTTAGCATGCATTTCTTTGCCACACGTGTCTGATGCATCCTAACTCTTTACATAATAATCAGGTCTGCATATATTCCACATTCTTCATATATTAAAATAAGAGTTGCTGAAAATCATGAAGCGTCCTACATTTGAACCCCTTTGCCGAAGAATCTAAACTGTAAAACCACGCTGCATAACAGTTAGCTCGGAAGGGCCCTTAGTGAAATTGTACCACGTGGCCCTATGAGCAGCTAGACAACAGGTTACTGTTGGACTAAATGGGCTTGTGGTGGGCCCCTTCCAAGCTAACATTTCAGAATTGCGCTCTCTCTCTCTCTCTCTCTCTCTCTCTCTCTCTCTCTCTCTTTGAAAATAGATCAATACTTACCACCACTGGATTCCTTAAATATTTGCGCGCCAACCGTTCTACTGCCGGGGGCATGGTCGCACTAAACATGTATGTGGTTCTGTATATTTTTCTCTCATCAAGCTCCTGCATCACACATATATTCTCCATTGATGACTATATTTCTCCAAAAGAACCTTTGAGAGATATATAAACAGGCATTAAAAAAAGATATTCTTGCCTCCTCCTCATTTTCTGGCTTCAGGTTGCTTGAGGGCATGGCATCAAGAACTCCAACAACCTGCCATTACAGGAACACTTGGATAAAGGTCCATCACACAGCACTTTTTGAAGCAAGAATCCATACTTTTCAACCTCCACATGCATTGCAAAAATTAAACCACAAAGCATCAGCCTTAACCAGTAAGAGTGTACCACATAGGTTACCAATAAGATTAGCCTCTAGACAGAGTACTCAGTGCATAATGCAGCAAATGTCTGACCTGTGGCTCAAAACCCATGTCAATCATTCGATCTGCCTCGTCCAAAACTACATAATTGCACTGATTCAGGACTGCATATCTGCAACCAAGTGTCGTCTCTCAATCCCTCAAAATACATGTTCTAGTCTTCAAAAGAACAGTGTGCACACATACAAGGATACATAAATGCAGGACATATCATGTGTGTGCAAAACCGTGGGTGTGGATGGGTGAACAGAAAAATGAGGATACATAAATGCAGGACATATCATGGACATGTGTGCAAAAGCGTGGGTGCGAAATTGTTGGTTTTTTTTTTTTTTTTTTGGGGGGGGGGGGGGGGGGGGGCATATGGATGTGCACATTGATGTGCATGCTTACATTTTATGAGGCACAGAGGTAAACAAACATTTGTACACAAGCAAGCACAGGTGTATTTACATTGTAAATAATAGGTATATAAACACACATGTATCCTTGTAGCTACTGCCTGCCCCTGCAATCAGACAGGTCACAAAGGTAACAATATGAGTCATAATGACTGTCAGCTCAGAAAATAGCCATTTCACAGGGTGTAATCATCCAACACAGACCTTCAGTAGGCAGTATGTCATTGACCTGCTGAGGGAGGGATACCCGGGGAGAAGGGGGTTGGCTTTGCAGGAATTCATATGTGTGGTTATACAGGGGCAATGTGAACATGCATGTACATGTGTGGATGTTCACATTTATATGCATGCTTACATTGTGATGGCACGTGTAAGCAAACCTTTGTACACAAGCAAGCATAGGTGCATTTACATTGTAAAAATATGTAAACACACATGCATCCTTGTATTTACTGCCTGTCTCTGCAATTAGGAAGGTCACAAAGGTAACAATATGATGGGTGTTATAAAGACTGCTCTTTCAGGAAATAACCATTTGACAGGGGTTACTGTCCAACACAGACTTCAGCAGCTGGCATGTCATTGACCCTTGTCATTACAAAAAACGGTGCCCATGGAATGGATTAACCACACTTCCAATTTATAGTTATTGCTTCAAACCACAAGTTTCCTTCCTTTGATACAATTATCCAACCAAAGGCAGATCATATGGCTAAATCTTTCCTGGTTCAGATTTTCAAGCACCACGGTATGCCTAAGTTCATTGTTAGTGACCGAGACCCTAGAATGAGTAGCCTTTTCTGGAAAGCCTATTTGATAATATGGCAACAAATCTGAATTTTTCTTCTTCTTTCCATCCCCAGACAGATGGTCAAAGTGAAGTAGCAAATTCAACTGTGCTAGACCTTTTCATATGCTACGTGACTGATGAAAAATCAGATTGGGAAAAGTACCCTCCGCTCCTGGAGTTTGCATACACTAATGCAGTTCATACCTCCACTGGTAAAACCTAGTTTGAGGTCGATGATGTGGCGCAATGTGACAGTCCTGAACCTGAAATTAACTGAAAACTTCAATTTATTTTTTTTTGGAAGGATTTCAGTTGTCAACCTTGTCCAAAGTATTGTATTGACAGGTTCAAGGTTCAGATGTCAAAAGCCCTAAATTTTCTGTTGGAAATTAGGGTTTGACAGTAAAAACTGTCAAAAAACAGTAAAAGACTGCAAGTGTCGCTTGTGAATCAGATTCTAGTCCTCTGAGCTTAGAACTGAGACTCAAAAGACCTCTGTAGGTAGAGTATAACAGACCACGAAGCTGCTGCAGCAGGATGAAGTACAAGAGACAGCTGGAGCGCAGCTGGAACAGCCCTCAGACACCTCGAACTGAGTGCGTGGCTGCAGGTGTCTCTTTTGGAGGGCTCTAAACAGATCGCGATAGCAGAACGTCTCCTGCAGATGACTGTGGAGAGGTCACAGGAGCTAGGCACCTGGAACTGCAGTACAAAAGTGACGACAGATGGCCACGGGTACTGTGGAGGACCTCGAAAATGCTGCAGCTGGAGCCTACAAGCAGTCGCCTCAGCCTGGGAACAGCAATGAGGCACTTTGTGGCGACGAAAGAACTCTAGAAGCCTTGGACAGCAGTTGGAGGAAACATACGGAATCTGTACATATATGTACGGACGTCTGTACAATTGTACGAATGGTACAAAAAAGGGGCACAGGGAGCAGTGAAGGTTCAGGGACAGGAAGCAGATCCGAGCTCTGATACCACTGTAGGACCGTTAGATGAAAGAGAGCACGTACAAGGTACAAGGGTCAATGAAGAAACGCCGTCACGTCAACTAGTGTTGAGAAAAGAAAGAGTGTACCTAGAGCCTAGGACTAAGTGTCCTAGGTGTCACATAGGACTAAGTGTCCTAAGTGGCCTAAAAGGCACTAAAACTACAAGTGCCTATATCTATGCCTACAAGGCACATACCATGGCATCTAGGGCATCACTAGAACCACCAGAAGATGGCCTACAAAAACCTATCCTCTTAACAGCATAACACGCATCTCAATATGGCTGTCTACTCTGCAGGAAAACATTGTGCATAGCTATACAAATTCATTAGAGAGGCTCACTAGAGGTGAGGTATGGTATGCCCATCAAACGCATCTAAAGTTTTTGAGGCTGAGACATGAGCCTATTTTTATTTCTTCAAAAAAGGAAAGAGGCCGTGATCCAGCGGCAGAGCGGTGGTGGGGAAGGTAAGAAAACCTGAAAAATAAGAGAATGACAAACACATGGATTGTGAAGATGTAGATTTCGAAATAAAAAACAGACATGGCATATTCTCATAGATTTAGGAGGCATTTGCCCTTATGAAATCTGTCATATGCCTCTTCAGTCTTTTAGAATTGCAGATTCTAAATACTGCTTGTTTGGAGACCATTCAACACGTCATACCATGGATGATAGGATGGGTACATAATGACATCAAACAATGCATTGTATTCATCAAGCATCTCGTCTTGAAGCATAGAAACCGTAAGTATGCCAAACCCTTTAACAATGCAAAGACATGTCATTTTTATCTAATTCCTTGAAAACCTCATCAGTAAATTAAAACAATGAGCTGGGCCTTTCGAGGCCTATCTAGGATCTTTTGATTGACAATGCTGAAAGTCTTAACAAATTTAATGTCATCCTTTAACTCTAAACAATGCATCAATAAATAAAATGTATATGCATTGAAGTCAAAATTACCTTCTCTCTAAACAATCAAGCAATCGTCCAGGTGTAGCTATGACAATCTCACATCCCTGAAAACATTGCAACACATTATATCAGAGGTGATGTAAGCATCTGATCTTAACAACCTCTTTTCTAATTTGAAAACCTGCATTCGTTGTCATATCCCAAGAAATCACAACACCAGACCTACCTTAACCAATGAGTAACTAGAAAAGTATGCAAATGGCTATTCCAAAAAGTGCATTAAAACCCAGAAATTTGGGCCCCAAGGTACTTCTCAGCTGCTATGATAATAGCTAAAAGATAAGCCCAAAACCTTTAGTATATGCTTTATCAGAAAAGAAGCAACCTGGCGAAGCTTGAAACCTTGTTCTTCGATAGACTGGCCTCCAACAACAGAAACAACCCGAATATCCTATCACAAAGTGGAAGGAAATTTTGGTTAATAGAAGACAATATACGCACTTGGACTGTTTAACTTTTTAATCCTCATGGCGAGTCAATGGAGACTCTATTAAAGATTACGGAAATCTTCTTCACAAATAAAAATCCGGCCTTAATCAAGCTTGGTTAAAATTCAACAAAATCACTGTTGACCCAAGTATTAATCATTCATCTATTTACACATGGCTCAAAATGATTAATAAGGCATAATTTGACTAATCAAATTAACATGTTATGTTCACAAACCTATGAAAAAAGGGCCTCTTGGATTAAGTATGTAAGCACCCCATTAATATGTGAGATTAGGGAACTGGCCAATAGGAAAGCCTGGGCATTTGAAATTTGGAGGACATTGAACCTCCTCCTGATTGGTGGGACAACTTGCCATCTATTTGACCTCTATTTTGATGTGTAAAGGACTTCAAAAGGAACCATGGTCATTGGATCATCCAAGGGTATCAAGGTGGATGCTTGAGGATGATTCATGTTGATCTTAACCATTAAGAGTGTGGTATGTGGCACTCCCCCTTGCATCTTGATGTAGTTGTGTCCCATATATTGGGTCTTTGCAATGATCCAATGGTCCAAATGTGATCGTGGTGGGCTTGCTCGTGACACCCACGCAATTCTCCATCTTGAAGCAAATGCTAATGGTGGCTGCCTCACATCCAAAACTACTTGTTGAGTGGTCCATTGGATCTACTCTATCTCCTATGGTTGTAAAAAGGCAGGCTTGTAAGCTCTTAGATAGAGCACTTGATCTTATGGTGAGGAATAAGCACCTTGGATGGGAATAGGATCAAATGGTGGAGAAGAGGTGCTTTAACGTGCACCTTTAGATCACATCTTGTACATGGCGCCCGCGCAAAAGGTTCACCACTTGAATTGGCGGGCATGCACCTTTAATTCGAGGATTAAAGGATTCACCAATTTCCTAATCAAATCCTTATGATGCCTTTTGAGTCCACATGTCCCCTAACAAATAGCCTTATCATTTTGCCCTCCAAGGTACACCCATGATGAGCCAGGTCTTTGGAATAGTTCTAGGAATTAGAATTGAAGTAGTTCTCTTAGAAAGGGGAAATGGTAGGCTGTGAGTATAGCCCCAAAAACTCATTGTATATAATTCTTTCTCAATGAGGGATAGCACCATGCTCATTGCACCTCACATGTGCCCTAGGAAGGAAATGGGATCGGAAATTGGAAAATGCACAACTTTAGATTGGCTTGGATGATCCAATGGATCACCAACCCAATCATCATGCACCATTGGATCAAGTGCTAATACATATAAACCATCCACATGTACATTTTGTTAGATGAAAGAAACAAAGTTGACATTCTGACACATTATACATCTCTTTAATAATTGTAGACCTTCCCATTAATTGCATCTTATCATGTCCTTTTAATTTCAGGATTAAAAAATTCACTACTTTCCTAATCGAATCGTTGTGAGGCCCTTTTTGAGTCCAAATATCCCCTAATGGATGGCCTTATCATTGTGCTGTTGAGTACTCCGCACACCTTTTCACATTACTCATATACATCGATACCTATGATCAAATGGACCATAGCACGATTCGCCATTCCTAGGATTCGCAACGAATCGTTTAAATTCACTACAACCTGCATTTTCCTCATTAACCCAACAAATATACCACCCAGTCTCTCCATGGAGCTGCCCTGCACACTTTCATGCACACCACCTATTTCACTCACCTACTACCTCTTGGCTCAATAGCCTGTAACAACTGGTACAATGATGAGTGTAAGGCTGTATGCTGTCAACTCGGGTTCGAGATTAAGCATCACCTTTCGAGTTAGGTAGAGACGATACGTGAAACTGTCGTTTGGTACGCCAAAAAAAGCAGGCTTTCATTCGCTACTAAAACGAGGAAGAGTTAATAAACATTTTTTCTAGTAACAACTCTAAGGACTTATGGCATAAGTTTATTGAGCAATGAGCCCCATCTTGTCTCACATACACACCACTCTTGGCACTCTTACGCACGCATCCCATATGATGTCCTGACCAGCCAGCACCTAATCTCTCACACTCACCACGTCCTACATTCTGCACACTTTTCACAGCTGGTGGTGTCAAATATGCAGCTCTGAAGCTTCACAATGGAAGATGAGAGCCTATGTACTGAATTCGTTGCATATGGAATAGTACTATCGATCTTAGCAAAGCTTTTTAACGATGCGGTTTACACCAGTTTCCCTCACACCTAAACTCTTAATACCATTGACTCATACACAAGGCAAGGGATCCCATAAACCTGAAAAACTACAAGACCATTATGGTTGGACATGTAATGTCCAAGATCTATGAATGAGTGCTCAACACAATGATAAGCCTGTTTGCAAAGCTCAAGGGGCTCAGAGCCAGGGGACATGCAATCATCTAGACCGATCACAGACTCTAGACCACATACTCACACTTAGGTGTCATTGAGGAGGATAGAGCAAGGAGACAGAGGGCTTATTGCTGCTTTGTTGGATCTTTGCAGCTTTCGACACAATGCTGAGAGCTTGCCTCATCAAGGAGTTGGGGTATGATCAACTAATCATCTAGGCAGTCATGGCACTTTATGAAGGAGTCAAGTAGGGTTGGCACAAGTGCACGGAGGACAAAGGAGAATATGGCCACTATTGGGGTCAAACAACGTTGTCCATTATCACCAACCTTGTTTGGTCGCTATATAGACAAGGTCGAGACTCGCATTGGGATTCTGGGGGGGCAAGTTGCTCTCTCGTTGGATCCTCGATCCACATCCTCCTATATGCAGATGATGTTGTCTTGCTCTAATCCTAAGCAGAGGGCCTTTAGTGACACTTGGATGCACTTCATACCTTCTACAAGACACATGACTTGAAGGTCGAACCTTCATAAACCAAGGTCATGATCTTCAATACAACTAGAGCATCCATGCACAGAGCATTTCACACTAGATGGATTACTCATGGAGATTGTTGCATCCTATTTATGCTTTGGGGTAGCGACACTCCTTTCACTCTCATTTCTAGGATCCCCGGTCCAAGTATCTTCTCATTGACTCCTTGGTACGCCTAGTGGGTAGCCCCTGTCAGGGCCAGATAGATTGGGCTCAAGTGGAAATAATCAGAATCTCTTGCTTTCACGAATGATCTGCAATAAGCCATCAGGATAGCCCTAGCTGAGTTCGGAGCATCCCCACTACAGCTTGGTGCAGCAATCCACGTTATCACTTTACGCTTATCGTGTCAAGAATTATGTTTCTTACACCGCAGGCTTAACATGGCCAATGTAAGTTACCATGGCTGGCCCTATCTTCATCCATGGATTTCACAGCTGAGGGCGATCAGTGTTGTTCGTATGCACGTACCCAGAAAATGGCTTGAGAGTTTGGGCTCCACATGCACATATTACCTCCCTTTCAGTATAACATTGAGGCCCCCTCTATCATGCTCACATATCACGAGGTGAATTTTGGATAGGTTATCCAAGAGGATCTCTCACAACTATACATTTAGGACCTGGTTGGCACCCAGCGAGCTTTTGTGAAGCATGGCTTCTACGAGAACCACTGCTTGCAAATTTCAGAGGAGGGCTTCATTGACCCACCAAGATATACACGGATCCACCTCTCCCACTCGTTGAGGATCTCGAACAGGGCAGTTCCGTGTCTCATCACACCGACTTCGCGTTGAGAGTGGGCAGGCTGAGGACATACCTAGAGAGGGTCACATCTCTACTTTATGTGATCAGCAGGGATAAATCTTTCCTAGACATGTTTTCATATTTAATATAATCTGTCAAATAGTTCAATAGTCCTTTGTAAAACATGACCATGGACAACACAAAGTTTTAATACAACCCCGAATTTAATTTTTAATATGCAATATGGAAGACGTCCTCATCGATGGAATCATCTTTGATACAACTCTGCATTACACAGCAACAATTTTCAATGCGCAAAATATAAGAGGTCCTTAGATGGTCAATTTATTACTTGAGGTCACATTAACATCCGTACAATGATGAGTATTGAGCAGACATCAAGGTTGTCACAAAAACTATAACCATTGAAAATAGTTACTTTAATTGAGAAAGTAGATGTAGAGCATGTGCACAAAACTTTAAGAGATTGTCCTTCATCTCTTCCAATTGAAAGGAGGGCTTCTATAATATAATACCAAATAATGTGCAAACTTCACAGTCTCCTCTTCAATTTGTTGGGCCAGCTCCCTTGTGGGTGCCATGACAACTGCATAGGGTCCTACAACAAAAAGATATAATTGTTAAGATAAGCAATCATCACAAAATATGAAATGAAATTCTAGTAAGTGGCAAAGGCATTACCTTCTGCCTCAATCTCCTCTGTCATCGGCGGTAACTTTGAAATGTACGTCAACATCGGCAACACAAAAGCAGCAGTCTTTCCAGATCCTATCGCAAGAAAAGGCACAAAAAGAAGTACCATTGTCAATGCATCTCATGTAACTTAATGAATGCACAGGCCACAACAATTAACTCTAAGCAATAACAAAGATCACATGTGACACACCCAACCAACGTACAAGGATCACATCAACATGCTCGACAAAAAAGCTCAAAAAGTTTCTCTAGAACAAAGATCATGTCTAACTCACCCATTCAAAGTAGAAATAATATATGTTCAATAGTTGAAAACAACACCTATTTGAAAACAACCCTTCCAAAAGTACAAATGCACCTTGCAAGAGAAAGAAAGAAAGCATTTAGAATTCCAAGCCTCTAGGTTGCAAAGTGATGTTAGTCAAAAACCACATGAATGACGTCAACAAGAAAAACAAGAAACCAGCTGCACCGTGAGGGCCGACCTGCTGCCCCACTACCTCCTGGCTGTCCCGCTGCCCATCGCAGCTCCTCCGCAGCCCCTCCCGTGCTGCTCCTCTGCCTCCGCACTCCGCCCTTCCTCCTCCCCGCCTTCCCTGCCATCTAGCCCATCCGCTCCGCCATCTCGCCTCCCTTGCCTCCCCCGCCATCTCGCCTCCACCCGCCATCTTGCCTCCCCCGTCTTCTTTCCCTTCCGCCTCTCCTGCCCTCTTCTCCCCCCCTCTTTCCTCCCCCGTAGGCTCTCTTCCCCCGCCTCCTCTCAGCTCCTTCACTCCCTCCTTCTCTTCTCGCTCTTTCTCTCCTTCCCTTTCTTTCCTTTTACATTCCCTTCCGCCCTCTCCACCTCTCTCCTCCGCCTCTTCGCCTCGCTTTCGCCTCCCCCTCGGACGTCCTTCTTCCTCACCCCCCCTTTTTTCTCCTCTTCCTCCCTGCAGCGGGAGCATTTGTGCTTGTTAAGGCGAAAAAATCTTGGTGGTGACCCTTGGTTTGGCCAGAGGGGCTCTATGGTAGCAACCTCGAATCCCACAGCCGTTAAGGTTCTTCTTTCGCCAGCTGACAAGCAACAGGTACATCGGGCTCACACCTACACGGAAACAGGTGCGAGAGTGGATCCAGCCGAGCTTAGCATTAGAGGGCGACCACATCCAAGAGGTCACCATCTATGGAAGAGGCGTATTCCTCATCCAGCTAAGGTCCCCGACACGGTCTCAACACTCATGGAGCAGAGCCCCATTCTCCTTGGCCCGCATCTAGTGTACCTCTTTCCGTGGTACCATGGCTTTACAGTGGAGGACATGGACACGACACACCATGTTCCCCGTTTTTCGGATACGCTCCACTTTCCGGGACTCCCAAAGGAGTATTGAGCCATCCTCCCCTCCATTGGTCGAGCATTTGGCACCTCGACTGCCTCAGTTGTAGCAGATGATGGGGTCCCCACGATCAGACTCGTGGTTGAGAGCCCAAAGTCCCTCCCAGAGTTGATCCTCCTAAAGACCCTCTCGAAGGAGGCACACTTCGCCAGCGAGTGGAGATTTATGGCCCATGGGTTACCAAGCCAGTGTCTTCGGTGCAGACAGATGGCTCACCTAGCCAAAGATTGCCCCCGTGGCCACGGTTGAGCGCCTCCCCCCCCACCCCCGCAGAGCAGGACGAGTCAACAGACCAGAGTCCAGCACCCCCTCAGACATGAGCAACAAGATTCTCAGACCCCCTGAGTGACCCCCTCAGAAGGGGACTGGACCACCCAGGTTAAAAAGAGAAAAAAACCAAGCAAACAGGCTCACAAGCGCCGCAAGCAGAGGGCCAAACGTAGAGAGAGAGAGAGACAGGGTTGTCCACAAGGCACCTGAGGAGGAGCAGCAATAGCAAGAGCCCTTACGTGGAGATCCACCTCCCCCAGTGGGAGGGGCCACCGCCCAGCCAGATGATTCTCCCGTGATGGAGGTTCAGCAACCGCATCCACCCTGCATCAGCAGCGAGCCCCATTAGTTCCTGATGAGGCAATGGGGGACGATAGCCAGGCAGTGGCTGAGGAGGAGTGGATCTAGAGCCCCGACGAGCCCGATCAACATGGGAGTCTGAGGTTGCTCCTATTCCCCCCCCTCCCCCTCCCCTCCAGATTCCTCCTCCTATTCCCCCCCACTCCCCTCCCTTGGGTTCCCCCGCTCCCTCCTTCCCCCTGCGCCCCTCCTGCTATGATCACTCTCACCACCCGCCCCTTCCGCTCCTCCCTCCCTACCTCCATAGCAGATTCCTCAGCCTCCCTCCCCTCCCCTCCCCTTTTTCGACACCCCTGCCAGCAAGCAAGGGTAAGACGACGTCCCCTTCTGCTCCCTCATCGCAGCATCAAGCCCATTCGGGGAGGGAGCCAGAGGGACGGGACTCGTCCTCCCAGTCAGTAGCTCCCAACCTCCAGCATGGGCGTCCCTTATTGCAACTTCTGGAGGTTGGGACACTGAAATTATCTAGAGATCCTGGACTCCTATCCTTTACCGCTGGAGGTAACGCTTCATGTTGAGATATCGAGCTCCACTCGTGATATGCCAGGGTGACCGTTGTGCATTTATGTCACCGACTTGTTAGCTGCAGATGCGGTTGGTACATCGCCCATGAATAATAGCTGGATGACAGCTATCCTTATCTACTCTAGTTCGTGGCTCAGTTAGTATGCTACCTTAGTTAGCTGAGTTTGGTTTGAGACCCACATATAGGCTTCTTTTATTTCTTTGTACTAGAGTTCTTTTGGCTTTCACAACTAAGAAGAGCAGCCTCCACCTTTGTGTGTATTCCCCCATCGTGTATGTGAGAAAGCCACAAGTGAGACTACTTCCCTCTCTCCCACTATCTTCACATGGTATCAGAGCCTGGTTCGTGGTAAGGAGCTCAAGAAAGCAAACCAAGTTCGCGGTGTCCTGGTAAGAGGACCAGTGTTGCTTTCCTTTTTCGAGTTTGGGAGCAAATCTCTGCAGGTAGCACAGCCGGAAGTGCAAGAGTGCACTGTCTCAGATTGCGACGCCCTTCGCGGTGTGGCGAGAGAGCAATATATGCTGCGGGTGAGGACGCAACCCTCGGTGACTTTATTTTTCTGATTCGAGGCCATTTTGGGGCCCGTTTTGAAGGCGGAAGTTCCTCGCGGGCACTCAAAAAAAGGCCCGATTTTTACTGTGCGACCACTGCTCTGCAGGTTGGTGAAAAGTTGCCGCAGAAATTGCATCGTATGCCTGTGCGCAGAGATATTGGGAGTTGCAAAATCATCCTTGTTGCCTGTTGATGCAAAATCGTCACTAGGAAGTGACTGTGTGGTCAAATACCACTTTTGTCAGTTTTACAGATCTGCCCGTGTGAGGCAAAAGCTGTGTTTTTTGCAATGACAGAATATTTTGCAGTGTTCTGTAATGGCGTCTGATTCTCTTTCACAGATTGTCACTGAAAAGCTTGACAAGAACAACTTCCAGGCATGGAAGTTTAGAATGACGAATTTTGTTATGGGAAAAGGCTATTGGGAGTTCATTACAGGAAATGAAGAAGAACCAGTTCTTTCTAATGTTCCCAATCAACAGGAAATGCAGGCATTTAAAGTATGGCATGAGAGAGCTAGAAAAGTTATGTACTGGCTTTCTATCAGTACTTCGGATTCTATGATTGTGCATATTCACGATGCAAGTACGCCAAAGGAGGCATGGGATACTTTGACAAAAATGTACAGCACAAACACGCAAGCCAGGAAAATGCAGCTCAAGCAGGAGTTGCACAATGTTCAGAGAGAAAATATAAGCATCAATGACTACCACATGAAGGTGAAGAAATTGCAGATGCACTTGCTTCCATTGGGTCGCCAGTGGAAGATGATGATCTAGTTTCTGTAACCTTGAATGGTCTAGGAAAGGATTATGCACAGTTCCGGACATCCATTGCAGTCCGTGAAAAATTTCCTGATTTTGAGGAGTTGTTTGCTCTTCTAATTTCTGAAGAGTTGTTTGCTCTTCTAATTTCTGAAGAGCAGAGAAATGGTGGTGCATCTTCTTCAGGAGGAACTTCAAAAGAAACTGTCTTCTACTCAAATGCTAGAAGAGGTAGAGGCAGAGGTAGAGGAGGCCGATCCGGAGGCCGTGATAGAAATCAAAATATGCAGCAAACTCAAGAAAACCAGTCCTATGGAGGAGGACGTGGTAACTCTAGAGGCAGGGGGAGCCAAAGAGGCCGTGGTGGATGGCAGAGAGGCCAAAATGCAAACAGCAATGTTGAATGCTACTACTGTGGTAAAATGGGTCATATGACTAAAGACTGCTACAAAAAGCAGAATGACATTATGAATGGAAAATTGCAGCAAGGCAATTATGCATCTTCTAGTAGACAGGGTGATGACAGCTATTTATGGTACAGCACATGACCAATTCTCTGACAAGTGCAGAAGAACGAAATGATGTGTGGTATGTTGACTCAGGTGCGTCAAACCACATGACAGGTCATGCAGAATGGATGCGGGATGCAAGGAAAATGGAAAAACCAGGATTTGTGGAGACTGGTGATGATACTGCACATCCTATTGTGCAGATTGGTAAAATTCCTTTGTCTATGCAGGATGGGAAAAAGAAATACATGTCTGATGTATTTCATGTCCCGAATATCACCAAGAACCTGGTTTCTGTTGGTCAAATGGTTGAGCAGGGCTTGCAGGTCAGATTTAATCCTCATGGATGCTTTGTTGAGGATATGAAAAATAACGGTCGCTTGATAACAAAAGGAAAGAAGAAGGGCAGGATGTTTACGTTGGATGCGGACATGCCTGAATTAAGTGCAGCAATGTTTGAGAGGGGGAAGAGTAGAGGAAGGGAGCAAGAGAGTGAGAGTGAGAGACACACTAGTGCGGGTGTGAAGTGATAGTGAGCCACACCACAAACTCACTTATGTTTTTATTAGGATTAGGTTTACCCTATGACTGTCTTAAGACAGTCATAGGTGTCCTATCTTTAATTCTTTAATTAAGGGTAGGCAATGTGCCTTTACCCCCAACAACCTCCCACCTAAAGGCCAATGTGCCTAAAGGGGAGAAAAGAATAAAAAATTACAGCAATATACAGTTACTGTATACAAGACCATAAAGTAAGAATGGTCTCATCCTAATCCCATGATGTGGCGGCAATGTGCAAACCGCTCTGTAGGCAAGCTCTTAGTGAGCAAATCTGCAGGATTATCATCAGTATGTACTTTCACAAGCTCAAGTCGCTTGTCTTCCAGTACCTCCCTGATGAAATGATATTTCACTTCTATGTGCTTGGTCTTCTGATGAAAGACCGGATTCTTTGCCAACATGATAGCACTCTGACTATCACAATGCAAAACTGGCATATCTCCTGTAATGCCCAAATCTCCCACCAGCCGAGTAAGCCATATTGCTTCCTTGCAAGCCTCAGTGGCTGCAACATATTCAGCTTCTGTGGTTGACAGTGCAACGCATTTCTGCAACCGAGACACCCATGATATAGCACCTCCTGCAAATGTGAAAATATAACCGGTAGTAGACTTCCGGTTATCTGCATTCCCTGCATAGTCTGAATCTGTAAAACCATGCACCAATGCATCCTGCCTACCATAGCATATGCACAAGGCTTTGGTACCTTTGAGATACCTCAAGACACCTTTCACTGCTTCCCAATGCCGCTTGCCTGGATTTGCCATATACCTGCTGATGACTCCCACCGCAAAAGCAATATCCGGACGAGTGGCAACCATGGCATACATCAAAGATCCAACTGCAGATGCATACGGAACCTTGGCCATTTCAGCGTTATCATCATCTGATCTGGGGCTGTCCTTACTGCTGAGTTTTAAATGTGGAGGCAACGGGGTACTAATGGACTTCCCCCCCTCCATTTTAAACCTCTGCAGTACTTTGTCAATATACTCTTTCTGTGACAGAAACAAAAGTCCCTTGGACCTGTCACGAGTAATACGCATGCCAAGAATATGATTTGCATCACCCAAGTCTTTCATGTCAAAAGACTTATGCAGTTGTTTCTTCAAAGCACTAATCTCATGCTGAGATTTACTGGCAATAAGCATGTCATCCACATATAGAATGAGTGAATATGATTTGCATCACCCAAGTCTTTCATGTCAAAAGACTTATGCAGTTGTTTCTTCAAAGCACTAATCTCATGCTGAGATTTACTGGCAATAAGCATGTCATCCACATATAGAATGAGTAGCATCAAACTGCCATCCTTTGCCCGTTTGGTGTATAAGCAATGATCGGTCTCACACCGATGATACCCTTGGGACTGCATGAAGGCATCAAACTTTTTGTACCATTCCCTTGGCGCCTGCTTGAGTCCATACAAGCTCCTCTTGAGCTTACACACAAGCTGTTCTTTCCCTTTAACAGCATATCCCTCTGGCTGACTCATATAGATCTCATCATGAAGATCTCCGTGAAGAAAAGCTGTCTTCACATCCATCTGACATAAATCCATGTCATCATGAGCAACAAGAGCTAACACTGCTCTCAAAGTAGTCATCTTGACTACAGGGGAAAAAATCTCATCAAAGTCAATGCCCTTTTCCTGCTTAAATCCCTTGGCAACCAATCTGGCCTTATACCGAGGTAAAGCATTTGAATCCACTTTGACTTTGTAAACCCACTTGCATGGCAAAACCTTTCTGCCTGCAGGTAACTGCACAAAGTCCCATGTATCATTCTGAAGTAGGGAGTCCATTTCTGACTGCATGGCTTTCTCCCACTTCATTTTCTCTGTTCTTCCCATAGCTTCCTTGAAGCTGGAAGGCTCACCACAATCTGTCAGCATGATAAAATCAGCCACAGTATTGGCTCCTGGAATAAACCTGGCAGGAGGCCGTTGTACACGGGTGCTCCTCCTAACAAAATGTTCCGGATTAGGCTGCTGTCCAGCCTGTTCTTCATGCATGACGGGTGGCTGTACCACCATATCTGGCTGTGCTACAGCTCCATCTGCTGGCATATCCAGTGGTGCATCATTGGCAAAATTATCTGGCTGATTTTCAGCCTGTATACCCTCTTGAACAGGGTGATCTGCAGCAGGCTGCTGCTGCATATAAATGGGCATTCTTTGCTGTCCAACATCATCATAAATAACCCTCCTGTATTCCACACGTTGCACGGGTTCCTTGTGTACACTATCTTCTTTAAAGATGACATCATTGCTGCGTATAATCTTCCGTTTAACGGGATCCCATAACCTGTACCCCATTTCACCTTCGTCACCATAACCCATAAAGATGCATCTGATAGACTTTGGATCCAGTTTGGTGCGCAGTTCTTTGCGTACATGAGCAAAGGACTCGCAGCCAAATACACGTAAGTGCTTATATGAGGGAGGCTTGCCAGACCACACCTCCTCTGGCACTTTCAACTCCAAAGCCTTGTTTGGCGACCTGTTAATAATGTGAACTGCTGTTTGCACGGCTTCTGCCCAAAAGCCATGGGGCAATGCAGCATAAGACAACATACATCGAACCTTCTCCTGAATAGTTCGATTCATCCGCTCACTTGCACCATTTTGAGATGCATTATGAGGGGCTGTGAGTTCCTGTTTGATGCCCTTAGCTTCGCAAAACTGCACAAAAGCATGTGACACATACTCACCCCCATTATCGGATCTGAGGCATTTCAGCCTACGACCTGTCCGATTCTCAACCTGAGCGACAAACCTCTTGAAAGCATCTAGGGCATCTCCCTTATGCTTCAAGAAATAGACCCACACCTTACGTGTGGCATCATCAATGAAAGTAATAAAATATTTTGCACCCCCTAGTGATAACTGTGGCATCTCACACAAATCAGTGTGCACTAGATCAAGTGGTGCTCTATTCTGGGGAGATCTCCTCTTATGAGGAGTCACAGAATGCTTGCCAAAAATACAATGATCACAAGTAGGCAAATCTGAAAAAGAGAGAGGCGGCAGATAACCCAAACGTGACAGTTCTTGCATTCCTTTAACAGACATGTGTCCCAACCGGCTATGCCACAATGAAACCTTTGGCAGCTCGGTTATGGCAACAACATGATTACCCACACTGGAAACATAAAGAGGGTACAAGGTATCACTCTTAAAACCCTCAGCCACTACAGTCTGGCCATCAGTAATCACCCATTTGGAATCCCCAAATGTGGTGTGGTAACCACTGTCATCTAATAAGCCAGTGCTAATCAGATTTTTCTTGATTTGCGGCACATGGCGAACACCATCAAGCATAAATGACTGTCCATCAGGAAATACTATCTGTATACTGCCAATCCCTGCAATCTGACATGCATAGTTGTTCCCAAGATGAACAACTCCATGAGTACCTGTGTAGGAAGTAAACCACTCCCTATGAGGAGTAACATGAAAAGAGGCACCTGAATCCAAGAGCCAGGTGTGCATGTCATGGCCATCAATAACCAAAGCATGTGCTATTACAGCAGAAGAGCATAAAACATCATGTATGTCACTGTCACTGTCCTCTGCTGCAACATTCACTGCATCCAAGTCATCTGCCTTGGCCTTGCCTTTGCCTTTGCTTGCATTTCCTGCATCCTTTGTTTCAGCCTTCTTGGCTTTCTGATCCCGTATGAACTTGAAGCACTTCGACTTCACATGTCCCTTCTTGCCACAATAAAAGCATTCAATGTCCTTTTTGCCACGGGACTGACTACGGGATTTGGACTTACTAGCAGATCTCCCCTTCTGCTAAGTCCTGCCTCTGTCCTGTACCTGCAAAGCACTTGAAGACTTGCTGCCCGCATTATTCTTCCTGCTCATCTCCTCCATAAGGAGAGAGCTCTCTACATCAGCATAAATAAGAGTGGCATTTGAGTTTGACAGGGTGGTCTTGAAAGTGTCCCAACTCTCAGGGAGGGTACACAGCAAGAAAGTAGCCTTGAACTCCTCATCAAGGTTCAACCCCTGTGCAATCAGCTGTGTAAAGATAGCATTGAACTCACTCAAGTGTGAGGTCATAGCTGTACCTTCCTTCATGCGAAGATCAACCAGCTTCTTCAGCCAATAAACCTTACTGGCTGAGCTCTTTTGGGCATATAATTCTTCTAGTCTTTGCCATAGACCATAAGAGGTCTTTTCAGCCTGTACATTGAACACAAGAGTGTCTGAAATAGTGAGCATGATAGCTGCCCTCGCGGACAAATCAAGCTCTTCCCAGTCATCAGCTGCCATATCAGATGGCTTGACACCCTTTACCCTTATGGGCTTAGCAATCTTCTTTAACAGAAGTACATTCAAGCACTGTTCTGCCCATAATGCATAGTTATGTGCTCCTTCCAGTTTCTTTATGTTCAAAATTGAAGAATCACCTCCTCCTGATGCCATATCAGATGAGGAAAGTACCTGACTCCCTGGAAGTAAAAAGACTGAATAAAAGTTCTGATTTCTCAGAAAAGCCTGCTCTATTCAAGAGCCAGAAGCACTCTCAATGGTGCTGTTTTTACTGTCAGTAAAATCTGCAGCAAAACAGTAAATGTCCCTGCAAATACTGTACCTTCTGACAAACTGTTCTGAGCTCAAAAAGGCATAAAAACAGTGATTTCAGACTGCTATTGCTGCTCAACAAGTGCTTAACAGTACACAATCATCTGACAAAACCACCAACACTGCTGTAAACACTGCTGTACTGACTGTACTGATCACTTCTCCCACCTCAGATGAGGTATGGCACTGAGTTAAATTGCAGAAACCACTTGACAAACACCCCAAAAACAGTAAATGACCCTTCAGCCTGTCACAAAACCTGCAACAGTAAATGGGATAAATCCCAAGCAATCACCCTTAGACCAAGGGGAGAAAATGCATCTGAAGATCTCTGTCGGTAACCCAAGTGCTATCAAACAAAGTCTGGGCAAAAGCCCCTTGATCTGACACCTGAATCAAGTGGAGTACACCTCAACACTGAGGTAGCATGCAATATGGAATCTCTCTGACACTGGTACCTGACAATGTGCAATGCATAGACTGCCCCTGTGTACTCAGTAACAACACAAATCACAACGTACAGACACCAAGAAGAAAATCTTTTGAGCACTGTCAATGATGGGCAGTTAGGGACCGAGTAAACTCGATGCGCCCTGACCAAGCGTGGCTCAACTGAGATTTTCAAGGTGCGTACAAAGAATGTGACCTGCAACAAATGTCACCAAATGCACTGCGGAAATAAAGCAAATGTGTGCTCCCTGGCTACACACTGCCTCAAGGCATATACTGCAAACACATCCAGGCAAAAGCCCTTTGATAAGATCACCCAAAACTGAGAATTGCACTCAGTAAATGCATAGAAGCTCCTGCTGTACTTCTGTCCTCGCAGCAGCACGCTTCCCCCCAAAAAAAAAACGAGTTGAGACTTTGCAGTAAAACAACCAAGTCCTGCTGTTTCTGTACCCTGCTGTTTCGACGCCAACCCAGTGTACCTGCAGATGGACTGTCGTCCGTACCCTGCTGTGAAGGACTGTCGTCCGTACCGTTGTACGGCTGTCCGTACGACTGTACGGACAGTCCGTACAGATGACGTCGAATAGCTGCCCTGCGCCCTCACAATGCCTCGAAAGGCCTAGCAGCTAGTAGCAGCTGCTATGCAGCTGCTGGCTGCTTGCTGGATGCGGTGCCTCGAGCTGCAGCTAGCAGCTCCTGTGCACGGATACCCTTGACCAGCGACCAGCTCCTGTGTACGGATACCCGCGACCAGCGACCTGTGTACGGATACCCGCGACCAGCGACCACCGCCGCCCGTGACGTCGATCTGACCCGCGCTCGCGCTGTCGCCGTCCGTCGCTGCCTGCGCACTGTTCGTCGCCACCTGCGTTGTCACAGTCAGTCCGTACAGTCGTACGGACGACGTACGGCCGTACGGATCTGGCCGTACGTCCGTACGGAAAGGGATAGGCAAGGAAGAGGGGGCTTGGGAGAGGAGGCTCTGATACCAGTTGAGAGGGGGAAGAGTAGAGGAAGGGAGCAAGAGAGTGAGAGTGAGAGACACACTAGTGCGGGTGTGAAGTGATAGTGAGCCACACCACAAACTCACTTATGTTTTTATTAGGATTAGGTTTACCCTATGACTGTCTTAAGACAGTCATAGGTGTCCTATCTTTAATTCTTTAATTAAGGGTAGGCAATGTGCCTTTACCCCCAACAATGTTTGCACATGGGACCGGTGTAGTTGCATATACTGATATCTGGCATAAACGCATTGGTCATGTTAATGTACAACGACTTAAATCAATGCATGCCCAAAATATTGTTGCAGGATTGCCTAAATTCAAGGTTGCAAAAATGCATAAGGTATGTGAAGCCTGTCAATTTGGAAAACAAGCAAGAAAACCATTTCCTAGGCATGTTCAAGAGAGTAAGAAGCCATTGGAATTAATCCACTCTGATGTGTGGACTACTAAAGCTGCATCTATTGGAGGCTGTCATTATTTTGTCACTTTTATTGATGACTACAGCAGAAAAGTTTGGGTGCATTTTATGAAAAAGAAAAGTGAAGTATTTGGGCATTTCAAAGCTTTTAAAGCTATGGTTGAAAAAGAAACAGGACTGCAAATAAAATGCCTAAGGTCAGATGGAGGAGGAGAGTACCTCTCAAATGAGTTCGCAAGGTTCCTGCAGGAGCATGGCATAAAGCAGCAATATTCATGCAGTCATACCCAACACAAAATGGACTTGCAGAAAGGAAAAATAGGCATATTGGAGAAGTATCTCGGGCCATGCTAAATGAAAAAGACCTACCAGATTATTATTGGGCTAAAGCAGTTGCTACAGCAGTTTACATAATGAACACAACTCCCACTGCAGCAATACATGGCATGACGCCACAGGAGATGTATACTGGTAGGAAACCAAGTATTTCTCATTTGAAAATTTTTTGTTGCATTGACTATGTTCATGTGCCAGATGAGTTGAGGTCCAAGTTGAATCCAAAAGCTGAGAAGTGCATCTTTATTGGTTATTCTCTGCAGCAGAAAGGGTATAGATGCTATAACCCTTCTACTCGTAAGTTTACAGTGAGCAAAGATATTATTTTTTATGAGATGAGCAGCTGGTATAAACCAGTAAATGTGATTGATGATGTAGATGCACAAAATGGTAATGCTGCACAAAATTCACAGCAGCAATCACAAAATATTAGTGGACCTGCAGTGTCCTCTAGCAGTGATTCACATACTTCGCCATGGACAGGCAGATTGAGATCAGGAGAATCTCCTCAAAGCAATGCAGATAGTGGTACGCGCTTGGTAGACGGTGATCATGCCGCATTGGGAGGCTTGGGTATCATCGATCCGGAGATGCAGAGCAGAGCCCTTCTGGGGAAGTTGGTTGTTTGCGGCCTCACCCCAGGTGCAGAGCCTTGGAAGCTCCTCTTATAGTGAGGACTTCTCAGGAACACCCCATGCACCGGAGGACAGTGGCAGCCTTCACACAGGTAGATCTTCTCAGAGGCCCCCTTTACAGAAAAGGGCTCCCCCTTGATGAGGAGCCTTCACGGGTCTGGCAGAGACTAGCAAGGGGTCTCATTCTAGTCCGCCCAGATCCAGAGAGGAGTTTGAGCGGCAGCCCCTTATGTGGCACCTAGAGATCCGAGATCAGGAGGGACATATGCTTGGGCAGCAGACTCACATTGGTTGGGCACAGTGGGACAATGGTCTGGCCGGGTCTTTTGGCAAATGAAGTAGATTACCCATGGAGGCAAAGGCGAGGCTTGGCACCGTAGCGCATTTGCGAGGGACAGGGCAGTGGATGAGAGAGATTGATCTAGCCATCCCTGAGTCCTGGTGGGAGGGACTTCGCATTTGGAGAGATAGCATTTGGTTGGGGCAGTTTTCTCGGACTAGTGTCCCCTTGACGATGATGATGCCGTGAGGCAGTACGCACCCCGGCTTCTTCCGTGTAGGACCTAGAGGCCTACTTCATCCGCTCACTGAGAGAAACCCTGAGATGGATGGGAGTCTTGATGGGATTCACTGGCAGATGATCACAGTGGTGGGACGTTTGGGGAAGGAGTGGCACATTGACCCTCCCAGTATCTCAGAGCAGGATGTCCCTAGATGGCGTCTCTAGCTGTGGGAGGGTAGACCCTTGAGGGAGGTCCAGTGGGATGCTGGAGAGTGGTTCTGGCCCTCCAAGGGCGGCCTTGCCGAGCAGATGGACGAGGTGCCTTTCTTTTCCTACACCACACGTATTGGCAGGAGGCTTCAGATGGACTCTTCAAGGTGGACCCCTTCGAGGGAGCGGCATTGGGTGACCCAGAGAGTGCCCCAGGATGTTCATTCTAGGTTTTGGACGCGGTTATGGTCCAGTTTGCAGCCGAGGAAGATATCCTACTTCTTCTGGCTGGCCGCCTACGGAGGCTTGCCCATCGAACCGTGGTTGGAGCAGATGCCAGTGGAGGGATAGTGCCATTGTTGCTCTATTGGTTTCCTGGAGACGATCCCGCACTGCCTTTGGAGCTGTCATAGAGCAGCAAGGATTTGGATGGGAGCCCTCATGATCATGACCCGTATGCAGAGTCTTCAGAGGGACTACACCTGGGGGATGGTGGCCTGGTTGACTGAGGGAGGACACGCGTTCCAGATTGATGAGATCTCCCCAACCTACCGGATATAGGATTAGAGCATTAGGAGGATGGCACTCCATGAGGCGGTCCCCCTGGATAGCCCAGCTCCCCCTTCTCCTGAGGACAGTGTTTGGGAGGTGGTAGCCTGTATCACTGCGTGGAACATTTGGGAGGCTCGTTGCAGTCTCATGATGGGTGAGCATCCGGTTTCACCCTCGGCTACCCTGGTTGCCATTTGGCTAGATATCATCTACACTTTACGCTCCACCTGGGAGCGTGGGACTCCAGGCTCTAGAGCGACTATCGAGAGGCGTGCTCGTTTTTGCAAGGCTTGGCCTACAGGAGTTTTCTACATTTTCACTCCACGAGGGATTCGTTGGTTATATAGTCCCCCCACCTGGTTGTTAGCCACTATACCAGAGATCCCCTAGGCAGTGAGCTGGGTTTCTCTGGAACAGGCTGGTTTTTCTTTCAGCCTTTTCTCGGTTTTTTCCATACTCAGCACCTTCGGGGCTGCTGTTTTGTATGAAGTCTTTCAAGCATTAATAGAAGTTTCCTTTCTTTGGAAAAAAAAAGGAAGAAAAAGAAACCATGTATAGCACTTCAACCGATCACGATTGAACAACAAAAGTAAACTACTCCTATCATCCACAAAGTGTCTTTCATCCATACTTGGGAGAATACAACCTTTGCTTCATTGTGAAGCCAAGGTTCGAAGAAATATATTTGGAAGCGTCTACCCTTCTAGATATATATAACCAAGTCAAGGCGAAGACTCTTGATTATCTCCTCCTTACCAAGGGAGCCTACAAATGAAATACACAGAGCTCCCCTAGAGAGGATGGCTGTTCACATTACCTGAACAGGACCACATTTGAAGCCATTTCTCCATTGTAAGCAATAAGAGATTACCTAGATGACAAGAGACTATGATAGATGGATATATTTCTAGAACCCCTAAAGTATGAAATGTCAATATTGCACTAGATTGAGGCATAAATGGATATGTTTCTAACACCCTACAATATGAAATGCTGAAGGTGAGGTAAGGGAAAAGAGAAGTGACAAGAAGGAAACATAAGAGTGAGAGCGAGAATCGAATTTGTACAAAAAAAGTGAGGGAGAGAATATAGTAATATAAAGTCGCTCACAATCAAAAAGCGCACAATGGGCATGTTCCCCTATATAGCAATACACATGACAAATGAAAAAGCTCCCCAGCTTTGAAGCCTATGATCCACTCTAGCACAAGCGTGGAGGAAAGTAAAACCTTTACCTCAAAGCCCACAAGCATCTTAGGCCAAGCAACATTGAATAAAACCTAGATATCACTGATTGTAATCAAGGGGGGGAAATAACTAAGTTTAGTGTGGTTAGAATTAGAGGCAACTTAGCAATAGAGCATTAAAAAGGAAGGATCTGGGAGAGGCGTTATAACCATCACTCTTGCTCATTCACAAGCAACTTATGGTTTGATCCTTCCTATGCTACTCGAGCTCATTGCTCCTTCCCATCTCTCTATCCCACTCGAGGATGAGGGCATGGAACAAGTCCTCACCCATGTCTTTCAAAAAATTATGCATATCTCAGCAACAAGGTGCCAGGAATCCTTCACAGTAGGGGAAAAAGGAGAAAACCCCAAGCAAATAGTTGTGAAATTCCAAGACATGCAGTCTTGAACTAAAGTGTTAAGTCATAGGCATCATTTCAAGGGACATTCCATTTGAAATAAGGATCTCACACGAAGTTAATACATTCAGAAAATCAAAGAGCTCGAAAAATCAGAACTGCAAAGAAAGAGGAAAATAATGCTTATATGAAATGCAAAAGCATGATCATAAGGGAAGAATAAAGGCGGGGAGAAACACAAATAGGAACTCGAGACCCTTAGGATCAGAGTATGGAATATGAGAGGATGGACTTTAGACAAGGCCACCACACTGGAAGAGGAAATAACAGAAACTAATATACTTATAATCCGAGAGACATGGGAACATGAAGGTAACAAAGCTCCAGAACTGCAGGGATTTCTAGAGACATCAATATGGAAGACCTAAAAATATGTAGGAGGAAGAGGATTTGGCGGGATTTGCATGTTACATCAGAAAGAGATGGGAGAAGTCAGCCAAGGTCATCAAGGAGGACCCACACAAGCAGTATATGTGGGTAGAAATAGCGGCAAAGAACAAAAACGTTAGATTGGTGGCATGCAATTTGCACCCCTGCAATCACCCATATGTAACAATCACAACAGTCACATATGATGGCACGATCCGCTAATGCATTTGGGAGGTGATACAGCCAAGTTTTCCAAAGATCACACAATTACTTTAGCAGGTGACGTCAATGCCAGAACGAGTTCGAGGCAAGGTATAATCACAGCAGAGGGGAGAGACACCATATGGATGGAGGAGTTGGATGAAGACAATGAGGAAAGGAAAGAGTGGAAAAGGGGATCAAGAGACACAGGAGAGGTCACCCAAATGTGGAGGCAGTTTCTATATGTGGGTGTTTTGGGCTGCAAATATGAAATGGCAGATCACTCTTCAAAGATACGGGGGCTTATACTTGCAATACCCACAAGGATCAAGCATGATTGATTATGTGATAATAAGTCCAGATGCGGGATATGCTTTGGAATATCTCAAGATTGATGAGGAGACCTTGATATCTGACCACAGAGCAAAGTCACTAGGATTCAGGGGGACAAAGTACGATGCAGGAAAACAGGAAATTACTTCAAACCAGGCTGAGGATGGACTATAAAAAGGCGCACATTTATGAACAGAAATTGGAGACAGAAATAGCACAATGTCATATGCCTTACACATGTCAAGACATAAATAATTGACAGAAATTCTGCCCGTAAAGAGCAAGGGAAGGAGCAAAGTCCTGCCTTCGAACTACGACCAGGAATGCAGAACAACAAACAAAGCATGGAAGGCAGCCACACAAGGGAGAAGGAAGGCAAAGCTAAAGTCTACAAGCAGATGGTAGAAACAAGAAAAGAGACTCTCTCAAGAGCAAGCAGCTTTGAAAATTTCGAAGACCTTACATAGAACCCCAGAAAGTTCTTTTGGAAATTACATGGCAGCAAGCAACAGGAGAGGAAGGCATCATGGGGAGACATGATACAACTTGTTAAAGAATTCAATGAGAGGCAAAGAGAGGAAAAGATCACTCATGACTTCTCTATCAAAGCAATACACAATATCATGATGAAAGAGGATGTGCTGAAAAAGCTAGCAAATGGGAAGGCCCCAAATACCCAAGGTTTGGTGGCTGAAATGATAAAATTGGGCGGAGGAAAGACAAAGAGGATGCTTACCTTGATCTATGAACAAGGCCTTAGAGGAGGGTTTCCCCCAAGAATGGCAACCAAGCAGGATTGTACTGATCTACATGGGAGGGGACAGTAAAATGGCAAAAATTACAAGACCATCATGGTGAGCAGCCTAATGGCCAAGCTGTGTGGAACCATTCTTGAACAAAAAATCAGTAGATGGGCGGAGGCACACAAGGGGTAAGAGCACCATCACAAGCAGGGTTTCGTCTCAAACACTCGACGGTGGACCATCTAGTCTCCATAAAAGAAGCAACTGAGAGAGAAAAGAATAGGAAAGGGGCCATTTATTGCTGCTTTGTAGACTTCAAGAAAGCAATAAAGGACTCTCTAGATCCACGGATGATATTTTTCTAGAGGTTGCCTTTCAGCCTGTCAGGATTGCTGGTTTTGTGGACCATGGAGAGGGTTTGCAGTGGTACTTGGACCCAGGAGAGTGGGAGTGGATAGATCATGGTCACCGAGAGAGGGGGATTTCCTTCTTTTGTTTCACGGTTGGTAATGCCAGGAGATTTCAGCTGAGCAGTAGAGGTTGGGTTCCCTCCAGAGCCCCCCATTGGGATAGCTTCTTCATCACCGCAGATTTGCGTAGGAATTTCTAGAGGAGGCTCTGGAAATCCCTCAGAAATACAAAGATTACTCTTTTCTTTTGGCTTTCTATTCATGGAGGGATTGCAGTGAACCTGTGGAGATCACGATTTGGGGCTGATCCCACTTCCCCTCGTTGTCATTTTGCAGAGGAGTCAGTGCGACATTGCCTTTGGGACTGCAATCAAGCGAGGATTATTTGGAAAGGAGTTGCTCGGATACTCAGCATTTTTTATACTTCCCCTTTCTTCATGACTTGGGGCTTGGTCGCATGGTTATCCCTTACTGGGCCCCAGGTGTTTTATGAGGGTGAGCCTTCTTCTTGGGCACTCTCGATCCGCCGATAAGTGATAGAGCCCTGCTCTCTTCAAGAGGTACCACATACTCCTTTCAGAGCTTCACATGTTTCAGTGGACACCTCTTGGGAGATTTTGGCTAGCATTTCCTCTTGGCACATTTGGAGAGCCAGATGCACAGAGGCCTTGGATGGCACCTAGATACACCCATCACAGGTGTTCACGGGTATTTGGAGTGACACGGTTCACACTTTGATAGCCATATGGGCTAACATGTAGGGCTGTTCACGGGCAGCCTCTTCTAGGAGGACTGTATTTCTTCGAGTTTGGAGGAGTTCTCCCTTTTTCTCCGAGGGTGCTACCGGATTGAGATGGCACTATCAGCCCCAATCCTTTCTTTTTGGCTCTTGAGCTTTTCATGCATTGCATGGTGTATCCCGTATTCCCGTATGGAGCTTGCTCTAACGGTTTTCTTTAATACTTAATAGAAGTTTCTTTTTTGGAAAAAAAAAAAGAAAGCATTTGAGACAGTACCACACAAAAAACTATGGGGAGAGACTAGAAAACCGTCATTGTTTAGACCCGGGATATGTCCCACGGGAGTCACGGTGGCTTTGGTCTTGCATCGAGCCTCGTGCAAGAGACCGAGACGCACGGCACCCCTTGACGGGCACCAGCGTCCCATCACCAGCTATGCACCAGCCAGGGGGACATGACATACGGAGGATTCCGCTCCGCTCCACCAGTCCTTTTCTTTTCATTGTTACATCCAGATGTATTTGATTATGTATGATCAGACTTAGGATTCAGCATGGGTGATGATGCTCATTTCAGTAGCTCCACCCTTACTGTGATTTGTATCAGGTTTTCTTTCAGTCTCATAGAACCATCGGTCTTCCGAAGACTCTAATAAAATTTCTTTCTTTCTTTCTTTTTGGAATCCAAAGAAGTTGCATACAGACTTTACGTGAAGGTATTAGCTGAGTTGGCACAGCCACTTGTAGATGGATCCGGTTCCAAGGAAAAGGTCATCATAAGCAACGATATGGGTGTCAAGCAAGGATGTCCCCTTATCACCAACTCTCTTTGATCTCTTCATAAATGAACTGGAACACTGGATGACAAAAAACAGCAAAGAAGGAGTCCAGCTGGCTGGTTATGCATTTCTATTACTAATATATGCGATGATGTGGTTTTCTTCGCTAAAGACAAGAGTGATATGCAAGCACACTTTTATGCTTTGAGTAATTTCTGCCAATACTAAAAAACACAGTTCAACATATCCAAACCCAAAGTCATGGTGATTGGATCACGAAACAAACAGGACAGAATTTGGAAACAGTCACTTCATAAAAATACCTAAGGCTGGTTTTACATACAATTACAAATGGAATGCATGTGTGGAATGGAGAATTTTGGGAGGTTTAGCACTGTACAGCTTACAAAATAAATGCAGACACTTGCAAATAGAATGCGTGTGTGGAATGGAGAATTTTGGGACATTTAAAAGCATTGTGCAGCTTCCAAAATAAATACACTTGTGGAATTGGGAGATGAGAAAATTCTTATATACTATGCTTGTGGTTCTCTATTGATGCCCAGCTTGGGCACCAGTGCTTTCCAGAAAGAAAAAAGAAACAAAATAAAGTCTACTAACGTCCCCTGGAGACCAAAAGGTCTATGGGACAGCAAGAAACCCTCTAGTACATCTGCTTTAGGGAGGGCACATGGCAGCTCCCAAGGAGTGCAAAGAGCAACCCACATTATTTAGAGTACCTACATGATAGTCTGGAAGAATAAACAGCCATACATCAGTTTAAGACTGAGAGTCTTTTGGTTTTGATTTAAACTCTCTGATTAGTGCTACGCCTTCACGGTAAAATGCCCATTCTCCATCCTTTCTGGCATCCCTGACTTTAGCTAATTCAGTTGCCTTGATCTTGAGTTGAGCTTGTGTAAGCTCCTCTGCTATCCATACTTTGGTGCCCTTCAACTTGTAAGATTGTCGAAGAAGCTTGATCCGCATATCTTTTCACTTCAGTGTAAGGATTGCATGGCCTTTATAGTGCAAAATAGAAGCTGGCCTGGAGTTGTCATCATCCCACTCATCATCATCCACCCATTCAATGTTGGGCAAGCTTGCTTTGATCTTTGTCAATATTTCACTATATGTGTCCTCCTCTTTGTACCAATCTTCTGGGAGTCCCCCTATTCTAATCTTCAACGCACGATCACATCTAGCTTCGTGTTCTTTAATCTCTGCTTGAATATCAGACTTACTTGCTTTGGTGTCCACTTCCACAACCACTTCCTTCTTCGCAGTTTGTACTTCAGTGTGAAAAAGATCTTTGACTATAGAGATAGCTGGGAGGTAGGGGGGGAATCCTTACAAGATTTTACAGCCTCATCAATTACTGCCTACTTACCACGCCCTTCCAGAATGTGAAGTCGTGCCTTTACTTCTGCCAGTTCCAATCGTAGCTCTCTCACTGCCTGCTGCAAATAAAAGATCTGATCCTGTTGCCCAAAGATGGGTCGTTTTGAGCCTTCTTGTTGGTAATTCCGTGCATATGGAGAGGGTGTCATGGCTGCAACTGTAGAGTACCGAGTCCTAAAGGATGTTGGAGGAGTTGAGGGGGACTTGGAGGAGAGGGTAGGCCAGTCCATAGTTGGCTGTCTGTTGAACCCCCTCGCTTAACCTAACCCCGGGGTTGGGTTGGGGGTTTAGTCCAACTCGGGGTTAGGGTTACTTTGGCTATTTCTAACGGGTACGGAGGGAGAGGTGCAGACGGAGAGGTACGGGCTGCTGCTGGCGGACTGTACGGTACGGGCTGCTGCTAACGGCTGTACATGCGGGGGGAGAGGTACAGAGGTACGGGCGACGGGCTGTGGTACGGAGGGATGGGCAACGGGTTGTACTGTGGTACGGACGATGCGCTGTAGTACGGACGACGGAGGTACTACGGAGCATATTGGAAAAGAATAGAGACAGTCCACAAACACTTTATCATAGGAGATCTGGTAAAGGCACAGGCATTATACCCTAGCTGAAACAAGTGTGATCCCACTAGAGGGAGAAGCACTCTGCCAATATCTGAGATACCTTGACAAGGTTAAGAAGATGGATGCATACCTGACTAGAGGCTCCACCCTTTCAGCTCATTGTAACAGGCTTCTTTCAATCTCAAAGACCCTCCAGTCTTTCGAAAACTTTCAATAAATTCTCTCTCTCTCTCTCTCTCTCTCTCTCTCTCACACACACACACACACACACATTTCAATGCTTTGAAATAACATCCTAGCAAGCCATCTGTTCAGAGTTTGAGTCCCCAATATTAGATCACCCCTTGCATTTTTTGCATGTGTTTCTAAACAGAAAGTCACCAATAAATCTGTAATGTTTCTAAAACAGAAAGTCACAATACAATCTTTAATCCTTCTAAACAATGAAGTCGCAAATAATCTTTACCGGTCTCTGCAATCCCAATGACATCTCTTTGTTGAAGACCGATTGGTATGGCTGCCATTTGAATTGGAGAAGGCTTTTTGTAACCAGCTTTATACACAGCTTTAAGTAACTCTGCACTGAGGTTTCCCTCCTCCCAGTTTCGCATTGGCCGTGGAATTCGGGACCCCTAGTAAGAGAGTTGCAACCAAATCAAATACACCTTCTTAAAATATCCATATCCAACCCAACAAAGTCCATATTGTAGACCACAATTTGTCTATATAATATTACCTTATAGGATATATTAAAATCCTCTCGGAAAATTCGCCAGTCTCTTTCTGTCATCTCCTCAATCTAACCAAACATGCAATAAAATATGTTTAGTAATTTCTTCTAGACTGAAGCCCATCCATATTCTCACAAATACCACACTATTGATAGAGCCGACGAATCTTGTTCCGATAACAATGAAGTAACCCCCAAAACAAGCGTGCATATTTAAAAACAAGATGGTTTAAAGAAAACATAAAGTTATTCTAATTCTCTGACCATGTACAAATAGGGTAAATCAACATACCACACGAATTGAAAAATACGCATTGCTGACTTGTTATTTTTTAATGCAATACCATCGGCTCATGTTGCAAATCACATAAAACACTACCTTTTTCTCTGACCAATGACGATCTACTCGCATATCAAAGGTATCATATACATTGGCTGCTGCATCTTTCTGCTTTTGAGCTTCAGCTTCTTCTGGCTTTTCTTCTACTCCCTCTCTCTCCTGCACATACAGCAATAAACAATCATCCCAAGAGAAGCGTTGGCCCTCGGTCTCTACAAACAAAAACGAGTAGGAACACGTGAAGTGACATATACCCGTATTTGGGCCCGTAAGTCTTTCTCATTCTTTGCTGCAAGCTGCAGGATTTACCATACAGACTGAATAAGCCCTTGATGTTTTTGGTCAATACAAAAAAAAACAGCAGCTCTACTTGATAAGGACTGCAATGACATATGGAAAGTATTACACTTAAACTCAATATAGTGACGTCACCCTGAACAGAAAGCCTCTCTCTCTCTCTCTCTCTCTCTCTCTCTCTTTCAGCAAGGGCCTTGGTGAGCCTTTGCTTCAAAGGTGTGGATGATAATCGGGATCTTGAAAATGAACAAAACGGACTACAAATTTCACACTTCAAAGCTTGCATTTTTCACAGCAGTTTTCTAGATCCCCGTATTCCTCAGAGGTGCCTCCAATTCTTTTTGCATCCTTGGTGAGAATGCTTCCACCTTACCTTCTTGTAGTTTGGAGAGAGAGAGAGAGATGATGGTGATCACAACTTTATTGTCCTTGGAGCTCAAACATGGTTCATAAGACCCACAAGAACATTACAATCTTGTTCCAGAATATTACTCTGAGTGCAACACAGCTTCTGTTTTTTATGTAAGATTTCAACAAGAAATTGAAATCTTACAAAACTGCTGCCAGCTTGTGCTGGTCTTATCTCATACATTTTCTTCATGGGTGGTCTTCATTCCTTCTTACTCCATCTGAGTTTGTGATATTTGAAAAAATACTTGCCATTGCCTTAGTCATAGTCAACTTTACAAGACCTTGGGCTTGTTTTGATCCTCCACCTCAACACCTCCACATAGAAGATATTTGCTCGTAGACTTTACTACTACTCTATTCAAACCTTGAGTCAAGCATATAAGGAGTGGTCTCTAGACCCAGACCAAGGGAGAACATTGTTGTGGATTTCATTACCGGTATACCTAAGACTCATGCTTTGGACTATAGTAGATTCTTTCAATAAACAGGCACACTTTCTAAGGAAGAACTGGAAGCTCTTGAAGGAGCCCATCTCTTTATTTGATATATTCTTATAGATGATGGCTTCCAAAGTCCGTTGCAACTGACAAGACAGAAAGTTTACCAACAACTTTGGCAAGCCTTATTTGAAAGCTCGGGCACGACGACTTCATTCTCCGTCCCAGCACATAGAATCGTCTCCAACAGAAAGCCATATGGAAAAATGAACCATTAACTGTGTTCCCCCTTTCGTGGAAACATTTGCCTTGAGGGTAAATTTCCCTCCACAAGCCTCCTCGCCAAGAACGTTAAAGGTGGCACTGCAACAAATACCATCATTCCAAGAAGTATGCAAGCAGACCTACAAAGAAGTCTATGCTAACATAAAACTTCCTTAAAAACAAAGAATGCACACGTTCAAGAGAGCTCCTCTACTTTCTAATTCCCCACCAGAAGGTAGTCATAGGTGTTGACTTTCTAAAAATCTAACCTTGCATGCTCTATCCATAGAAACAAGAGTGTCTATTTTAACCTGTTAGGGTAACCATTCAAAAAGTGATTGTGGAAAAGGGTCACTGGTCCGACGATGCCATTGGCTTGAAAATTGTTTCCAAAGTAACTGATTAAATTTCGACAACATATAGTAATAGCAAAATCTGTTTCATGTGATCTAGCAAATTAATTTACAAGTCTCATTTGTAAATAGTTCATATTTTTGTTGCTTCACATAACATATGACATATTCTAATGAAACGTTTTTTAATTGTTGGTCCTTCTGAAACCTTGAAATATTTTTTGGTCAAAACAATTTCTTCATTTCTAAAATTAAGTCAATTTGAAATTCGACATCGTGTCGAATGTTCACTATTGTTGCCATTGCAATCATCTAAGTTGCCATTCCCTTGATTTTCGGCTTGAAAAGCTATTTACCAACCACAAAATTAAACAAATAGGTGAGAAGAAAAAACGGAGGTATAAGTTATTAAACAAAAAGTTTCCACTATATGGGCTCAAAAGGTTTTCCCCATATGCACAACATAGCTCTATTTATTTGATTAAAAAGCTAAGATAAAAATCAATATTTAGTTAGAGAAGGGGGGATAACTCCAATTGTCTTTCATACTCTCTTGGCCTTCGGTTTCATGGTCAACTTTCTTTTGAGAAAAGAAAGAAAGAAAGATTTATTAACGTCTATAGAAGACCAATGTCATATGAGAGAATATATCATGTTTAACTACACCCATATAGGGAAATGTCTCGTATACCTCTATGATATGTAGCAAAGAGAAATCATAAAAACACTGCTAAAGATAGTGTATCCTAAGACTGCAGGATGTAAAGAGCCCCTAATGTCTCTCAAACATGTTTGCAATCTGCATTGTCGTCCTCTCATCTACTCCACTAGTCTCTCTCGAGGACGTCAAGAGCAATCTGCCATCTCGTGCCCGGGTGAGATGGCATGGATAACCTCAGCCCAGGATCAGCTAGGAGCAACACAAGCTGTGAGTGGGCCTAGCTAGTCCCAACTAGAGTCCTTGTGTCATTGGGACATGTAAACTACTCGGTGCTTTCTATCAATTGAGACAACGGATTTTGCAGAGGCGTTTGAATGAAATGATTGCGAGTTGCCAAACACATATACTTGAACTTAAGAATTTGCAATTAAGCTGGAATTAAGACTTATATAGCTTAAACACAAAGTGACATCATTGGAAATTGCAATATGATTGAGGGGCCAAGACGCCCCCCCCCCCCCTTATCCAGGCTCACTTTATTCTTGAAAATGGAGATACAAGACCAAGGTGCAATGCACCTTCCAAACTGATGAACTCAGTGAAAGCCTAGGACCTAGATACAAGACTCAAGAGCATATGTACAAGATAGACAACAAAAAGGAGGACTCCAAGCTCAGGTTTCAACTCTTGGCTTGCCCAATCCACAAGGAAGAAGCCTGCAACAAACACCACTTACATCCAACATTAGAGGCAAGCACTAGTTTCTAGAAAGATAGTAGAAACAACATGAAATAGTGCTGTAAATGAGATAAACTTGACAATATAGGCTCCCTTCGTGACTTGACCCTTTTGTAGATGAAGTCCTTGATGCCTCTAAAGCTACCTTGGGTGAGGAGAGTGTGGAAAATGGGGTTGGAATGAGAACAGCTTACAAAAACAGCATGTAGGCTAGAGAGAGAAAGCCTTTATGGAGTGATAGCTGTAGAGAGAGAGTGCCAATGCTGATCCCAAGGGAGGGGATGTAAGAGAGGAGCTGCTGCTGTTCCAGAGGTGCACAGAAAGGCAGATTTCTGCAAGGGGAATGGGCTGGAACAGTAGAGAGAGAAATTCTGCAATAGAGAGAGAAAGACTGCAGCACGAGAGAGAAAGGGGTTGTGGCTGCTCCAGGCTAGGAGAAGAAGAGAGGATGCTGCTGCTGTTCCAGAAGAGCTGAGAGGGGGCAGATTTCTGGAGAGGAGGGGCTGGAACTGTAGAGAGAGAATGTGCTGTTATAGAGAGAGAAAGTGCTGCTTAGGTGAGAGAATGGCCTGGGGAGAAGCTGGCTGCACCCAAGGAGCTGGAGAGGTTCTGCTGCATCATCCAAAAGGAGGGAGAAGAAAAGTGACGAATTTTCATGTAGGGAATGAAGGGGAGAGGCCTTCTTTTATAGGCTCAGCCCCCCCCCCAGGGCTTAGAGTGGAAGGTGGACACTTGTCCCAGATTTTTAGTGGGCTGCAGTCCCAAAGAGAACAGCCCACAACCTGCCCCAAATCTACCAGATTTGGGGCCAGACACTTGGCCTGCATGCCCTGCCACTTGCCATGCATGCTGCCACATGTGTGGGACAGGTGGACTGACCTGCCAGCTCAGATTCCATGTGGCAGTCTGCCACGTGTCAGCTGCCACGTGTCACTCCCAAAAACCCTAAAATTTCAAAGTTGTCAGAATTGAATTCTGATCGCACCCACGGGTTCCTAACAGCTTGGACTATCTATTGACGTACTCTAAGGTCATAATTGAGCCATACTGAGCTCATTTGTTTGTCGTCTTATCTTGTATCTCCATTACTCTTTGGCATGCTGCCAGGCCCACACCCAAAGCTCAGGGAACATTCTCTTGAATGGTTCCTAGGTCAGTATGCAATTTGTGCATTTGATTTGTGGTTTCCAAATGTCCATCTCAAAGAGAGGCCATCACTCTTGTGGGTCACTAATGCCCATAACCCCAAGCAAGGGGGTCCACCCTCAAATGCCAGACCTAGTCTCCATTGTCGGTAACTGAACAGTAGGAAAACATTTCATTTCTTAATAAGCATACTATTGAAAAACAAAAAAAAATAGTACCAAGCAAGTGGATACATGTTGAAGCAGGATGACATTCCCTCCATCTTTCATTCAGTTGTCCTCAACTGAAATGCTTCCTCATAAGCATCCAGGTGGGGTGTGGTTTCCAGATGTCCCTCTCAAAGAGAGGCCATCACTCTTGTGGGTCACTAATATTAGCCCATAACCCCAAGCAAGGGGGTCCACCCTCAAATGCTAGACCTCATTTCTTAATAAGCATACTATTGAAAAACAAAAAAAAATAGTACCAAGCAAGTGGATACATGTTCAAGCAGGATGACTGGACATGTCCCAGATCTGCCTGTGTCATCCCTCGTTTCGCTCGGTGCATTTCACCCAAGGGGGCACCGTGAAGCAGCCCGAAACTGCAGGAAGAGAGAGAGAGAGAGAGAGAGAGAGAGAGAGAGAGAGAGAGAGAGGACTTACAATAAAAATCTTATCTAGTTTTCTACCCTCCTGAAGTTTTTCGTAAGGGGGGATATTATTCTTCGTTAAATCTATTGTTCATATCTAATTCAGTAGGTAGTTTGATAGCTTATGCTTATCCTTTCAATTTGGGATCTAACTGTTGCAACTTATCAAGCTCACTCTGGGCCTATGTATGGATGTAAAAGAGAGCAACATTGAAGAATGCAGGACAGGAGAGTATACTTGGCAATGGACAAAGGATAACTAAATAGAAAAAACCTTGTGTTATAACCCTTGAAAATTAAAAACCTACTTGGCAAAGTTTCATTGAAGCAGTGAGGGAAATATTCAAGGAGTATGTAGTGTACCTGAAGTACCATGGTGGCACAAACTCATTCATGAGGGTAAAGCCATTAACAATTATTTACCCCCTTGGGTGGTCAAGCATACACATAAGAATTCTTCGTGTGTTGCTCATGCACATATAATCTTTAAAAAAAACAAAGAAGAAAGCTTGATGATTAACCTTCAAATGCATGTTCATAGGGTACCATACAGACAAAGGGCCACAAGATCTAGGCAGATAATCCTCAACAAAGATGTCAGACTTGCAAGAGACAATAGGACCTTTACAGCAACAAGTTTCCTAAATTTGAAATTATACATTAAATTTTTTCAAAGGGCATCAGTATATGGAATCCCACAAATTGAGAATCATTGAGAAAATGAAGGTAAAGCAAAGAGAAGAGGTAGGTAAGAAGGCAGCTGCCTATGCATTATTTTCAAGGCAACAAAGGATAAACATAAAAAATGCTCTTTGGAAAACTGTAGACGAAGTAGAGACAAGATTCCCACAAAACAACACACCTTTTTCTGTTCTCTCCTATCCATTCCTGCACGAAACCCTCGTCCAAAGAGAAGTTGTGCTTCATGAGGATTTTGATACCTGCAAAGCAAAATGACAAAATCAATGAAACTTACCACAGCATTTAACCTAACCTTGACTGACCAATAGTAAACGTGTAAACTACTTCTTTCGCTAATACAAACTCTCCATTCAATAATCACCTCAAGGCATAGAAAAACTTACAAAATATTCATATCACGTGAAGTGTCTTCAGTGTTCTCCCAATCAAAAGAGAACCTGAACTTCTCACTAGGTTTGACAACCCGTTTCTTCGGCTTCTTTGCTCCAAGATACTGCAATTCATACAATCAAACACTAGTTGGCAGGCTGCGAGCTCATGACAAAAGATAAATACTCTACAGCACAAAAGCTGCTGCTGCAATATTGAGTTACTAAAAATAAACTGCCTTGGTTTTTCAAAATTGAAAAGTGCAAAATATTGTGGTCGACTATCATGCATGGTCCGCTTTTTCTCTTAACTTTGAGTTTGAGCATGCTCAAAAATTACCTTTTCTCTCTCTTGCTCGCCTCTAAATATCATTTACAAGCTATTGATCAACACAGTCAAAGATGGGCTGATGAGGCAAGCATATTGAACTTATGTCACAAACTAAATTGTTTCAGATAATAATATTTATGAATCTGTTATAAAATCCCTACCAAAACTTAAGAAGTAGTTCCTAATTGCACCTTGCACATTCGAAGAAGATAGTTCTTATGACCACACAACATGAATTGAAAACTTATGGCATGCGATTGGAGGAAATTGGGAGCTTCAAATGGGACAAGGTGTTCTAACACATGGTCTAGGTAGGGCACAGTGTTCATGCCAACGGAATGCATTTTGGGTAAGATGAACCTATCACCAACTCTGCTAATGCTGAGCTCATATATAGGGATGACTAGACATGCAGATGGGGGTATATCCTCTGGCTTAGAGACTTGAGTGTCCCCTTGTGGTGTCCAATAGTGTATTGGCAACTCTCTCCCAAGGATAGGGGTGGTTCTAGGGACAATGCCTCGGAGCTGAGTTTCATCTCAACGTCTCTAAATAGGCAAGCCTTAGTTGTGGAGGTTATGTCTGTGAGGAGAACACAGATAATTTCAAAATTACAACCCTTATCTTAAGTTATGTGATATTTCTTCTTGGGGGTTATCATCTTTATCCATTTGCCACCACTGCTCCCCTTAGGACATCTTGACACTAGTACCAAGTCTGTGTAATGATCAGTGACTTATTTCCTTGCTTTCTGCATATTTTCTCACATCAGATCCAAAGCTTACTTGTTCCTTTATGGCCTCAAGCTCCTTCTCCCTCTCTCTTTGAGCTTGTTTCTCTGCCCTTTCCTGCTCTCTGTTCTTCACCTCCTCTTCCCTTTCTCGTTCCCTACGCTCTCGATCACGCTCACGCTCCCGTTCACGATCACGTTCCCTTGATTCACGTTCATGTTCTCGATCTTTTTCATGCTGTCGTTCTCGTTCTAACAAAAAAGGAAAAACACCGATGAAAACAAGCCCTAAGCATGTAAAGGGAACATAGCCATCCGATTATTTGTTCAAAACAACAAAAATGCTTTGGTGTCACATTTAACAATGATACATAGCAACCAAATACAAAATGTTGACACACAAGATGAATATCAACCAACTTAAATGCACTACACTAACATTTATAACTGACCTTCCTGTAGCTTGTGACTACTCTCTGCTGCCACAGCAAGTTGTTTGCGCTGATCTTCAAGCCTAAATATAAGATCACACGACAAAGAGTAAGATTTGACAATAGGCAATATCATCATCACAACCCCCACCCAGTTTGACATACCAAGCTTTAGGCTTCAAGAAACTTGCATCATACCAACTTTAAAATTAAAAGACTTTCAGAAAAGTGAAATCAAGCTGGAAGAAATAAGAATTAAGTGCAAAAATTTGCATGAAAAACTCGGAGGTGCCTAATAGCTTCTTCATCCCTAGGGTTAAAGAAGCAAAGTGTGATGTGATGTTCCACAAAGCTGTGCTACACGCAGGTAGAGGTGTGCCATCATTATTTGATACGAAGGAAATGAAACGATCATGGTACACTGTCAGTCAGGCAACCTATGTGTGTTGTGTTACCTATACCATCTCTCTATGGACCCAAGAGAACATACAGCTGCCAGGTGTGACGTGCCTGTGCTTCTAAAGCAACATTAGCTCCAGTGACATGTTGAACCCCTAATGGTCCTTGCAAAACATCTAGTAGCTGCTAGCCTCCTAGATATACCAATATGAAACCCTTTGGTCAAATGAAGAGAGATCATGCTCATATGGATGATAACTGAGATGGTAAATGTGCTTGTCAAGAAGGTGCCATGTACATGTGTAGGCTGCTGCTTGCTACAGCCTCACAATTGGTTATCCACCTGGAAATTTTAACTTCTGTTCCACAATTTGGGAGGAAGGGAAGCAATTTCCAACGATATAGATGCCTACAATGATAAGCCAAAAGGCGACGAGTTGGCATGCAAGCAAACGGAATAGTTCTGCATGAATTTTGTCAGCAATGGTTGGAGATCTCACACCAGGTTATGGACCAAAGTACGTGATACTGATCACCCGTATGAGCAACTAATAGTCACAGGTGATTATTTGTTTGAATTGACAATTTTTTCTGCAATTTCATGAAGATTTTGTAGCAACAAATCACTTTGAGAGCTTTTAGAGAGCTTCCTTCTTTTTTCCAGAGAAAAGGAACTTCTTTTAATGCTGTGAAAAACCAAAACCATACAAATCAGCAAGACCAGAAAGTGCTGACCATGGGAAATAGAGCAAGACAGAACTTGTAACCGGCCTTCAGTTTCCTAAAGGGGGCAGTAGACCATAACTTGCATTGCATATTCATTATTCACAGCCTCATTGCATCATTTCCAACCACTTAACTTAAACAACACCACTTAGAAAACAATTTGAGAAATAACTGGATGGAGGCTAGAGTGCCCCTACTCAATGAAACTAAGTACAAGACACCACACTAGCCCCAAACACTTGGCACCCCTTCCAGTATTTATTTATTTCTTTAGGAATGAAATTGGTACATACAACAAGGGCTCTCCCTTGTGCTCTGCCCCACAGGCAATTCCACTGCCCAAGCCAAACCTTGGCTATAACCTGCATTCCATCCTAGTGCACACACTAGCACCCAAGTGCCAAGGCAAAGCTAAGGCATTCACCATTTGTCCATGACCAATTGTAAAAGTATCCAAGCATTCCACAAAGACTGTAACCAACTGGTAATGACCAGGCATCCAAACACTTCCCAAAAATCTCCAAATGCAATCACATGAAAAGGATAGCGACAAGAGAACTCAAACCAGCTTCAACTGACTTCAATCCAGCTCCGAAACACCTCTAGAAGCAACACATCCCGTGTAGTGGCTAGCGGGAGGAACTGGCAGCTAGGAGAAGGGAAGGAAGAGAGAGATAACGGGCTGGAATCAGAGAGAAAGAAAGAGCAGGAGAATCACGGGCAGAAGAGAGAAGGTGAGAGCTAGCAAAGAGCGTTGGGGAGTCTAAATGGGCCGTACAACCAGCCAAAACAGCCTTGGGCTGTGTGAAAACGGTCTGTACAGCAATAACCACACCTTGGGATGCATACTAACTGATCCGTACAGCAGGCCCGTTCCGTACAGCAGCGATGAATGCTCCGTACAATCAGCCTTGGGATGCGCACCTCTTCTGTACAGCCAGCAATTAAGACCTTGGGAGTCGTGCAGCAGCCTGTACACTTGCAGCCAGCCTCGATCTACGTGCAAAGCAGTCATAAAAGCCTGTACAGCTAATCTTGGGAAGCATATGTCCTCCCATCACCAAACTGCAGCGGGCAATCCAAAAGTTCCAAGTTGTGATGTTGGACACTGTCTCCATACACTATCCTTTGGAGAAGGCGTAGGACGCACGCGGTATGGAGGCACCATACCATATGCCTGGCCTTGAATACGATAAGCTTGAGAGGTTGGATTGATCCAGAAAGCATGGCCCCCCTCTGTAAGCCACACGACCATCCCTGGTGTGAAGTCTCAATGGATCCGCTGCGTGCTGGCCACAATCCTAAAAGCTATTGACCAAATCCTCTGCTCCCTAGGCATCCCCAGAGATAGTGGGGTATTGTCTCTAGCACTCTATCTCTGCAACAGTGGCAGCTACCATTCACCAGCATCTACTTCAACCAGGGGCTGCCCCATGAGCCATCATCTAGAAGAAGTATTATATCTTCTATGGTCTTAGGCTGGCCCAGAGACATGACCAAAAGTGAGAGATAACCTCAAGGGTGACTTTACGCCCAACCCAATGATACTCCCTCGAGAGGGTCCGAGCTACCTCCTCAAGCTACAAGTGGCAGCCAATGCAGGTCATATATGAGAAAAAGGTCACCTCCTCCACTTTGTTTATGTGTCCTACTCGAGTAGGAGGCTCTGGCCACATATACAGCCCGCATTGGCCAAGTAACACAACCCCAAGGCTCCTAAAACCCAGACCAGCAAAACAAGCACAAAGAAACAACCATGGAATCAACAAAGATAGGTGCAAGCTAGCTCACCACCCAACCATGACATAGTTCTGAACAGATTCTCTCATCTTAGGCCAATAGAAAGTATGCTTCACCAGAGACATTGTTCTGTGTACCCCTAGATGTCCTGCACTAGGTGCATCATGGCACTCCCAGAGAATCTTGGATCTAAGATCTGACACGTTTGGTACACAAATCTTTTCATTTTGGAACCGCAATCCATTCCGAATCATGCACTGACTCCTGCCGATCCTAAGTAGCGCAATCCCTGAGTCTTGATCAACCATGGAGCTGACATCCTAGACCTTCTACCAATAAGGACTGAAATGACCCTCCGTCGCGCAAAGCCCTCTAGAAAATTGAAATAGATCAGAAAATATCTTTATAAACGACATAGCATTTACCATCTATAGGTGCCCCTAGAACAAAAAATACGGTTTGTATAATCAGTGGACGTGTTGTGGTGAGGGGGGGAGTGGGTATAAAGAGAGAGATATTATTGTGCATTGCGGCAACATTGGTGAATCATGGCTGTCCACATGTGTGGTGGGGATAAATCCACCACCATGCAATGATGTAAATTGTGCTTCACCATGAGAGGTAAGCGTTTGGCGAGAAAGCCCAGCCTACTAGTGAGGAGGCGTGATGGCGTGAGAAAGAGGAAGAGAGGTATGGAGGCGGACGTGTCGATCCAAGAGGGCGGGATGACGGAGGTCGACGCGAATGGACTCCAAGCTATGGCAACGATGCAAACCGATGGGCTTGCAGCTGAGTTGCGGATGGAAGGGCCGTCGCTAATGCAGGTGGAAGGCTTGGAGCATGCAGCACCGATGGAGCAACGTGAAGCAAGGGGCAAGGTAGTGAAACAAGCGAAAGGGAGACCGCGAAAGGAAAAGCCACAATCGGTGCATCTGCTAGAGATAAGAGTCACAATCAGTGTTGGTGGAGAGGATTTAGATGTCAAGTCAGTTCTTCAAGACGTGCATCATTTTCTTCAACAGGCCTGCGTCTCAGGTTTGTGTTCAGTTGAGAGAGGCGGTGCTCTGCACCACTTGCATCTTCAAATGGTATGCAGAATAGCAGCTACGAGCATTCAATCGGTAAAAAAGCTAATCCAAAAGTATATTGGGTAGGAGAAACAACGACCTGTGGGTGGTGTGATTATGTGTGTGAGGTTTAATCTTCAAACGTTCCATGGGATGCTCCCGTATTGCTTAAACCACTATGGCTTGCCTCACTTTCAATCTGTTTCGAAAAATGTTAGTGCTGTGGATATTGCAGTCAAGGAGGGAGCTGTATGTACGTTACGGTGTTGATGAGGCCAAGAATAGCGTTTGCTTGACTAGCACGAGCATATTTGATCACACTTTCATGTTATGGAAGTACAAACTTGGTTGCAAAATAGGTATTTCTTATTCTACTTGCTTGCTGAAGATGCTGGGTCGGGGAATTACTATCCCCCAGCTTGTTGGGTAACGCTATTCCAATGCACGGGCATGGACATCAGTCGGGTACAATGCTTGAGGAAGGCCATGATCTGTCCGAGTTCTTTGTCTGCCATCAACATTTCCTCTATTTTCTTTGCTGTGGAGCAGGCCACGTGCAGACGAGCATATAAAGGGAGTGTTGCCAACTGCCCTGAGGTATTTTCATGTCAGCCCTCAACCATGCTCTCCATTGATCACGAAGACTCAGGGTGCCATGTATATAAATGCGCAATTTCTTCCTAGAAATTGCATCAGTTCGAGTGCATAGACAGAGAAGGCATCTTTCCAAAGTGGTTCATTTGTGAGGTAAGAAGATTGCTGTGAATCCTACATGCGTGGATACTAGTGATAGCGAAAACGCCATCCCGAAATATATCCCTATTGTAACAGGGACAAAAGGCATACATATTGCCTAGTTCTAGCAAGTTGTCTTTTTGCAAAAAATAGTTTTGAATCCAGTACTGGATATGCAAAGAAAAGGGTATGTACTGCTCGGTTTATGAATCTAAAAAATAACAATCTGTTGAGAAAAACTGCATCGTGAAAATCGTCTGAGGGATCTGAATTTTTAAAGCTCTCGTGGTATTATTGAGCATCCGCTACAATATTTAAGAAACCCTTCCAATACCGGATTTCAAATTCGAAATCTTGCATTACTTTCTCCCCCTCAAATCTGTCCCATCATCACACACATACTTGATTAATTGATGATCATTCAATGCCACTCCTACAATAGTGTGGTCTTAAGGTAGGTAGTGATTTTCTAAATCAACTTTATGGTCTATTGAACGTATATAATTATCACTGCAAAAGCATGTAGATTGGGCTACCTTACTCTTATCAACAAAATTGAGACTCTACTTGGCATCGATTAGATAAGATCTTCATCCCTAAAGATTGACTACGCTTGCAACAACGATGCTGCCCTCTTGGTTTTTATGGATATGACCGGCGCGCATTGGGTCTCCTCTTAAAGTAACTATATGTCAATCAAAACAAATAGTTCTAAGCCTAACAAATTGGGAATAGGGCAAATGTTTAATTGAATAGTATTTTTATCTTTTGGTAAAATTAATGTCCCCCTCAAGACCCATCTATCCAAGCGCACAATTGATTAAACGTTTAGGCATAGCACAACGTGCACATTTGGCGAATCTAAGCTTGCAAAGGCCATAACTTAAGCTAGACAACTCAGTTTTATCCCAAGCAGTTAGAGTTCGTCATGTGCTATCTAATATGCATGTGAGTGGTCGGTTTAAAATTGAGTACGATGTTCCGGAAATCACGCCCAACTCTCTCGATTTAATTATATATAATCTCATTTTGTTCTTGTAATAAAAAAGCATTATCACCTAAGGCTAACCTCCAAGGCCTAGTCTGAAGGTACTAGGAACTCAGAGTGTATAAACCCTATAAATGAGTACGGAAGCTCAGTGGATGTGCACAGCAATTCCAATCAGTGGAGGGTGATCCGGTAAGAATTGCCGACTTGGACAGCTCTGTGGATTATAGATTATATCCATACAAACAAAAGTCCAGCCCATGCCCTAGCTCCCACCATCGTGTCACTTGAACGTGACGTGCTATACACTATGAAGTGTTAGTTGTCGCTACGCTCATGAAAGATGACACCACCATAGCAGGGTTGTGTAACTCATGGTGTAAAAACCATGGAAAAAGAAGGAATCTCTCTAATGATAATGACCAGTGCACTGGATTTTATGATGATATCTTGACCAATTTGTAATAAGTAACATGTGCACAAATATAAAGTAAATATATCAGCCGAGATGGAAAAATATGTCCATAAAAATAGGATTTATTACACAACTTCTATGTCACCCTTGTCAATGAGACAAGAATAAAAGAAATCCTTTAGGCTGAAAATGTGGCTATGTCCCAGTAGTACCAATGAGCTGTACTTGAACCCGATTAGGTACAAATCCCACTTGACTTCAAAACACCACCTCTTCACTCTACATGATGCTCTACTTGTTTAAAAGCTTTTGTGTTATTCCTATCTCAACACGAGTTGGACCACTTAACCTTCCAAATACAAAATTGGAATGTCAAGTCATGTGCCATATATATTTTCTTCTGTGCTTTTTGCATACATGCTATGTGTCAATCCAATATCGAGCATTGAAGCACATGATAGGGAGACAAGATGCACACAGACCATGTAAAAAGTTAGAATTCAGGTATTTGATGTCAGTTGAGATCAACTTAATCTCGTCAACCAAAACGTAATAAGAAATTTATATTAACAGTTATCTTTTCATGTATTAGTGCTCCAAAAACTCATGCTCATGTCTGAGGATTCAGTGTTCATGACTAGTAAAATAAGAAATGCAGCTTTCTTATACACAATTTTGCATCTTGCCAATAACAATTCTAAATGAACTTCAACCTAATGCCCAAATTCACTCGTAAAATTGTACCTTCTTTTTTGTTCTGCAACTTCATCCCCGCGACGCTGCAGAGCAAGTTGTTCTCTTTGAGCCTTCGTGAGAAATACTGGCTGCATATTCCCCCCCATTGAAACCATTAGCTGCCACATATTATTATATGAATTTCATCTTTCAAAAGAGATTACAGTACACCCACAAAATGCCCCAAATTTACAAACTCTTAACACAAAAAAAGATGGTGCAATTTCCTCCTTGCGAATTTATAGGCTTCTAGTATAGAAAAACAAATTCCACAAAACTTAAATTTTCAGCATATAAATGACTAGAAGCATGGTCAAAGGCATTCAACCATTTAGCATATGAATGACCAGATGCATAGTCAAAATGATATTCCACAAAACTTAAGTTTTCAGCATATAAATGACCAGATGCATAGTCAAAGGCATTCAAGCATACCCATCACACAGCTTATTACTATGAGTACCCATAGAGGCACACTTAAGACTTGACATCCATTTGATGCAATTGTAATCCCATATTGCAAGCAAGAGAAAGAATAATGCAGATTGGCTTCATCCTTGTGACCAGTGCAAAAGCCACCTCATAGCATATCCTTTTGCCACTTATACTTGCGTAAACTCCTGTCATCTTGTGCTTGACCATGCAGACCCATTTGCAGCCAATGACATTCTTTCCCTTGGTGGTTCCACCAACTCCCAAGCTTCATTTAAATGTCATTATACACTTCTTGCATGGCAACAACCCATTCCTTGGATTCTATTGCCTCTCAAAAGTTGACAATCTCTTTGACTTATGCCAAACAACACCTAAAAGTTGTTTCGTCTTCTAGGCTTCATATCCTTAACAATGCTCTCATAGACCCTTCGATCTTTCAAAGACTTTTAATAAACTTTCTTTCTTTCTTTCTCTGCTTCATCCACTAACTTCTTTGCCCATCTTCGCATGTGCTTGGATCTTGGTGAGATGCCTTCTCTGGCTGAGAATTTGCAGAATGTCTAGGAGGTGCTCCCCCCTTCCATTGACTACTCTTACTCATGCTAGGTAGCATGTCATCAAATATCCCACATTTTGTGGATGTTTGCGAATCTACATCTCTAGCATTGTCAACCTCTTGTTTGTCAAATCCGATTCCTCATACCCATCATGCCAAGTGGCTTGCTTTAATTTCTCATCAAACACCAAATCACGAGAAGCAAACATTTTATGAGTTGCAGGATATTACAACTTATAAGCTTTATGTTCCTCTGGATACCCCAACCATAAATGCACTTCTCACTCTTTTACCCCTCTTGTTCTTTGGCACTGTCACAACAGAACTTTTGTATCAGATCCTGGTGGATCATTCTAGGGAACCTGGTAATTACCCTATGGTTGTAATATTGTAAATTGGCCAATTTAATATAATAAAATGTGCACTTAAGTACGTAGTAGGTGAGGAAGGGTATGGGTATTGCATTGATCGATGGTAGGCATAAAATAGTCAAAAGCTAAGGTTATAATAATGGGGTATGCCCAAAGGATGTGATCCCAAGAAGCATGAGAGGTTGTACCCTCTCATCATGCTTAGTGTCTTATGTGAACATTTGCATGCATATGTGATTGCGGCAGTGCAACGAGCGTGTAGTAGAGGGGTAAGGAAGGGTAGTGTATGCATGGATATTGCATTAATTAATGGTAGGCATAAAAGAGTCATAGGCTGTATGCCCAAGGGATGTGATCCCAAAAGGCAAGAGAGGTTGTACCTTCTCTCATCATGCTTAATGAGGAGACTTATAAAAAATACTCTCACATGGGCACCCCTTCCATCCCATTTCGAGGGCCAATCCATCTCAGTTTTCTGCATCATTATCCACACATGAGCATCCTACATGACAGTGCAATGTGTTTGTAGTACATGAACTTGACAAAGTTTTTTGTCTTTGTGCATTTGCTTGAGATGGCTCAATATCCAAATGACGTTTTGGTGTGCTTGCCCAGGAGGATAAGTTGGATTGCACTAATCACTCCTCTAGAGTTTTATGGTTAGAAATCTTTTTGTAGCCAAGGGACTTTGGGACTATGTCACCGGTCACAAAGTCCGTCCCGCTCTAGGCACTCCTGTTAGAAATATGGTGTGAGTGAGAGACAGACAGGTTAGGGAGTGAAGAAGTGGTACACAAATGAAGACATAATGAAGGCTTTCATTCATTCATCAAGTATATCATGACAAGTGAAGTACAAGCCTTTATATAGGCTACACACTCATAGCACCTAGTGCATATGGGATAAGTCCCATGATGACATGTGGCACTCACACATAGACTAGTACTAGATCACCTAGTACTACACACCAACACACCCTTTGGCTATGATATCCCCAATAACTCCTCCACAGCAAGGGTGGGGCTGTGGCGCAGGATGTGGGCAACAATAGGCTGCACCACAAGCACAAGCACAAGCACTTGCAAGCGTCACTCCTAAGCAGAGGGATGGGATGCACATGATGCACAAGCTTTGTCTTTGATTTCATTATCAGTGAAGAAGGTCAATTATACCTCATATTCCGTCCTACAAGACTTCGAAGGGTGCTTGAATATTTTCGAAGCTATGTATCACGCTTGTAATGAGGCAAGAGTCTTATATTTTTTAGAAGAGAGCTTGATTCGAAGCACATGAATGAAAGAGATTCTATGTCATGAGGATTCAGAACTTGCATGAGCAACTTCTTAATATTGATGAGCATCGGGCTATTCCCTCATGGGGGAATGTTCTCTTCATAAAGGTTTGGAAGGGTGTTGTGAAGAGGCATGTGCTTCAACTAGATTGTTCATCTTGAATGGCTGGTATTACGTGGGATATATAAACCTTCATAAGACTAGAATATATCCACTTTACAAATTGAATTTTTTATAGCACAGGCAAAAAAGGGAGTTTATAAGTGACTTTAGGCAATATTATAAGTAATGAGAAAATAAAAAAGAATAATGAGTTAGTAAGCAAAGCTATGCTTGTGTTCTCATCAGTACCCAAGCATAAGCTGCAATCTGGGTTTTGAAAGATTTCAGAATCTAAATGACTAGTGTATGATTTCCACACGGCCATGATCGGTGGTGAGCTTCAACAAATGGTTCCACATGGCAGCTCGCTGCAGTGCCCTTGGCTTCTACAAAACCAGAGAATGGCCAATTTAACTCTTCTTTTTCTCATGCTTATCACAACCTTGGTCTATGATGCTCGCTCTCTCTCTCTCTCTCTCTCTCTCTCTCTCTCTCTCTCCCCCCCCCCCCCGCTCAGCCTCTCCCTCCCACTAGCCTCTCCCGCTCAACCTCTCCCTCCCACTAGCCTCTCCTCTCCCGTTAGCCTCTCTCTCTCTCTCTCTCTCTCTCTCTCTCTCTCTCTCTCTCTCTCCTACACATACTTGGGCGTTGTCTTCTCAAGCCCGATCTTCACGATGCGCCCGGCCATGCAAGCCATGATCAGCCGGGGATACGCCGCTCTTGCCAGGCTGGAGCGACAGTGCTACCACTCCCACTTCCAGGACCCGCGGACCAAGTCTCTCCTTTTTGATTCTTTGGTCCGCCCAGCAGGCATGTATGGTAGCCCTTGGTGGGGAGTCGACCTTTCAGACACAGAGTGGGCTCGAGTTGAGCACCTGCAGATACTGATGTTTGCTCGGATGATCCGTAGCAAACCATCGGTACCACACCATATCATTCTAGCAGAGTTCGGCGCCTCACCCCTACAGCTTGATGCGGCTTTTCAGGCTATCACCTACCTCCACAGAGTCAGGGATTTTGGCTCCTCCGCTGACGGTCGCCTCCGCCTACCTTGGTTAGCCCTATCCTCTTCTATGGCCTTATCCGTTGATGGGGACCAGCGATGCTGGTATAGTCGTCTTTCCAGTTGGTTCACCCGACTGGGCCTCGACTTAGACCGGTTGCCTCCTTTTCAGTACAGCCTCGACGCTCCACCATCTCCTCTCTCCCCCACTGACCAGGAGGTCAACCGGCTCATTCGAGCGGATCTGCTCCAGCTCCACACCTAGCGGACATGGTTTCTTCACTCCGAGCTTCCTGTGAAGCTCAACTTCTACCGCCGACACTGCCTCCAGATCTCACAGGAGGGCTTCATCACACCTCCGCGTTACACACAACTTCATCTACCACATGCTCTCCGGATCTCCCTCGGTCAGTTTAGGGTCTCGTCACACCGATTACGGATCGAGAGTGGACGCGCAGAGGGTATCCCACGAGAGGACCGCCTTTGCCCACTTTGCGACTTACAGGAGATCGAGTCGGAGGAGCATTTTGCTTTCAGATGTCCTATCTATTATGCCATTGGAGGCCGATACCACTGCCTCTTCCGCAACGGATTCGGCTCCCTCCCACACATGCTACAATTCCCGGATCAGCGGTGCCTAGATGACCCGCCACCGAGATACTTCTCTCCGAGCACGGCGACACGAGAAGCACACACAGCGTGAGGACACCCAGCGGCCTATCACTGACTTCTTTCAGCCACAGGATACCTCTTCTCAGTCTAGCCGACGACGCGGACGTGAGCGAGAGCCAGAGTCACGACAGCTGCGTCAGCGGACAGACTCACGCATCCAGGTCCATAACATCTCGTCTCTGCACTCGGCCCGCCCCACTGGGGTTACCGTTGCCCTCATCCACAGGGTCACCCGCCGCCCCCGACGATCGAGCTCGACTAGGCCGCGTGACGTCAGAGGCCAATCATCTATCGCAGGGTTTTTTCCGACTTCCCATTTCACGGCCCCTCTATGATTGGTCTCTAACGATCACCACCTGCACATGTATACTGTATCTCCCCCCTCTACCCCACTTTTTTGTGCCCCCCCCTTCTTCTTCTTTGTATCATCTGGAGGTAGACACATATTTTTTTGTATCAGGACTAGACACATAGTCCTTCATAACCTCTTTTTTGTAGAAACGGTTGGTTGGCCCATTTTGAGACCACCACCGTTATGCTCATTGTATTAGTTATCTTTAGTCTCATAGACCTTCACGGTCTCCCGAAGACTTTAATAAACTTTCTTTCTTTCTTTCTTTCTCTCTTTCCCCGTCCGTACCTCTGCACCTCGTCCGAACCCCGTCCGTACCTCTGTATCTTCGTCGTCTGTACAGCCCGTCAGCAGGCAACCAATATCGTATAGTCATGTCGTTTGTACCTCCCCCCGTCCATACAGCCCGTCAGCAGGCAGCCAGTACCGTACCACCCGTCAACAGAAGCCGTACCTCTCCATTCGTACCTCTCCCTCCGTACCCATTAGAAGCAGCTAACTAACCCTGACCCCAAGTTGGGCTAAACCCCCAACCCAACCAGGGGGTTAGGTTAAGCTAGGGGGTTCAAACAGACAGCCAACTATGGACTACCGGCCTACCCTCTCCTGCAAGTCCCCCTCAACTCCCTCAACTCCTTCAACATCCATCAAGACTCGGTACTCTAAAGTTGCAGCCATGACACCCTCTCCATATGCACGGAATTACCAACAAGAAGGCTCAAAACGACCCATCCTTGGGCAACAGGATCAGATCTTTTATCTGCAGCAGGCAGTGAGAGAGCTATGATTGGAACTGGCAGAAGTAAAGGCTCGACTTCACATTCTGGAAGGGTCTGGTAAGCAGGCAGTAATTGATGAGGCTGTAAAATCTTGTAAGGATTCCCCCCCTACCCCGCAGCTAGTCTCTACAGTCAAAGATCTTGTTCACACTGAAGTACAAACTACTAAGGAAGTGATTGTGGAAGTGGACACCAAAGCATGTAAGTCTGATATTCAAGCAGACATTAAAGAACACGAATCTAGATGTGATAATGTGCTGAAGATTAGAATAGGGGGACTCCCAGAAGATTGGTACAAAGAGGAGGACACATATAGAAAGAAAGAAAGAAAGAAAGTTTATTAAAGTCTTCGGAAGACCGATGGGTCTATGAGACTGTGAAAATCCTGATACAACGAGCTGTGGTAGTGGAGCTACTAAACGAGCGTCCATACCAATGCAAAATGCAAAATGCCAAAAATGCAGAATGGCAGTACTAAGTCCTAAGTACAACATAGTGATGTCGGTGGTCGACTATATATCAATCTCAGCATCATCATCAATATCATCATCATCCCCAGCAACAACAAGATATCAGGATGGATGAGGCAGTGGAGGCATGAAGTCGGCAATAGAGTGCTGTCGGCCACTCAGAGGTGCGGTCCTGGCACGTCTCTTGGTCGTAGCTCTACGTCTAACCAGGGCTACTGTGACCCCGTCGGTCGGGCTCCAACTCTAAACAAGGAGGGGATGTCTCCAAGTGTGATCTGTGTGTCGACCCTCTGTCTAAGCTGTCGGGTCACGGGTTCCGGGTCACGGTCATGTCGAGGCCTCGTCTCGTTGGGATCCATGTGATCTAGCTGAAAGAACTCCGTGATAGAGCTCTGAGAGGGATCAACCGAGGAAGAAGTCTGCCCCTGTCTCCATGCTCGGAGTATCCTCTCGCAGTGTCTAAGTGCCTCATGAATGAAACCTGCCAAACACCACTGGTCTAGGTAGGAGAGGAAATGGGCTCAAATCCCATAACTATCTCTGAAGAGGCAGTGGAAACGTCCTCGGATCTCATAGTACACAGGACACCTGAAGATGAAATGCTCCTCTGTCTCAACCTCCTATATGTCACATAGTGTGCATATGCGCCGCTCCCTGGGTAGTTGCTCTGCTCTGCCGCTCTCGATGCGAAGTTTGTGTGAAGAGACCCGGAACTGCCCAAGAGAGATCCTCATCGAGTGGGGTAGGTGAATCTGTGTGTATCCTGGTGGGTCAATGAAACCCTCCGCTGTGATATGTAAGAAGTGATCTCTGTAGAAGCTAAGCTTCACTGGGAGTTCACTCGGTTCCAACCAGGTCCGAAAAGTGTGTAGCTGTAGTAGATCCTCACGGATAACCTGGTTGACCTCGTGTGATAAGAGTAGAGAGAACGGAGCATCCATGCTATACTGAAAGGGAGGTAGTCTATCCATGTGGAGCCCCAGTCGCTCAAACCATCTCTCTGTACGTGCATACCAGCACCTCTGATCTCCTCGTGCTGCAAGTGCCATAGAAGAGGATAAAGCTATCCATGGTAGCCTGCTACGCCCCGAGGTATAATCCCCATATTCCCTAACTCGGTACAGATATGTGATGACCTGAAATGCAGCATCTAGCTGTAAAGGGGGTGACCCAAACTCAGCCTGAATGATCTGGTGAGGAACGGATGACTTACCACGAATCATCCGTGATAGCATGAGAACCTGTAGCCGCTCCACACGGGCCCACTCTGTATCCGACAAGTCTGGCCCCCAACAAGGACTGCCGTACATCCCCGCTGGGCGAGCCAAGGAGTCAAAAAGCAACCCCTTGTTGCGTGGATCCTGAAAGTGTGAGCAAAAGCACTGCCTCTCTAGCCTGGCCAATGAGGCATACCCTCTACTCAAGCGTGCCTGCATCGCGGGTCTCATAGTGAAGCTCGGTCCAGAGAAGATAACCCCAAGATAAGTGTATGATGAAACTATCTCAACAGATGACCCCGCAAATGTGAACTACTCCTGACACATGATGGCTCGAGATGTATTGAAGATCATGACCTTGGTTTTACCCAGGTTGACCTTCAAATCATGAGACTCACAAAAGGACTGTAGTGCGTCTAGGTGTCTCTGAAGCCCCTCTGCTGAGGAAGACAAGAGAGCCACGTCATTTGCATAGAGCAAAATCTGGATCAGCGTGCCTGCAAGAGAGCAACCTACACCCCCCTGTGTCGGCATCACTGTCTCAAGCTCGTCAATGTAGAGGCCAAACAAGGTAGGCGACAAAGGACACCCTTGTTTGACCCCGATGGTACTCATGATCTCGTCTGTCCACCCGGATCCTACCCGAACTCTGCCAGAAACTCTCTCGTAAAGTGCCATGATAGCCCAAATGATCTCCTGGTCATAACCCAAGTCCTATAGGCGCCGTATGAGGCGGGCTCTCGGGACTGTGTCAAATGCCTTGCGAAAATCCACAAAGCAACAATAAACCCTCTGCTTCCGTGATCTCGCCTCCTCGATGATACATCTGAGCGTCAGAATGTGGTCCATGGTTCCATGATCACGCCGGAATCCGGTCTGTCCTGCTGCTCTGAGTCCTCGACACTCTGCAAGTCTGCTAACCTCGGAGTCAAGTACTGATGCATAAATCTTGGACATGACATGTCCAATCATAATGGTCCTGTAGTTCTCCGGGCTCATGGGATCCCTTGCCTTGTGGATGGGTGAGATAGTGTTAATGGTCCAAGTGTGTGGAAATCCCAAACAAACCGCTTCATTAAAAAGCTTTGCTAAGATCGGGGCTAGGGGGTTAATCCCATATGCAATGAACTCGGTACATAGTCCCTTATGATCCTTCGCTCGGCCATTATGAAGTTTCATTACAGCATCCTTTACCCCTCCTCTAGTGAAGAGGGTGCAGGATGTGGGACGAGGCATGTGTGAGAGGCTAGGGACTGGCTGATTTGGGATGTCATAAAGTGTGCGTGCATAATCAAACTAGATCTGGGTGTCAGTGAGTGGCGGAGGGGAAGTCCTTAGAGTTGTTACTAAACAAAATGTTCAGTAGCTCCTCCTCGTTTCGACGAACGAAGTCTAGTTTCTTCCTTCGTACCAGTCTATGGTATTCACGTAGCGTATCTGGTGCGCTCGAAAGACTGTTTTTGGTTTCGAATCTGAGTTGATGGCGTAAGGCCTTACACTCATCATCGTACCAACTATTACAGGGTACGGTTCCAGGGGGTGGTGGGTGGGTGGAGAGGGTGGTGTGGGAAAAGGCGTGAATGGCAGCCTCGTGTAGTGAGCGGGTGACAAGGGCAGCACGATCCTCTAAAAGGGGTATGAAGTCAATATAAGCGAGAAGTATGTACAGACGGCCAGAGTAAGAAGGTGAGTGATCCCGATCAAAGCGTATATCGTGGTAGGTGGAGTAAGCCCTGAGTGGGGTGGAAGGTGCTCTGCGAAGGGAGGTGGAGATGCGAAAGAAAAGGTATGTGTGATCAGCCCCTGGCGAGAGAGGTGCTACAGTGAAGTCAGTAATGCGAGATGTGAAGACAGGGGATCCCATGATGTAATCAACAACACTGGAGCCCCCCCCCATGTGGAAAGTGTTGGAAAGGTCACCTCCCCATCTGTAAGCCCCCAAATGAGGAGAGCGTGGGGGAGGGAGACCTAGGGCAGGATGTGCCCAAAGAGAGATTACCTGGATGTGTGGATCTGGGACAGATCTGGAGCATTCATGGTTGGTGGGGTATCCCAAGGATGAAAGGCTGCATCAGGAGCAGCTCATGTGCAGGAAGATGGCAGGGACACAGTGCCTTGGATCAGGTATGGCATGAGGCACTCAGTGGACTGCAGCAGGACCCTATGGAAGGCGCGATGACATCAGCAATGTACGGAACTGTACAGCGCTTGCATGACAGGGTCCTTGGCAAAGACTATGGGCAGGTCTATGGCCTGCAAGCAGGGCTGGCAGGTGGCAGGACAGCAGCAGCAAAGGGGCTGGACCCTGCCTGGAACAAGGGCCAGCAAAGGGCCTTAAATAGGGCTAGAAAGGCAGCCAACCAGCCAACCAACTGGTCGGTTGGTACAGACCAGCCAGTCGGCCCATTTAGGGCTGGCTGGTCGGTTGGTTCAAGGGGGGCCTTGGGCCCCATAAAAGGAGAGGCCTCAGGCCTCATTTCAATATCATCTGGAGCAGCAATTCCATCGGCAGAAAGAGCAGCAGCAGGGCTTTCTTTGGGCCTACAGTCAGGAGGAGAAAGAAGTGCCTTGTGCTGCAGACTTAGCTTGCAGGAAGCTGCCCACCTATTCCAGACAGCAAGGTGGAGAAGATCATTCTAGACGGAAAGTCTACTCACACTCGAGGTGGAGCACGCGGACTCTAGTCTAGAGATAGCCAGCAGATAGGAGGAGGACTTTTGTGGTAAGATCAGAGGACCACACCATTGGTGGGACTCTGGATCTGTCTCTTTTGTATTGTGTCCATAGTTGTGGACGGAAATATATTATTTGGTGGTTTCTCTATCTGATTGGTTCATTGTCTATTAATGAGTCTGCACACCTATTGAATGCACATAAGTAAAGAAGTCTGTGATTCCACACCCACACCGCACACTGTGTGAGCTCCTGGGCATTACTATAAGTCTTCCGCTACGTGTACCCTCTGTTGGGTATTTTCGAACATGGTATCAGAGCCCAAGTAGGAGGCTCACAGGTGTGGGAGCCTGAAGGCAGGGACCTTGCTGAAGGACGACCCTGATTCAGAAGCTCTAGGGAATCGACTTCCACGACTGGAGGATTGTGCCCTTGCGAGAAGGAGGGTGACTCAGGTTCAGTCAGGTGCGTTCAGAGTTCTGGGTTACTACATTTTGAGTTTGGTTGATTTTGCTGTGTGGTATATACAGCAGAGATGTCGACAGCCTCTTCAGCCCCTGCTATCCCTTTCTCCTCCTCCAGTTTTCTCTCTTTCACTATCCCTAACTTTGGAGAGTCTGGGAACCTGGACGAGACTAATTACCCGATCTGGAAAGTGAAGATCCGGAGTCATTTAGTGGCTCGGAAGTTGTGAAAGCTGACCACGGGAGAGGAGTCGAAGCCGGAAGACATGGTGGACACTAAAGGAAAGGTACTCATGGCAGTAGACAGAGAGGAGCTTGAAGCTTGGGAAGAAAGAGATGCCCATGCCCTGGCAATAATCATAGAGGCGGACTTTGTTCTTCCGCATATCCAGTTGGCCGAGACGTCAGTAGAGGCATGGGCCACCCTGAAGGATCTGTACGAGACAGATAATACCTCCCGAATCGTGCTTCTTCAGCATCAACTCTACAATCTTGATATGGAAGAAGGCGATACGGTGCATGATCATCTGACGAAGGTCAAGGTGGTGCGGGATCAGTTAGCAGCGATTGGTCAGAAGACGGACTCATGCCATCTGGCCTTGATGGTACTGAGGAGATTGCCTCGGAGTTTCAAGAGCTTTGTTACGGCTGTGACAGCACGACAGAGGACCAAACCTCTGACATTTGAGGAGTTGTGTCCTTTACTGCTACAGGAGGAAGCTCGGGAGAAGCTCTACAACGGGGACAAAGATGACAAGGCGATGCTGGTGAAGGATTCCGCAGGTAAGGGAAAGGGCAAGCCTAACAATGGCAAGTCCAATAAAGATGACTCTGATGACGAAGGGACTTCGAAGAGGAAGCACAAGAAGAAGTGTTTCTATTGTGATACGCCCGGACATTTTGCAAAGGACTGCAGGAAGAAAAAGGCAGATCTCAAAAACAAACAGGAGTCTGACCCAGATTCAGAGGGAAAGGCCAAAGCTAATGTGGTAATCGAAGAATTGTTCCTGGTGACATCACCGAGTGTTACCGAGGTCAGGTATGTTGATCCTGAAATCACAGTAAGGATGTCTGACATAGAGAGTTGGGTCGACGAGGAGTCAGATGCCTTTGTGAAGGTGAAGGACAGTATGGAGCGCTTGGTACCTTCCAGGTGTGTAGCTGTTGACATTGACACGAGGGTGGATTCCATAGAAAGCCCTGGGGTCTCATGGTTAGATGGATGCTGGACTTCAGAAGGGGACAGTACGGGATTACACAGGATCTTGGCGGGTGCCTCATTGAGGTACAGGGTTTGCTTTCAGAGTGAACATTCAGGCAGTACAACAGTCTGGTATGTATTTGATACTCTGCATTTGAGCCTTTATAGCACGTTGTGGAGAGATTCTGCTCTTCATTTGTCTCAGGTGATAAGAGATTGGAAGGAATTGGCCTTCTTCGAAGGCAGAAGGGGAAGTTTTGGTGCTTCTTCAAATCTCGGACGCAGATTGCTAGAAGGTGGTGGACAAAGAGTACTGAAGCCAGAAGAGTACCTGCTTGAGAACTCAGCGAGAGTTCATGGTCCAGATTATCTGGAAATATTCATTGGTCGCAAACCTTGCCAAAGGAAGGACGGGTTGAAACAGACCCTCAGAGCATGGTGCCTGGAAGACTCCAGGTTGTTCACTCATTATGAGGGGGACGACTGGAAGATCGTGACAGCTGGGTTGCTCAAGTTCAGAGGCGGGAATGCGACTGAAGGAGGTGGTACCAGGAGGTGCTACCAGAGATGGACCTATGTACCAGGATGGTGTGCGGAAGCAGAACCGGACCTGGTAGAGCAGGAGCCACTGGATGAAAAACCAAGAAAAGATTTCAATACCAAAAGGTTCCAGAGGACTACGACCAGGGAGTTACTGGAGCATCTTCATCGACGTGTTGGCATTGGGCTGAGATGTGTCGGTGAGAGGGGGTGTTGGAAAGGTCACCTCCCCATCTGTAAGCCCCCAAATGAGGAGAGCGTGGGGGAGGGAGACCTAGGGCAGGATGTGCCCAAAGAGAGATTACCTGGATGTGTGGATCTGGGACAGATCTGGAGCATTCATGGTTGGTGGGGTATCCCAAGGATGAAAGGCTGCATCAGGAGCAGCTCATGTGCAGGAAGATGGCAGGGACACAGTGCCTTGGATCAGGTATGGCATGAGGCACTCAGTGGACTGCAGCAGGACCCTATGGAAGGCGCGATGACATCAGCAATGTACGGAACTGTACAGCGCTTGCATGACAGGGTCCTTGGCAAAGACTATGGGCAGGTATATGGCCTGCAAGCAGGGCTGGCAGGTGGCAGGACAGCAGCAGCAAAGGGGCTGGACCCTGCCTGGAACAAGGGCCAGCAAAGGGCCTTAAATAGGGCTAGAAAGGCAGCCAACCAGCCAACCAACTGGTCGGTTGGTACAGACCAGCCAGTCGGCCCATTTAGGGCTGGCTGGTCGGTTGGTTCAAGGGGGGCCTTGGGCCCTATAAAAGGAGAGGCCTCAGGCCTCATTTCAATATCATCTGGAGCAGCAATTCCATCGGCAGAAAGAGCAGCAGCAGGGCTTTCTTTGGGCCTACAGTCAGGAGGAGAAAGAAGTGCCTTGTGCTGCAGACTTAGCTTGCAGGAAGCTGCCCACCTAGACTGGTTTCCAGACAGCAAGGTGGAGAAGATCATTCTAGACGGAAAGTCTACTCACGCTCGAGGTGGAGCACGCGGACTCTAGTCTAGAGATAGCCAGCAGATAGGAGAAGGACTTTTGTGGTAAGATCAGAGGACCACACCATTGGTGGGACTCTGGATCTGTCTCTTTTGTATTGTGTCCATAGTTGTGGACGGAAATATATTATTTGGTGGTTTCTCTATCTGATTGGTTCATTGTCTATTAATGAGTCTGCACACCTATTGAATGCACATAAGTAAAGAAGTCTGTGATTCCACACCCACACCACACACTGTGTGAGCTCCTGGGCATTACTATAAGTCTTCCGCTACGTGTACCCTCTGTTGGGTATTTTCTAACAGAAAGCATGTGAAACCACCTGAAGCGGGCCATCTGTCAAGACCATTATAGATAATGAGATCATGTATTCTGCCCAGGTCTAATAGGGCCTGCCCATAGGATGAAAGTGGACCTCGCCTGTCAGCGGAAACCCGTAGCATACTTGCCTCCTCAAGGTCAACATCTGCCAGTAGAGTGGAATCATCTCTGAAATCAAGAAGTGGTACCTGACGGGTCCTTGTCCTCGCGTTGAAGTCCCCCACTAGAAGGACTTCTCCGCGGCTAGAAAAGTCAACGATGGACTGATAAAGGGCAGCAAATGGGGATGTCTCATCATCACCTCGAATATCTCTGGCAAAGTGGGAGGTCTCCGGGGGGAAGTAGCAAACTAGACAAACAGATCCTGGCTATCCATGTGTCGTATCCGGATCCAAAGAAATTTGGAATGTGTATCTCTCTGCTCTACTGAAATGATCCCCCGAAGTGTGGATCTGGAAAGGACTGCAACTCCATCTGAACCTCGAACTCCTCCTGTACCCCTCGTCTCATCTCTGTAGGCAGACTCCCATGTATATCCGCTGACTATTGGGAGAGGGCGCTCTGGACTCTGATGTGTCTCTGTATAGAAGACTATGTCGTGGCCTGTATAGAATTCCGTATAGTGAAATATTGACAAAGATCAAAGCAAGCTTGCCCAACATTGAATGGGTGGATGATGCTGAGTAGGATGATGACGACTACAGGCCAGCTTCTATTTTGCACTATAAAGGTCATGCTATCCTTACACTGAAGTCGAAAGATATGCGGATTAAGCTTCTTCGACAATCTCACAAGTTGAAGGGCACCAAAGTATGGATAGCAAGGAGCTTACACAAGCTCAACTTAAGATTAAGGCAACTGAATTAGCAAAAGTCAGGGCTGCCAGAAAGGATGGAAAATGGGCAGTTTACCGTGAAGATTAAGGCAACTGAATTAGCAAAAGTCCGCCCAATCCCTGTATATTCCAACTGACTATCCTCATCGGCGAGAGGAAGCGGGTTGGAATACCTTGCCCGACCTGGTGGTGGAAAAAGAACCCTCCGCCGGAGCTGACCTCCTGCCATACACACGAGGTCCAAGGGGAGGAAAGTAGGTGAAAGAGAGAAGGATCTCTCACAAGGGATGCCGATAACTAGTTCTCTGAAAGTAGAAGGTACAAAATCATCATCTGGGAGTTCAGAGAGGTCCTCCAAAGCGGAAAAGGAGTTCCGTTGAGCCAGTCCTGGGGAGGGTATACGAAGGATTCCTACTGAAGCAGGGATAGAATGTAAGATCCCCTTCCCTCTATCCAAAGAAGGAGGCACCTGTACTGGATCCTGATCGAGAAGTGCTGCGGACAAGGTGCCAACGACCTGGGCTGCTGAGGAAGGTACAGCCAGATCCAGGGATGGGGTCAAACAAGGCTCCTGAACACTAGTCTCCTCTCGAGGCTCCAAGGGGGTAGCCTCCGAAGCGGTGGATGTGTGATCTGAAGTAGAGGGCCTAACCGCGGCCGGAACCCACCGTGGGCGAGAGATGGTGCGAGGTGTACTAGGGACTTGGGTAGCCCTAGGAGGGGGGGGAGCCCGTGTCTGAGGCGGTGCCTGTGGAGCGGTAGGTCCTGCTCCAGCTCTCTGTCGTACGAGCTGGTTGCTTTCTGGGCCATGAAGATTCTTGATCTGTGTGATGAAAATCTTAGTTGCTTCTCCTTCTAAGAGCTTCTCTATTGCAAGCTGATTCTCAAGGTTATTTGAATCTTGGTTTTGATCCCGCATCTCATACTAGCCTTTCAATATGTTCCAAGCCTCATTGGCCTTGGACATACGCTGAACCAATGTTAAGACAAAAGTACTTACACTGGTAACAATAGCATATAGTGCATCTTTGTTTCTATCTCTCCACATACGTAGAAGAGTTGCTCGTGACAAGGATCATGTTACAAGGGTTTCTTCTGCTATTGCAAATGTTTCTAGATACAGTCCTAGAACAATATCTAGGAGCTCGTATGCATCCAAAATGACATTGATCTTGAACTTCTAGAGAGTGTAAGTGTCCCGTCGAAAGGGCATACCCTTCCACAAGTGTCCATTCATCAAACCATCCATAAGTCTAAGGTATAGAGAAAGGAATGCGTCACAGATCATGACATCCCCTCCCACTCAAAATAAGACCCTGGTGGAGATAATGAGCTGATGTTAGAAAATATCACAGTAGGTTCTGAAAATACTGCTGTAAAATGTCAGGGTACTGCTGTAAGTCTTCATCAGATTGTCGAGTAGCGTCGGAGTCATCCAGATCTCGCCAAAGAACAAGGAATTCCGTGATAAGTCGATGTCGAGTCTCTCGCTGCCGATGGTCCAGAATACGCTCAGGAATAAGGAGAACATAATCGTCTTTGATTTTTGGGACATAATCACCTGCAGGAGGAACTACTTCATCACCTGGAATGTACGTCTTTAGCCAAGAAATATGAAATGTCGGATGGATTTTACCCCATGATGGTGGTAATTCCAATTTGTAACCTAAAGGTGAATTTTTATTGACGATCCAGAAAGATCCATAGTATCTTGGTCGCAACTTAGGAAACACAAACTTAACCGTCTTATAGCGATGTGGGGCTACAAATAATAGCACCATGTCACCAGTGTCAAATTCCAGGTGACGTCTATGTTTGTTGGCAGACCGTTGATACCGCTCTTGCGCTTTTCGCATATGATCCCTGACTTGGAGTAGAATGTCTTGCATTTCTTGAACCAGTTGATCAGCTAGGGCCACTTGATGTTGAAGTACAAAATTTGTTGGTACAATCGGAATGTGTCCATAACCTACTTGGAATGGAGTCATGCTGATGGCACTATGGAAAGAGGTATTATAAGCAAACTCAAGGAGTGGTAGATACTCTTCCCAAGCTGCTAGGCGTGACTGAATATAATGTCGAAGCATTTCTTCCAGAACTTGGTTGACTCTTTCAGTCTGGCCATCTGATTTTGGGTGGTAGGCTGAACTGAACAATAGAGTTGTACCCAAAGATTCGACCAGTGAAATCCAAAAGTGACTGGTAAACTTAGGATCTCTGTCGGATACGATATTCTTGGGCAATCCATGGTGTCGGAAGATGTGTTGTATGAAGAGTTTGGCGATGTCCGGAGCCTGTGCACTTCTTTTGCAAGCAACAAAGTGTGCCATTTTGGACAATCGATCAACAATTACCATAATCTGAGTGTTACCTCGGGACGATCGTGGTAGTGTTGTTATGAAATCCATGGAAATACTTTCCCACCTTTCAGTTGGAACTGGAAAAGGCTGAAGAAGTCCTGCTGGAAGTCGTCGGCTTGCTTTCATTTGTTGACAAGATAAGTAAGATGTAACCATTTTGATGACGTCGCTTTTCATCTGAGGCCAGTAGTATGTTGCACTGAGTAACCTATAAGTCTTGTTGATGCCTGGATGGGCAGCATAAGGAACTACATGATGCTCTTTTAACAAAAGACGTCGAACATCCTTGTCATGTGGTACACAGACGCGATCTTGATAATACAGATGGTCGTCCCTATAAGAATAGGATGAGAAAATCTTTTGTTCGGAAGTCGAAGGTTGATCTTTTGAAAGAACTTGTACTGCTGTGCCGAAGTCTTTATCATTAAATACTTCCCTTTGAATGAATTCGGAACATCCACAGATAATGTAGAGATTACCATAGCTGATGCTAGAGTTAACTTGCTGAGAGCATCTGCAACTACATTGCATAGTCCTGGAATGTACTCAATGGTCATGTGAAAGTTGGCCAAAATCTCAACCAAGCATGCTTGTCGAGCGTTCATGACTCGCTGAGTAAAGACATACTTTAGAGAGTGATGGTCTGTCTTGACCACCGAGTCGGCTCCCATGAGATAATGTTTCCAAGAGCGATAAGCATGTACAACAGCAAGAAACTCCTTATCATAAACCGGGTATCGGTTTGGATATCGGAATGTTTATGGCTGTCAAAAGCAATAACTCTGCCTTCTTGCATCAAGACTGCTCCTGTAGCGATGTTGGAAGCGTTGGTCATGACCTCAAATGGAAGGTTTGGGTCAGCAATAGCCATAACTGGTGTGGTAGTGAGTGCTTGCTTGAGTTGTTGGAAACTATACTCTGTTTTGGGAAGCCACTGAAAAACTACTGTACTTTTCAATAATTCGGACAAAGGAGCTACGATTTCGGAAAACTGATAGACCTTTGTATGGTAGAAGTTTGCCAATCTGAGAAAAGAGCGGACATCATGAACATTCTTAGAAGTAGGCCAGTTTCGGATTACCTCGACCTTCTTGGGATCCATAGAGATGCCTTGAGCTGAAATAACATGTCCCAAATATTCGAGTTGGGTCTTGAAGAACTCACTCTTCTCAACGTTGATGTAGAGAGAATTTGCGCGGAGAACTTCAAAAACTTGGTGAAGATGTTGTTTATGCTCATGTAGGGATCTGCTGAAAACGAGGATGTCATCGAGGTAAATGATGACGAACTTATCGAGGAAAGGCCTGAAGATGTTGTTCATTAATGTCATGAATGTGGCCGGGGCATTGTTTAACCCAAAAGGCATGACCAAACATTCATAGTGTCCATACTTTGTTCGAAAAGCTGTCTTGTACTCATCGCCTTCTTGTATGCGAATTTGATGATAACTTGAACGAAGATCAATCTTTGAGAATTGTGTTGCGTGTAGAAGTTGATCGAAGAGATCATCGATGCGAGACAATGGATACTTGTTTTTTATAGTGAGCTTGTTGAGGGCTCGGTAGTCGATGCAGAGCGCATTGACTTATTCTTTTTTTCCACAAGTAGTACAAGAGATCCGAAAGGGCTGCGACTGGGCCAAATGTGACCTTTGTCGAGCAGTTCGGTCACCTGTCTTTGGATGTAAGAAACCCGATAAGGAGGTTTCGACGGTGGATTACTGCCGGGAATAATTTCGATTGGGTGATCCACTGGTCATCGAGGTGGTAACTGCTTTGGCAATTCTTGTGGAAAAATATCCAGGTAGGGCTGGAAAAAAGATTGGTTGAGATATTCAAGAGGATCCTTTGTTGGTGTCTCCTCTACTGCCGTAACCAACAGAAGTGAAGTCTTTTCTTGACGTTTACGAACCCACTTCTTTACTTGTAGGGCACAGGCAACTGGGGTTGAAGGAGAGTCCCTAGAACCAGTTAGCTCAATAAGTTTTCCATGGTGGACAAACTGGATAGTATGGTTGCGAAAACTGATTGATGGATCATAGTCGTAGAGCCACTGTTGTCCAGAGAAAGACGCATGATGTCGAAGTTCAACTTATCCGTATAATGTTGGATGCGAAAAGACAAGTTTTTGATCCTGGTGTTGCACAAGAAGGTAGTTCCATTTGCGAGTTCAATCTGATAGTCCATGCTAGGACGGGTGGTCAACCGAAGTTTGTCGACCATAGAACTAGCTAGGAAGTTATGAGAGCAGCCACTGTCGATGAAAATAGTAACCGTTGTCCCATGAATCGATCCTTAGACACAAAGTACTTGAGTAGCCAAGCAAGGTTCGGGGTTGCTGGCAAGGCTCATGTGGATGGTATTTGCCATTCGAACAACTTTGTCTTTCTTGTCTTGTGCTAGGGTAGCATCTTCTATTTGGAAAGTGCTAGGTTCCATATTGGAATTTTGCTTTGGTCGCTTGGGACAATCGAACCATCTATGGTCGCCTGTACAGATGGTACAAAGTCCTTTTGTGCTGGAGTTGTTCTTCTTGTCAGTGGCCGCACCTTTATGTTGGGGATGACGGTGATGACTTTGTGAAGTTGAAGAGGGGCGATCCTTGAAGGAATGCTTCTGTTGGGATCCAGCATACGATTTTTGAGACTTGTGGGGATCTTGAGAATGTCACTGACCTTGATTACCCGAGTTTTTTCTAAACTTGGGGTTATCTTGAGAGCGAGCACCTTTGGCCATAGTAGAGTTCTGTGTTCTATTGACACTCTGCTTCCCTGTGTTTTGGAAATCTGTAATGCGCTCTGCGTAAGCAATAGCACCAGCTGTGGTGGTGATGTTTGCTTTGAGGACATCAATGCGTAACGAGGGGTTTAGGCCTGAGATGTAAGCATGAAGGCAATCATCATCAGTTAAACCATTAATCTCTAGCACCGGCAATCTCTTTGCCTTCAATGAGGTCAACAGTATCAAAGTACATGCGCAATTTTGCGAGCCATTGGTCAACTGTTCGGCGATTTCGTTGACCAGTGTAGGCTTCCGCAAGTTTAATGTCAAGTCTTTTAGTTTTGGAAGCTTGGAGTAAACGGTAGAGGGCACGGAGTTCAGTGTTTTCTACCTCAGGTGGGAACGAGTCCACATAGTAGTCCGGTGGCGTCACGTCATCCTCTGTATGTGTGTACTGCGAGAATCTTGGAGTTGTTGGACTTTCTGGACCAAGTCGGAGATGCTGTCTTGAAGCTGATAAATTTGAAGTTGAAGTAGTGCTTCGCCTTGTAAGTTGACTTCAGGGGTCTTTTTTGGACTTGAGTCGCTTATCTCCGGAGAGGCTGCACACGAGCGTTGCGACATATCTGAGGTCCCTGTGAGAAGAGCACGAACCTGTGCTCTAGTTTGTACCATTCCTGGAAGAAAATCCGGGCTGCTCCCTGAGGTTGCTCATGTTGGAGGGGGCAGGAGAAGCAGGATGGAACCAGCCGTGGAAATCTGGTAAAGGAGGTCCTGTTTGAGGTAACACTAGTGATGCCGAAGTGGGTGTTACTGCTCGTGAGAGTACAAGGGTAGGTTGCAGAGTCCACGGATCTGAGAAGGGATAAGGAGCTGCTGTTGGGAGTGGAGGATATCTAGAAGAAGGAGTGCCTTCAGAGTGTAAATACTGTCTTGGGGAAGGTAAAACCTGTGCAGGAGGATATCTGGGAGCTGAAAGAGGTGGAGAGTACCTTGGAGATGCTGAAGCTGAGGGGTAAAAGTCTCTCCAAAGATGGACAGCAAACTCGTGAGGAATATCGGGTTATGGGTATCTACGTGTCTCATGGAACACAACCTGGACTGTGCTGAGGAAGTAATGTAATTGAGGTGCCTCACGCAGAAGGTATAGGATGTGGTCCAAGTCACTGGAAGGGCACGTGACACAGAAGACCCACGATGCAAAAGCTCCGAAATGGGCTGGTTGTGCAATCTGAACACGATATTGTGTGGTAGATGATGTCTGAGGTGTCCTTGAAGGGACTGGGGAATTACCAGGGGTTTCCATGCTTTAAGGAGGAGGCTTTCATTTGCTGTAATTTGATAATGATCGTCAAATAACAATATGAAAGAGAATCCTTAGAAATAGAATGGAAAGAATCCACCTAGCATAGATTAGATCTGCCAATTAGTTGCGTAGAAAAGGCCTGCAGATCACTGTCCGGAGGTCCATGTTGCTGTCCTTGCAAGTCCACGTGGATGTGTGAACAAGAAACAGGTGCCTGGCGAGACTTTCGAGCCAGATGGATGAGATCTGGTGCACTTCTCCTGCGTTGAAATCCGTGGCATTAAGGTGGCCTGCGTTGAAACCTGTGGGGTACTAGAAGCAGGACCAGGCCTGGCTAGACGAAAATAGAGGGCAGCAAAGAGCCGCTGTTCACAGGCTAAAAGTGGCGTGATGAGCAGCAGGGGCCACACTAGTTTGATTCGAGATCAAAAGGGCAGCAAGGGCTGCTGGTCACAGATAATCATGGCGATGAACCAACAAGAACTGGCTGCTGCAGAACGATCTAGCGTATGCCAGATGGAAGCCTGAACGAAAGTGCCGCCTGCTTGAAAAGGAGAAGGCGGAAATCACGTACGGCTGTTTTGGAGCGGAATAGGCAGACGTGAAATCGCGATTGAATTTCGCCCTTTTTCCTTGCTGGTTGGTAGCTGCCAAAAATTAAAACGTGGGTTTAATGAACCCTTGGGTAGTCTAGGGTTAGGCCTTGGGTGTAGGGCTGGTTGCCCTTTTTAGGCCCTCTAGGTACCCTTTTGTAAGTTGGTGCTTGGTGCTAAAGGGTGTGCCTATTCTGAGGGGTGTGACCCTTGGAATAGGTGTACCTTTTTATGAAGGGGTGTGACCCTGTTTTAAAAAGGGATGTCCCCACACGAAAAGGGGTGTCCTTTTTTCCACGATGGGGTGTGTCCCTTGGGTGAGGAGTCAAAACTCTTCATCAAAAGGTGCGTCCGATGGTGAAAAAGGTGCGTCCCTTGGTTTTGGGACAGCCCAAGCACATCAAAAGACACGATTTTTGTCGTGTCCATTCACATCAACTCGTGATGTGGGGAAGATGGAGAGGCCATTGATTACTTTAGGTGGGGTTGGCGCTAAAAAATTTTACGCTCATTCTCTCCATCTCTTCCATGCATAATGTGCACGGATATCCTTCTAGCAGAAAGAGATGTATCAGATAGGCGCTAGAAGGTGGGGGGCATTTCCTACAGGCAGGAGCGAAATTTGCTCTGATACCACTGTAAGAAATCCTAGATTTACCGTATATAGAAATGTGCTAAGGAACAGAAAGGAGACTGAAATAGCAGAGAACAAGGAATATTTGTATTGCTTGAGTGTTTGTAGTGTGTCATCCATACAGTTGGGCCTCTCTTATATATAGAGTGAAGAGTCACACATGAAAAGGTGTGTACTCCAAAGTGTATGTGCATGAAGAGGTGTGTACCCCTTGTGAAGGGTGTGACTCTTGATGAGAGGGTACATTACAATGGAAGTGTCTCTTCAATAGAATGTCTCTTGTGAAGGGTTGTGCCTCATAGGAAGTGTCCCGTCGAAAGGGCATACCCTTCCACAAGTGTCCATTCATCAAACCATCCATAAGTCTAAGGTATAGAGAAAGGAATACGTCACAGATCGTGACAGTACGCGCGGTGGAGAACAAGCTTTTGCTGCAAGAGATAAGGGCAAAGGTAAAATATCAGCCCAAATATGATGCAAGTCATACTTCTTAACATACTTCTGGATTCTTGTGCTAAGGATAAAAAGGATGCTGAAAAGCTTAAGAAGAAAGGAAAGTACCATTATTGCAAAAAGCCACGTCATCACATCAATGAGTGCCCAAAGAGGATGCAAAGGAGAAGCAGAAAGAGTATGGTATGGTTGTAGAGCATGACTTGGCTTTCTTCACAAGCAATTGTGATGCCTCGTGAGAATCACACATTCAGTGTCAATGAGACTACGGATACATGGTATTTTGATGGGGTGCATCTAGACACATCACTTCCAAGAAGGACTTGTTTGACATGCTGTCATGTGCTCCTTTTGGCAAAAAGATATCTTGTGCCACAATTCTTTTTATCCTGTTAGAGGGATTGGAGAGAATTAGCTTATAGCCGTTCATGGCTCTAATCTCCGTATCCACGACGATGCTTTGTATGTCCCTTGGATAAAGAAGAATATACTTTCGGTTTCTCATTCACTAAAAGAAGATCTCAGGTCATCTTTGAAGATGGCAGGTGTATAGTTCATGTAATGAAGGGGGGAAAGGGGTATTTTAGTAGCCCTTTTAGCTAGAGTTAGTGGAAAAAGTGGAGGGACTATATAAGTCCCCATCCACCATTCATTGTACACTTTTTGATGTGACATCTAATCCTATCTACACTCTCTCTCAATCTCTCTCTATCTTTCTCTCTCTCTCTCACCCTTTTCTCTATCTTGCTCTCCCCCTACCCTTTCTCTCCTATCTCTGTCTCTCTCCTCCTTCCTCTCCCCTACCCTCTTCCCCTTTTCTGCCATCTTTGGCCCTTCACCAGATCTGTCCCTTCCCCTTTCTTACATTGGTAGCAGAGCTCCGACCCCGGCACCTGTGCTTCTTCACTTCATCTTTCACCTCGATTCCAACAACTGCTACAACTCTTACTCCAACGCCAAACACCAATGGATTGTAGCTGGCCAATGAACGATTGCAACAATAGATAACAGAGGCAGTACCAACGAACAAGCTAGAGCCAGGTGCAATGAACAAAACTGGAGATGGGATTGAACGAGATGCTTAGAGCAGCTATCATCTACGAGATTGGTGGATGCTCAAGCTAAGGTACCCGAGTGCTTCAAATCCTATCAGGACAATTATAACACATAGCCGAAGCCAATCCTCCAGGTCAAAGGCTTGTAAGCATATTGCAGAAAGTGAAGAAACCCGTTCTCTTTGCCACTCTTAAGGTTCCTCCTAGCTCCTTGACTTTCGTAAACTAGTAGGCTTGATTAGCAATGCCACCAATAGCAGAGGGCGTATCAAGAGGAGAATATGCTCAAAAGGAGACGATGCAATAAGGAAGCCTCATAGACAGTCGCTAGAAATACATCTAGAAACCAGCTGGCCGATTAGCCTATAGGAATCGAACCCAAATTTGAGTGGTCAAAACGAGTGGGATGACAAGACTTGGGCAAACTATATATTGGCTGCTCCTCCTATTAGCCATTTCTTGAGAAGGACAAGTAGGATAGATTCTAGTAAACATCCTTCATGCTGAAGGTTATGCATAGTTGGCATCCCTTGGAGAGGCAGCCTGCTTTAGAAGAGTTCCTCATAGCTTTACTTCAGAGAATTGTGCATACCAAGGCCATGTACTACAAGAGGATGGACTTGGAACAAGTTGCCATAGGACATAGGAGAGTAGAATCATGGCTTCTTGATCACTTATTTAAGTCACACTTAAACCATCATGATGCTTTTGGGCACATGGTCAATGAGAGAAGAAAGTTTGAGACAAGCCATTATTTGTTTTACAAATCCCAGAAGCAGAGTCCTGATGAGAGAAAGGGAGGGGAGACAAGACAAAACTGAATTTTGCAACTTGCAAATAGTCTTATAGTGAAATCCTAACCCTAAGTAAGAGTAAATCTTGGACCGGCACGTTAAGTGGCACGTGAACGATCCTAAACGTTCTATACCGATAATTTGGAGTATCATGGATATCTTAGCTTAACCAATGCCAGATTCCAACAAGGGACTGTGACACAAGTCTCGGTTCTAGCGGTAACAATTGTGACACAAACATGATGAAACGAGTACGACTAATGAGGGCATCGCCATCGTCCCAATATGAAAATGGTTGAGCAATTCAAGCAACGACAGAAGGCGTACCTTTGCCTGCTGTAGAGCATCCTCTTTTTGCTTCCGTAAGAGCTCGTCTAATGCGAAAGGCTGCAATCAGGAGACTATCAGCGCTTAAAGGGTAAAGGATTTCGACCCCTCTCATCGAACAACTAGTATAACGCATACCTCAGAGGAAGAACGTGCAGTGGAACTCTTGGCCATGCTGATGACGATTTATACTCACTCAATCAGCGCAGACGACGGGTACGGAATTCCGGCACAGAGCGGAAATACAGAGTCTTAGCACTCGAGATGGTAATTTCTCGTTAAAAGGATTAAAATTAAAAAGCGGCGGGGTGCGTAGGAGCCAAGTCACCCGCTTCGGAATGTTGACACCTCAGCGAATGCCAGAATCTCGCCCATCCATGGACTAGGAAATAGAATTGGAGAATGGTTTACACCAGCCGGTGGTCATCAGACATGTCACCAACTTGTGATTGGTGTAGTGTTTAAAGGAGATGGAATGGGCCAATCATGTAGCAATTGGAGGAGTTGGCCATGGGGAGTGGGCAACTTGCATCGACCACAAATGTTTTGCCTTACTATCCGAGCCCATCCCTCTTATTGGTACTACCCCTTGGAGGATGGTCGCCAGGTAATGTGAACCCAGTCTTAGATTCCCACTATTGAGGTCGATGGCCACCTGAGCATTTATTGTGACCATTCAACTATAAGGGCCACCGTTGTCTCCCATGGTTGGTGCATTTCATGGTAGTTGATGTGGCCCCTCTAGTGTGATCTATGCATTCAGATAGGCTGGCACAGTGCCCTCCTGCCATACCTGCCTAGCGCATGTTGCACTATGGCCTTTTGTAAATTTATCATCTGATTTATGGGTTGGGCAAGGTTGATAAGTCTGCCTGAATTGCTTGCTCGATTGTTAATCGACTTCATCTTGTGGTTAACTTATTGTTCGATTATCAATCGTCTGCGTGAATTCCTTGCTCGATTGTCAATCGTCTTCATCTTGTGGTTAACCTATTGCTAGCAAAATTTTTATAAGGGAAAATTGATCACAAGTTGCAGTTAAGTTTCACGGATGCGTGGAAGGCTACTTGTGTCGTCCACTTTACTAGATGGTGAATTTGCAAAGAAGGTCTGATGAATGCAAGAGGCAGTCTAAAGTCATTGAAAAATATGTTGAAACTGATAACATTTATCAAGTGTTGTTTCAATTAGGAAATTGTTGACCCCAAATCAATATAGTAGGAGTGTTTTTGGTAGTGGGTGGATTTCTTGCTTCAAGGATCACATGTCCCAAGCTTCATGTCCCTACTAAGCATCCCATGGCCCCCTTTTATTCCAAAGAAAAATGTCACAAAGGAGGGAAATTAGGAACTACCAAGTGAAATATGTTGATTTGACAAACAAGTTTAGTGAAGTACCTTTACGGATTGTCTTTAGTGAAGTGCCCTCATACAAGGTGCCATGCCAAACGTTGTTGATGGTCTTGATATAATGCTTGGCTAAGTGACAACTATTTGGAGGGGATAGCACCCTAAAAGTTTCGTGAGTGATGGGTGTGTGAATACATATGACATTGAAGATTATACCTCAACATCCTCCCTTATGAGAGAAGTATTGCACTACATCAGTTGTTGATATACATAATAGAGCAAGTCTTTATCAAATGGGCTTATTACAAGATTGGATTGATAAGAGTCTTGTTGCTAACTTAAAGAATAAACATCACTAAAGAAGTGTGAAGTAGATTAGGTAGAGTGTTCATCTATCAATGAATGGAATGTCAAATCCTTGTTCTCAACAAATGCTTGCAAGTATATCTAACACATCCACCTCAACTTTCAAAAAGCTTCCACCTTGCCTCATGTTGCAATTAGACAATTATGGCTCATAGAACAAAAAAATAGATATGTTTTACATACCTATCTTAACATGCGACAAATAAACGCATCGAGGTCTGCTTGAGTAAATTCAAGGTCTAAATCCTCAATTTTCAATGCAATTTTTCATGATTTAGCTTTTCTCATGCAACTTCTCCATTTGATCCCACATCTACTTCACCATTGAGAGCTCGCTAATATGATAGATGAGGCTTTGAACTTCTTGTAGCTTTGAGCTTGATGGAGAGTGCATGTCCATTGCCTTGGGTTCTATGTGGGATGGAGTAGAAGGGAAAGGTGTTAAGTGTCGTCGGTGTGAGTGTGTGAGGGGTGAGAGTTCCCATAAATTTCTAATGAGCGATAGTCAAGGTATTGAGGAGCCAAGTGTCAGAGAACCATAAGGAGGAAGCATGTGCTGAGAAGACGTTCGACAAGCCAATGTTGGGTGAAGAGAAGTGTAATGGAGCTCACAAGGAAACTCTGTCGTTTGCCGAGTTGGTGTCACCAAAAATCCACAGTGGCTTCACTTTGTTATTGGAGCAGGAGACCCAGGAGATTTGAGTTAGGAGCTGGCTTGGCGCAATAGAGCGACCGAGAGGAACGAGCAGCTAGATGAGGGTAAGGAGCACTCTGTGCGGTGCGAGGTCTCTTTGGAAATGGTTAAGCCAGATGGAAAGGTTGGCGAGAGGGGGGGTGTACCTCTTTTTTATGGGAAGGGTTTCCGTCGTTTGTTGAGATTAGGAGTTTTTTGCTCTCGGAGTGTGATCTACCAGCTGCTTGCTACACAACTAGGTTTACGGGGAAGAGATTTTTCTTGCTACGATGCATTTCTGAAGCTGTTAGGAATGATCTGGTGTCGAAAGTGTATGTGTTTAAAAGTGCCATGGTTTTTTTTGTGTGTGTGCGTGCGCACGCGCACGTGTGTGTGTGTGTGTGTGTGTGTGTGTGTGTGAGAGAGAGAGAGAGAGAGAGAGAGAGGGGGGGGGGGGGGTTTAAGAGATTTATGTTGGTTCTCCCTATAGGACAATTGCAAAGGGAGATGGTGGAGATCCCAAAGATGTTCAACTTGCTTCAAGTTTGGGCCTAGAAGTGGGCAAGGAAAGATACTCAGGACACGGTTTTGATTTGCAACCATGTTGGGCAGATGTTTATGAAGAAGACGTGGCAGTGGGGGGTGATGAGGAAATACATGATGCCTATCACAAGAAGTGGGTGTTGGAGGAGAAGAATGCCTCTATTGTGGCGTCGACTGGGGGGCATGCTAAACAGAAGTCATAAGGCTCAAACGGAGTGTCCAAGAGACTTAAGAACATGGCTAGAGGCTCTAGATTGGGAAAAGAAAACCGTTTTCGTTTTCATAGGGATGCCTATAAAACTCTTGCATAGTAACAAGGTGAGAGATTTCAACAGGACACTCAGGGTCCTAACTTGGAACATCAGAGGGTGTTGTGACAGGACTAAACAAAAGGGATGCTTGAGGTTGTTTCTAAGAAGAAATATGGACATAATATTGATCCGAGAACTAAAGTGTGGGGTGGAGGATTCATTTTGGTTCTTCCTTAGTGTGGCTTTAGTACTTTTGTGAACTACCCACTTGGAGGAAGGGGGGTTTGCAATCCTTCTTCTTTAGGGTCTGTGTGTGGTAAGGAGGCCTGCAAGAGTAGGGATGGGTGGATTATTGGTGTGGTAAGGAGGTCTGCAAGAGTAGGGATGGGTGGTTTATTGGTGTGGAGATAATGTTGGAAGGGTTTGTGTTCAGGGTTGCATCACTGTATGCCCCAAATTTGGTGTCAGAGAGAATTGCCTGTTGGAAGGAGTTAAAATCGATTCTGGATGGGTGAAGTGGTTGATAGGGGGGAATTGGAATATGACAAAAAAGGTGCAAGATAGGTCTCATGGGAAGGGAGGTATGGGGAGTACTGAGCATGAGGCTTGGGATGATTTGTCGTTGTCTATGGGTTTAGCTGACTCTGCTAAGTCGAATGAGAAGGGTTTAGGGGGGATTTCATGGAATAATCAGAGGTTGGGGGCTGATTTTAGAGCGGGAAGGTTGGATTAGTTTTGTGTCTCAGATGAGGGATGGTGGTTCCTATGTCCTTTCAACAGTTCTTTTGGATCATGTGCATGTGGGAATGGAGATTCTCGGTACCCCGAGCATGTGGTGGATCATTCAATATCCCTTTTAAGTGTAATAACAATGGTTGAAGAACAAGGAGTGCTACTAAAGGGGTAGCTGATATGGCTGCTAGATGGGATACGGCGATGAGGGCGATCCATTTAAGTGCAAGGATGTGGAGCAAGGCTGAGAGGATCAGGAGGCAGAGAATGAGGGGAAACTCTCAGAGATTCGGAAGATGTTGCGGTTGGCAGTGGCTAAGTCACCTAAAGATCTGGTGCTATCTACTTTGCTAGCTAAGACCGAGTCAGCTTTTACATATGTGGGAATTGCATGCAGTTGAGGAGGCCCAAATTAAGAGCAGACAGACTTGGTTGCAAATGGGTGATTGCCCGTCAAAGTTGTTTTTTCAATCTATTAAGAGGAAGGAATATAGAGAAGTGGTTGATAGGGTGGAAGATAAAGTGGCTCAATGGTGTGCAAATTCTAGCATATTGCAAATGTTTTTCTAAATGAACTGAGTAGTATAGTGGGAGAAGAGAGGATATAGATGCCACTTGGTCAGAGAGTTTGCAGAAAATGCCGTGGTTGTGGAGTGCATAGTCTTTGAGGGTCGAAGAAACGTGCTTGCTAGGCCATTCTCAAAGAAGGAGTTGTGGAATGTCTTGTCTTCTATGAAAAAGGAGAAAGCTTCGGGTCCGACCAGATGGATTTACTACAGAGTTTTAGGGGATCTCTTTAAATATGATCTAGTTAATATGGCAAATCATGCTGTGGAGAGGGGAGCTCTTTCAGAGGAGGTCAATGCAACTTTAGTTGAGCTATTCCCTAAGAGACAATCGAGACTAGTAGTGGGGGATTGGTGTCACGACACGATTTTATAGCCTAGAATGTATTAGACTAGGTTGATTGAAATGTATTAATTAGAAGGTAGGCTAGGTAGGTTTGATTAATATAAATGGTGCACTCACATATGTAGGTCCTAGGGTAGGAATGGGTAGGAATGCATGGGTGCATTAATAAATGGTAGGCATAAAAGAGTCATAGGCTAAGGGTAGAATTATGGGGTATGCCCAAGGGATGGATCCCAAGAGGCATGAGAGGTTGTGACCTCTCGTATGCATGGAGTGTGTGTATGAGGCATTATGCATTCATATGTGGTTTGTGGTTTGCATGAAAAATCTAGTGGTTGTCAATAGCAAAAGTACACTCACGTGGGCACTCCTTCCACCCCATTTGGAGGGCCAATGCTTCTAAAATTCTGCATCATTCTTTCACACATGTGCATCCTCCAACCGATATGTGACAATTGGCGCCCCATTACTATGCTTAATATCTCTTACAAGATAATTGCAAAGTCTTTCGCTTTAAGAATAAGAGAAATAGGATGTGCGGTTGGATAAAGAACAAACATTCTTCATCAGGTCTAGAGATATATTTGAAAATATGTTGGATACCTCGACTGCACTAGATTATGCCTAGAATGTGGGTCAAACATGCGTGTTTTTTGGTATAGACCTTCATAAGGCCTTTGACAGACCCCGTTGGGATTATTTAAATGCAATTTTGAGATACCCAGGATTCGAGGAAGAGTTTAGCAAAAAAGTGGATGCCTTATTTGGTAATGCTACTGCAATTTTGTGCTTGAATGGAGGTGTTGTTGGGAGATATGACATGAAGAGGTTAGTGAGGCAGGGATGTCCATCGGCACCCCTACTGTTTGCAATTGCTACTGCTCCCTTGATTACACAGATTAAAAGAACCTCTCAAATGGGTTTGATCCACAGGTTGATGTTACCGTCCAGGAATCAGTGGTGTGCCCAACTATTTGTTGTAACTATGTCATAGGATGATTATGGTAGTGTCATGAACTTGTCCCAAACCCGTTTGATGTGATGGGAAAATTCTGTAATGCCTCGTGGTGGTCAGCCTGTAGTTGTGGTCCAAAACGTTTGCTTTTAGGGTGGATCAAAATTGTATTCCACAATGGGCCAGTGATTTAGGGGTTCAATGGATTAAGAGAGGGGAAATAATCCAGTATCTAGGGCCTCCTATGGGGTTAGGAGTGTCACTTTGTCAGAGGTTTGATTGGTTTGAGACCAAGTTGAAGTAGAAGCTGCTAGCTTGGAATGGGTTGGCTTTTGGTTAGAATGCTCGGATACTAGTGCTGCAGCATATTCTGTTACCTTCTGCCATGTACCTTGCATTAGTTTGGAACTGTAGAAGAAGTCACTGTGGGGAAAGGTTGTTTAGAGTCTTTCTTTAATCAACACAAGCAGGTGCTAGGAAGCTTCATTATGTGGCATGGGAATTAATAAAGTTGCCTAAGTGCAAACGAGGGCTGGTTGTTTTGCTAATGTTGAACTAAAGAATAAGGCTCTGATATGTAAATGGGTGCCCAAGGTTGGTATGTTGAGCAGGCTGAGCTTTGATGGTTTGGCAACGGCCTAGAAGGACGGTGTGCAGCTTCTGGTGTGGAAAGGGTGGAGTGAGATGAGAGGTGATGCCAATTTGGGGGAGGCCATTTGGTCGGGCAGGCATTGTTGATTGACGATAACCATTTGATAACCCGATTGCAAATCTCAATCTTGCATGTGCTCAGGGTCTACAATGGAAAGGAATCAGGAGATGGTGTGATCTTTGGGATGCCAGGGTGGCAGACTAGAAATCATTGGAGGTGCTTAGAGCTCAGTTCAAGTTGAATAAGGCAAGAGCCGCTTTTCTTGTCGGAGATTTTTTAGAAAATCCCAAAGTCCTAGCCAACTATTTTTTTGGATAGTTGGATTGCTAGTCAGTGGGTCTTCAAGACGGCTTGTCTGAGAAAGATAACTTCATGAATTGCTCATAAATGCGTGAATGCTACTGAGCCTATGGCACCAAATTTGAATGCAAAGTGGGGACTTAGACGCGGGAACAAATGGATAGGTGTAGGGACATTTGGCGTGGTTGCATGACAGGGAAATCAAGTTTTTTCTTGTGGAAGGTGCTACAGTTATGTCTACCGGTTAGAAGTAAATTGGCCAGATGGGTAAACGTTTCTACAGTCTGTTCAGTTTGCAGTGTAGCTATGGAAAATGTTAAGCATCTGTTATGGGTGTGCCCAGTCCTTTGGAGGGTATGGGGTAAGGTCGAGATGGAATTCAAAAGCACGGGGCTGATGGTACGCATCAGCCTAAAAGGCAAGTGGAAAGCTGTGCTACTGGGAGTCACGGAGGGCTTCACATATAACTAGCACATAGAAACAGTAGATATGAGGGCGACGGTAGGCCTGGCAGTGTGGAACTTTAGGAATCAGTTAGCCTTTGCAAGGGTGACTAGAGGTGGAAGTTCGGAGCAGGTGTTGGTGACTATTGTCTCATTGCTTCTCTATGATATGGGTAAAGATGAGTTAGTTAGCTCTGGCCTTCAAGAGCTGAGTCTGTTTCTTTGTAAGTAATTCCCATCATATATGTGTTGGCCTCAGGCAGTTAGCCCTTCCTAATTGGTCAGTCAGTTTTGTAAGGTTTCTAGGACTTTACCCATCCTTTATTAGTAAAGTCTATCTTTTTTTTGAGATAAAAAGAAGAAGAGGAAGAAGATAGATGAGGTTTTTATTCCCATGATGCATAATGATGACGAGCTCGTTTGTTGTCTTTAAATTCATATGGCTTTGCTAGATCAGGTGTTTTCCATTGACGTACGACCTCAATCCCTTAAACATCAAGAGGTACTTACTTCCCTTGTATTTACTGAAACCCATCGCCATTGGACTTCTCAATGGTAGATGATGACCATCGCATCCCAAAGTGTGTTATAAGCAGTTCCCAACAAGTGGGAAACCAATTGTAGAAACCAATAACAAGACGGCTCAAATCGAGCAATTACAAGTTGAAGCAATCCCTCCCACTAGCTCAGCATAGGATTGCAAAGCATGCAAGCTGTACTCTAGTACAACAATATGTGCTCGAAGAGTATGAGAAGGAGCCTATGTAAGCTAGACTTCAACCATCAAAGTAAGGATGCTAAAACTACTACCTTGGTAACACGATTGCATTTCTCTCTGTCTTGCATGCCTTTGCAGCACATCCAAACCTACCAATATCAACACATGCACCAGTCAAGTCTCTGCACTTCACAATCTAGGCGACAAAGGAGTGCTAAAAAATGAGATAGTGTGAATAAACTAGAGCAACACCTATAATAGTGCTTCTTCAAGATTCACTTTTTCATGTGATAGCTCCTTAGATGATGACCATAACTGAAACAAGGCGTTGCCTAACATGCGTAATAGTAGAATCTCTTGAACAACATGGCAATGATTCTTTAGTAGTGGCAACATGAAAAATTGAATGAGATAAGTGTATAGCTAAATAACGATGTTCACATTTGGATCCAAATGGGCAAGGTTGTCTGGTTTTATGCCTCTACACATTTTTTTTTCTTGTTTTTAGAATACATATATGCATAGAATGAAACTATGGGGTCCTACAAGTGTGTAGATGAAAATTCTCTTGAAGATTTACTTGAATTGGGAGACCAAGTTAGGTGAACAAAAGGGTGATGCTTTTTCAATATCATACATGTAAGGACAATGTGGTTATTAGATACCATATATCACACCAAATGTTGTATTTAGATTTTTAGTATAGGCACTAGAAGAAATCAAATGGCTAGTGGATTCCCCTTGACTCTAACAATGAAGAAAATGCAGGGATAAGTTTGTCTATTGATGTGATCAAGGGGATGTCAAGAATGTCACTATCACATCGCAATTAGACTCTGTGGGGTCTCAAACTAGACAATAGCTAGTGGCCAAAAGTAGTTGATCACCTCCCTGGGAACATCCTACTCTAGCCAATGTTGCTCCCTTGAGGGGGTCCATGTTGCTACCTCCAACTGAGTGCATCTGCTGATGTAGGTCATGTAAGAAAACAAGGGCATCTCCTCTCTCCTATTTGTGTCCCACCCAAACTAGATAGAATGACTCTTATAGATCCCATTGGATGTCCCTAAGAGGCTTTCCCTCCCACAGCCAGAGATGCCAAACCACTCCCTCTAAATCAGCTAAAATCATTGTCAGATTGATATCAAGTCTACCCAATCAGCCAACAATCCTAGTCCTCTACAACTCTAAATCCTCCAAGGCTGCTATCTCCTTTGAACCCCTCTCTAACTCTACCTATAAAAGACCTCTTGGTCCCACTTGCATTAGATGGATCCCAAATGCACTCTAAAGAACCAAACCCTAGGAGGCACCCCCGTCTAAGAAAATTGGCCATCCTAGTAGCGGGGGTCTAAGGGTTGTGCAACCCATCCCACCACGACTCACGGATCATTGCATCAATCTTGGCTATCCATATACCTACTCCTCTTAGGTGAGAGTTCCTGTTCCCTGGCCTTTGTATCCCAAGGGACCTATCTCAAAGAGCCAAAGGATCTCATTGTGTGACTGTCCCACATTGCCCATCCAGTGTACGTCCTCTATCTTAATGTGCCACTCATGAGAAGGAAACTGCATCTAATAAAGTTTACCTCATGAAGAGGTTGTTTGAGCTGCGGATGAAGGCCATTGCTTCTCACTTGAATGAATTCAATATTATTTTCAACCAAATTTAGGATCAAAAGATGAATTTTGATGTGGAGACTAAGGATATATTCCTCTTGTGTTCATTGCCATCCTCATGGGATACCTTCTGTACATCTATCACAATAACTATGCATCTGGTGGAGTATTGAAGTTTGATGATGTTGTTGGTAGCTTGTTGGCTAAGGAGATTAGACGGAAGTCTATGGATGGCAATAATCAGGATGCAACCTTAACTATGCAAAGAGGCAGATCACAATTCAGGGGGAAGTTCGAAGAAAGAGGGAAGTCTCATAGCAAATCTAGGGCATAGAACATTGAGTGTTACCATTGTGGCAAGAAGAGCCACATGAAAAAGGGCTGCTACAAGCTGAAAAGAGAGCAAAAGGATTAGGAAAATAATGCAAATTGGAGTGAGAATAAGAAGGAAGAGAGTCCAAGGGAGGACAAAACAAAAATGGAGATTGAGGAGATTAATGTAGTCACTGATAATAGTGACAATGACATTCTCTTCATGTCTACTCTACCTGTAGACTTGCTTACCACTTTAGATGATGCATATTACCATGATTGGATTTTGGATTTTGGTGCTTCATTCCATGTTAGTCCCCATAGGGAATGGTTCACCACTAATGACATTGGAAAGATAGGTTGTGTGCACCTTGGAAATAACTATGCATGTGACATAGTGGGAGCAAGTGACATAAAGTTTTCTTTTGCAAATGGGTCTTCTTTTGTTTAGAAAAATGTGAGACATGTGCCTAAGCTGACCAAGAGTCTGATTTCAGTGGGTTAGCTAGATGACGCTGGTTTTCAGACCACCTTTGGCTTTCAAAGTTGGAAAATTCAGAAGGGCTCTATGGTTTTGGCCATGTCAACCAAGATGTGGAGCGTAACTCAAAAGGGTTCACACCATCCATTGCGAGCCCGAGATGTAAATTGTGTGGCTCCCACATAGATTCCAACCACATGTTGTCTATGTGCTTCCAAGTAGCACAATTTGCAGGGATCCTCAAAGTTTCATCGGTGGACCAATTTGTGGCATGCCACATCATCAGTTGTGCAATGGACTTGCATCTAAACATGTGTTGTATTTTGGAGATGATGGGAAAATGTCTCAAGACCTTCACTAGGATCATCTCCCCTAGCAAGTCCTATCTATAGCGTTGTGCTCCACATTTCGGGTAATTAACCAAATCGCCATACTCATGACAAAACACAATACAATCATTAGGGCAAGATGGTGTCATCCCAACCATTGTCAACATCGCTTCATCTCTACAATTGTGCATGGTATTTGGGATAGGCAACATCTTCTGGAGCAACCTATTACAATTTGTAGATCCAAGAAACCTTGTGAATGAGATACTAATTAAATAAAACAATTAGGAATGAGATACTAAGATCAAGGCTCCAAACCTCATCAAGGCTGAGACACTTGTGTTTGACCATCCATACTTTTCTTGCAAATTCAAGATCAAGAGGCAAGCTCATAGTTTTGTCATCCTCACACCATCATACAAGCGTGTTGATACCAAATCTTGCATCACGGTCTCATAATCAGACATTTCACCCCCATCTCCCATGGTGCCTCCAAAAATAGAATCCATCATATCTGCCGTACACTCATCCTCCTCTAGAGGGTCATCCTCAAGATTATCTTTCTCAAACTATGGTGGTAGTGCACGTGCTCCCTCGCTGCTCTCCTCATCCTATATAATGACGCAAGGTTAGTGTGTGCAACAAGGACAAACAATATAAATATCCATGAATCATTCAAATATCATTGGTTTACTGATGATGCACTAGCATGAAAACCAATATCCTCTTTTGGTGGTGCCTCTCCATACATTTGCAAGTGGCACATGACAATACTGTGCTAATGACAAACCCCTCTCCTACAATGCATGCAAGGAAAAGGCAATCTCTCACGAAGCCACTCCAAACTCTCAAGAGGTGGCCCCCTATCCGATGAGTTGTCAGTACTCATCATCTCCACCTGAACACATCCAAAACCATCCCCCCTAGTCAAGTCAAACACCTTAACACCCAAATCCCCCAAATTCCCTCAAACCCCCTTACCCCCCCCCCCCCAAACCCCTTAAACTTGACCAAATTCCCTGAACCCCTCCTGAACCCTTAATCCACTCTCTTTTCCCAAACACCTCGGGGCCTAAATCCCTCACCCTCCAAAATGTCCCAAGCCCCCCCTCAAAAACCCTAAACCCCAGAATCCCCTGTTTTGTCGGTATGGGCATCATTATATATAGACTCCCATACCAACGCTCTGCTTTTATGTACCCACTTTTATATTGATGCCCATACCAACGGAATCTGGGAACCAAAAACCTGCATTGTTCGTCCTGCGATGCCATTCGATTTTTTGTGCATTCTCCTCCCTCGCTTTTGCTTTTAGCTTGCAATCACCTACAACCCTTTCCTTCTCACTCCTCCCTCCTCCTCCCCCTCCCACTCTCCATCCTCTCCTACATTCTCCCTCTGCACCTACAAGACTTGCTGCAGCTCCCTCTCCATCTTAAGGTAAGAATTCCTCTCTTCCACTTCTATTTCAAGTTTGTTTTGTTTCTTTGTCTTTCTTCCTACCTCTCCTCTTGTTTCCCTTCCTCTACTTTTTCTTCCTTTCTCTAAAGTTTCTCTCCTCCTTTTCTTTTCTCTCTCAGGGAAGAAACAATACATGAAAAAAAATCATGAAAGAGAAGAGTATCAAAGCTCTACCTATTGTTATCGTGCTTTCTCCTTATTTGTAGGCTTCTCTTTGTCTCCTCAATCCATACCCTTTGGAATGCTAGTTGTATCCTCATGGCTAGAATCTCTCGCTTACTATGCTATGTATCTTTGCTTTGTGATGACATTCCATGATGGTATTGAGGGATCTCGACACTCATGAGGCAAGTTGTCAAGGTGTGATGCTTTGATCTCCAAGATGTGGTGCATCTTATATTATTGGTCCTTTACAATGTTTAGATATACAATGACATCATCTTGGTCTAAGGACTTAGTATCCTCTTGAGCTTGTCCAATGCTATGTTTAAGTGGTTGGATGCCACCTCTTGGATCTTCTGAGCTTTTACAATATTTCATACACAAAAGGCTTGCTTCAAGATTTCTCAGTGTTGAAAGGAATGCTAAGGGAGATCGGTGAGACCAAATCCCTCATACATACTTCATAGTGTTTGGATTAGTGAGCTACAAGGAACTTTTGATGTTGGGAGCTTACATTGATGGGCATAGGCAATAGGCCAATTCTTTGGGTTCAACCTTAATGAGATCAAATGCATGGCTTTGTTCATGTTCTTATAGCTCCTTAACTCTTTTTTATTCTAAAAACATCTTCTACACTTGCTAAATCACCTTCATTTGGTCTTTCCCCACCTTGGCTATGACAATTGCTTGTCCATGACTTATCGATGGAGGTGGTGATTGTATATGTTGCTAGGGTCAATGTGATGGATGCTCCTACTATGCTTGTGACTTAGGGTCATCATCTCTTTAGGGATTTGGTTTGACGGGGGCCATTAGCTTTGTCAAGAGTTAAATAAATTCCTTCTAACTCAATGATGTATCACTCTTCATGGGTGAACTTTTCCTAGACTTCAATGAGCTTTTCTCTTGGATGCAGTAACCTTGGGCCATCTCGACTTCCAAAATCTAGACGCATGCCTTGAGGATGACATTCTCTTTGTCGACTTGGTTTAGGTATGCATAGTAAGAGGCAAAGTACTATTGCTTTATCCACTAATGTAGCCTATGAGCCTATCTATTTGAGAAAGATCTATGCAAATGATGAATTAGCTGATTTGGTTGGACAATTTCACCAGGCCATAAAAGAGAATGCCATTCCTTGGAATGCAAAGGTAACAATTTGGATTTCTAAAAATTAACATGAAGGCTAGTAGCCAACAAACCAAAAATAGAGAGTGCTTGCATGAGAAAGGATAAATCCTGCTGAGTATCCTTGAGTAAAAAAGGAATCATCAACATATGCTTGAGTAATCAGCGTACCACTGCCAGGAGTGTCCAAACCATGAAGCATATTTGTTGCTACCAGATGATCCATATATTAAAGCATGGGATGTGTAGCAATAGCATAAAAACACTGTATGAAAATTTTTTGATTTTTTTTTGAATTGATCACCTATGCTCAATATCACTTAGTAGACTCATAAATTGGGTATTTTGGGAACACTAGATGTGTAAGTTCCACACAATAAACCTAAAAAATCCCCAAGGTTGTAAGTGGTGACCTCTACTTGGATACATCATGTGTAAATTTGCAAAAAAATGGATCACCCCCTCACAATATATGGTATAATATAGCTTAAAATGTCGTGCACCTCCAGTCAATATGCAATATATGGAAAGAGTCAATGGTTGAATTAAATACATAGGGGGTGCGTAGATACACCATTCTGATTGTATGGAAAAGAGTTTGTCAAATTCAATATATAGGATGTGTATAGATACACCATTTGATAGAATACCATTTGTATAGATATATAATTTTCTAGGAATAAGGCATATAATATATTATCTTATGCTTCTGAATCTCGTTCAGAGTCATCATTCTGGTATTGCATTTTACTCTTGCACAAGCCATCCCTCTGCCATGCTTGCTTCTAGTCTTGCTCTTTGTCTTACAAATCCCTTTAAAGTTTTCATAAACCGCTCGAGAAAAAACATCCATCGACTATGAATGGTACCTGCAATAGCCACCTCATCAACTATGTGCACAAGCAAGTGGACTTGAGTTGTCATAATGCTCGAGGGAAAGTGCTTCTCAAGTAAGCATACGGCTTTGATGGATTCCACCCTCGTATGGAGATAAGCGCCTAGAGAAGGAAGAGAGAGGGAAAATAAGTAAATCTACTAGCGAAATATATCGATAGATTACTTGCATATTGGAGAGAGCTCACAGACTATCTAAGTGAGGTTACTTCATGTGTGGCTTGTTATGGGAGATTTCCACCCCAAGAAGTGCAAGCCATATGGAATCAAGAAAGTGCTATATAGGATAAAATTTATAATTCCTTAGTTCTGTTCTGTAGTTTTAACTACATCAACCATGATGAGATGGTCTTAGCTCTTGAATGGGTTGAATCTAGGATATCAATTGCAAATATTAATGCCTTCCAGTGAGAGGCTTATTGTAACTTTTAGTGTTTGTTAACACCATTATAAATATTGTGAGAGTTTGCTTAATATTGTAACTTTTGAAGGTGTTTGTTAACACCATTGTAAATATTATGAGAGTTTACAACCGTTGAATCTTATCTTTTGGTATAACTTATCTGCGTCACGTTAAATTTTATAATTTTGAATTCATCTCTTTTAAAAATCTCTAAAAATTTTGCTTGTTTTTATGTTTTCATATGTGCTTTGAAAAGTGGGTTTTTTCTTAAATTTTATTCGAAAACTAGTCCAAAAGTATATGTAAAAATGAATTTGTATATTGACAAGTCCAAAATTAATGAAATAAGTGTTGCATGTGGATGTTTATTGTACACATTGCATATACATGCCAATAACTGCTGGAGAGAAAATAAGAATAGATATATATTTGGTATATTCTCTACATTGGTTGGTTTGAAAATATTTTAAGAAGTGGAAGTTGGTTTTCTTCTTGTCGGTCATACACATGAAGACATAGATCAAACATTTAGTCATATCTCTAGCAAGTTAAAGTCAAGGGATGTTCTGACATTGGAGGATATGATGTCTCAAATTGGGAAAAAATTTGGAGGCTCTTAAAAGGAGGAATTGGGAGTGGCTACCTTGGAGAGAATGGTAGATTGGAGGGCATTCATAGAGCCATATTTACAAGGGGGAGATGAAGCATTAATAAGGCACATAAATCCACGCTATTTCCAATTTGGCATGCATAATGATATTCCAGTGATGCAATGGAAGCACTACTCAGTGGATGGAGATCATTTATGGAGTGAGCCATATGTTTTATTACAGAGAATAACTCCATTGGAGGAAACTAGATTTGTTCTTGCAAAGAACAAAGCACTTGATGTCGATGAAATGAAAGGCTTGGATGCCTTTATTAAAAATCTTCAAAGTATGATGCAAAAATATCCTGAGGAGGTAATAAAGAATGGGGAGATAATCAAGTCAATTGAGGCACTTGTCAAATCTTTACAAAAATAAGAAAATTTAATGAGCATTGAATACTTTGAATCCTTTTGGCCAAAAGAAGCTATGGCACCAAGATCCACATTGGATACAAATACGGCAATAGATGAGGAAGAAGCTGAGCAATGCCTTTTACCTCAGAAATATTGTGGTAGGAAGGGGAATAAACCCTTACCAGAGTTTGTACCCTCTGATGAGATTGAAGAGGGTATGTTTGTTGCAGTTTGGGCATCTAATGCAGATTCAGAGTTGGATGAACAAGGTGGCCCAATTTGGGTGGCAAATGTTGCTGATATAGCAAGGGATCAAAAGGGAATGCCTACAACATTCACAGCTTTATGGTATGAACCAAAGCCTTTGAAAAGTCTCCCCAAAAAATATACAATAAAACAATTGTATGAGGATTGCTTGCAAAAGAAACGTGAATGGATTCCAAATAAAGAGGGCTAGACAGAGGTGGAAGTGAGTAGCATTATTCATTTCTAGAAATTAAGAACTCAAAGTTACAAAAAGAAGCATGGCTATGATGTTGAAAAATGTATCACAATTATTGATCCTAGCCATGCATATATTAAACATCATTTGGCTAGGCTTAACCCATCCTCACAATACCACAGATCTTGAATATAGCATTTCTAACATCTTCTTGTAAGCACCCTTTTATTGTAATTGGGAGGATGAACTATCAAAGCAACAAAGAAGTCATGTCAACAATATAACATAATCATAATTACGCTAACAGATCACGATTATCGGTACACTAATTCTACTTAGAATACCTGTAAGACATTGTGTCAATCATGGGACATGAGCCCACTAAGCTTATTGTCCTTTGAAAATGCTCCTTTTAAGCAATGCATGTACCCTATTGGTGTTTGAAAGGAGGCAATGTCTACCTTGATCACTGCCTCCTCCCTCGTAGAGAGGATCCACGTTGCTTTCGGGAGGAGAACTTTTCCCGAAGCATGCACTTGGGGCCACAAACGAGACATCCTATTCATAGCATGCAAGTCTTCTCGCACTCCTCTCGAGTCTTTGGAACCAACCAAGTGTGCCCAAATAGTAGCCCCCACATTCTTGAAGATATGCATGGGATCCAAGAGATGATTGATTTTCCCAATAAGGAAGCTCGTGAAAGATCGATAGCCTCTTCATACCAGGAGGAGGTTCCTCTCCATTCATCCTCCAAGCTTGAATCCAGTCACTTGCCTTCAAATATGATGGTGGTGGATCAAGCTGACCTCCACGTGCAAGATGGTCGAGTGGAAGGTATCGAGGATGACCTTCATAAACGTTTTTCCTCATATGTTTGGAGTAGCGTGCAAGCGAATTCAAACCCGGTCCACAAACAGGACAAGCATGGTACCACTTGTAACAAGTCCTGCATGCGTACATGAATGTGTTAGTATAAGACATGCATGTGAAAGAGAGTCATAAAAGCATAATCCCTCATTATACATGTAGAGACACAACCATGTACCTGCGCACTCTCCATATTCTGGGTAGTCATGCATGGTCCACATCAAGATACCCCTGACCAAAATATCATTGGTATGTCTAGGAGCTCTGGAAATATCAAAGACCTACACTCCGCTCCATAATATCTGTAACTCCTCTATCAAAGGTGCCATGTACATGTCCATATTTTTTGCCTTGTACTTTCCTGGCACAAGTAGTGCAAGCATGAGGTGTCCCTTTTTTATTGTTAGCCATGGTGGGATATTGTACTTCACCATGACTATGGGCCATGTCGACCAAGATGTTGAGCGTAACCCGAAAGGATTCACGCCGTCCATGGTGAGCCCAAGATGTAAGTTGCATGGCTCCCTCGCAAAGTCCGGCCATTGATTATCTATGTGCTTCCAAGTTGCACAATCTGTGGGAATCCTCAATGTGTCATTGTTGGACCGATGAGATGCATGCCATGTCATCAACTCCGCTATGGATTTGCATCGGAACATGTGTTGTATTCTTGCAATGATTGGAAAGTGTCTCAAGACCTTTACCGGTATCTGCTCACCCTACAAGTCATCTCTATATCATTGTTCCCCACACTTTAGACAACTAGCCAAATCTCCATGCTCACGACAAAAGAGAATACAATCATTACGGCAAGCATGGATGGTATCATAATCCATACCCACCGTTGTTAGCATCTTTTTCACTTCATCTCTTGATGCGGGCATGGTATTTGGTGCAGGCAACATCTTCTGGAGCAACCTATGACAATTCAAACATACATAGGCTTCGAACAATGATGATTCGGTATACACTATCCAAATGATGTTTCTCAAAACAAACATGATGATTCTCAAAACAAACAATATCCAAATAATGAGTCAAATTAATGAAGAGCTAACCTCATTAAGGCCGAGACACTTGTATTTGACCACCCATACTTTACTTGCAGATTCAAGATTGAGAGACAAGCACGTAGTTTAGACATCCTAGTACCCTCATACAATTGTGTTGATTGTAACTCTCGCATTTTGACCTCAGACTCTGACATCACATGTACATGGGATGTAGTGCCCCTAAAAATAGAATCCATCATGTCGACCTTACCCTCGTCATCATCATCCAGGAGACTATAGTCTTGCTCAAAGTGTGAAGGTATATGCATACCCTCGTCAGCCTCCTCATCCTGTTTTAAGATTTTGTGTAAATATAAGATCTTGTATTTCCTGGTATCCAACAAGACTGTGAACTTAAATAGCTTTGACTTACCGATAGTCCATCAACACGTGCAACACCAACGATGGGTACTGGTTCGGGCTCCTCCCCATACATTCGCAAGTGGTGACGCATGATAATACGACGTTGATGTCATACTTCTCGCTTGCAATGAGTGCAATGACAGTATAACCTCTCCGTAAGACACTTTGTGCTCCTGCGCATTGGCGCATCATTGGACGAGCTTCCACTCGTCCCTTCCATCTACACTTATAAAATCACAACATAAGTTGTAAGAAAGTATATTAACAGTTATAAAATAGCATATATGAGCTTCCTTTTAACTTAGAACAAAAAGTGTCTTAAAGCATCGCTATATAGCGACGTTTTGCTCTGTTCTGTCGCTATATAGTGATGCTTTTAACTAAAAACATCACTATATAGCAACCGAAACCCGATGCTACATGTGGCACTTTCTTTAGCACTCTCTAATCTTTCAAGTAAATAAGGCAATCTCTCCTCCCACCTATTTTCGATGACCTCCCACCTATTTCCGACAACCTCCCACTCTATTCTCCACTCCTCACCCTTCTTCTAGCTCTTGTGCTCCCTCTCCACCCTTCTCCCTCTTTGGTTTCTTAAAAGGAAGTTTTTAAAGAGGTGAGTCTTTTTCAACAATGTAGGTTATTTGTTTGTTAGCTTTAGTTTTGTGAGTGCTTCTCCTTGTATTGCTAAACCTGTAAACTAGTTTTCATGCTTGTTTTCAAAGGATTGAAACAAAAAACGAGATTTCAAGAAAGAAAGAAGACTCACCTCTTCTTTCCCTTTTTTGTGTTCTCTTCCTTCTCTTTCTCCTTGTCTCCTCAATCTCCTCCTTTCAAGAAGTTACTTTTGTAATCTCCTCCTTCCTCTAACATCTTATTTGAAAAATGGTATGTTTCCTCTCTTTTGTAGGGCCAGTCCACAACACCGAGCGGGATGTACTATTTCAGGTAAGTGCTTCCTCTTTTTTCCAAATGTTATTTTTGTTATTTGCATCGGCTTGCAGCTAGTGCCTTAAGCGCTAGCTGCAGTGATGGGCGTAGGAACCCTCTCTTCCCCTCTCTTTCCTCTTCTTTCCCTCTTCTCTCCTCTTCTTTCCCTCCTTTCCTTCTTCTCTCCTTCAATCTTTCAATCTCTTTCCTCCTCTTTTCCCCTCTTTCCTTTCCCTCTTCTTCTCTCTTTCTTTCCCTCTTCTTCTCTCTTTTTCTCTTTTTCCCTCTTTCCTTTCCCTCTTCTTCTCTCTTTCTTTTCCTCTTTTTCCCTCTTTCCTTTCCCTCTTCTTCTCCCTTTCCCTCTTCTTCTCTCTTTCCCCCTTCTCTTATGCTCATGCATAAGCATAAGCATGAGCATATGCTCATGCTTATGCTTATCCCTCTTTCCTTTCCCTCTTCTTCTCTCTTTCTTTCCCTCTTTTTTCCTCTTTCCTTTCCCTCTTCTTCTCTCTTTCCGCCTTCTCTTATGCTAATGCATAAGCATAAGCATGAGCATATGCTCATGCTTATGCTTATGCATGAGCATAAGAGAAGTAGACATATGCTCATGCATAAGCATGAGCATATGTCTCTTTTTCCCTCTTCTCATGCATATGTCTCTTTTTCTCTCTTTACTTTCCCTCTTCTTCTCTCTTTCTTTCCCTCTTTCTCATTTTTCAATCTCTCTTTCCTTTCCCTCTTCTTCTCTCTTTTCCTCTTTTTCCCTCTTCTTCTCTCTTTCCCTCTTTCCTTTCCCTCTTCTTCTCTCTTTCTTTCCCTCTTTTTCCCTCTTTCCTTTCTCTTCTTCTCTCTTTCCCCCTTCTCTTATGCTCATGCATAAGCATAAGCATGAGCATATGCTCATGCTTATGCTTATGTATGAGCATAAGAGAAGTAGACATATGCTCATGCATAAGCATGAGCATATGTCTCTTTTTCCCTCTTTACTTTCCCTCTTCTTCTCTCTTTCTTTCCCTCTTTCTCATTTTTCAATCTCTCTTTCCTTTCCCTCTTCTTCTCTCTTTTCCTCTTTTTCCCTCTTCTTCTCTCTTTCCCTCTTTTCTTTCCCTCTTCTTCTCTCTTTCTTTCCCTCTTTTTCCCTCTCTCCTTTTCCTCTTCTTCTCTCTTTCCCCCTTCTCTTATGCTCATGCATAAGCATAAGAGAAGTAGACATATGCTCATGCATAAGCATGAGCATATGCCTCTTTTTCCCTCTTTACTTTCCCTCTTCTTCTCTCTTTCTTTCCCTCTTCATTTTTCAATCTCTTTTTCCTTTCCCTCTTCTTCTCTCTTTCCCTCTTTCCTTTCCCTCTTCTTCTCTCTTTCTTTCCCTCTTTCCTTTCCCTCTTCTTCTCTCTTTCCCCCTTCTCTTATGCTCATGCATAAGCATAAGCATGAGCATAAGAGAAGTAGACATATGCTCATGCATAAGCATGAGCATATGTCTCTTTTTCCTCTTTACTTTCCCTCTTCTTCTCTCTTTCTTTCCCTCTTTCTCTTTTCCAATCTCTCTTCCTTTCCCTCTTCTTCTCTCTTCTCCTCTTTTCCTCCTCTTTTCCCTCTTTCATGCTCATGTTCTTATGCTCATGCATAAGCATAAGCATGAGCATATGTCTCCATCTCTTATGCTTATGCTTATGCATAAGACTCCTCTTATGCATAAGCATAAGCATGAGCACAAGAGAAGAAGACATATGCTCATGCTTATGCTTATGCATGGGCATAAGAGAAGTAGACATATGCTCATGCATAAGCATGAGCATATGTCTCATTTTTCCTCTTTCCTTTCCTTCTTCTTCTCTCTTTTTTCCCTCTTTCTCCTTTCCCTCTTCTTCTCTCTTCTCCTCTTTCCCCCCCTCTTTTCCCTCTTTCATGCTCATGTTCTTATGCTCATGCATAAGCATAAGCATGAGCATATGTGTAAGAGAAGTAGACATATGCTCCTCTTTTCCCTCCTCTTTTCCCTCCTCCTCCTCTTTTTCCTCCTCTTTTCCTCTTCTTCCTCTTTTCTTCTTCCTCTTCTTTCTCTCTTCTTCCTCTTCTCTCCCTCTTCTTGCTCTTCTTTCCCTCTTTCCTTTCCCTCTTCTTCTCTCTCTCTTTCCCTCTTTTTCTCTCTTTCCTTTCCCTCTTCTTCTCTCTTTCCCCCTTCTCTTATGCTCATGCATAAGCATAAGCATGAGCATATGCTCATGCTTATGCTTATGCATGAGCATAAGAGAAGTAGACATGTGCTCATGCATAAGCATGAGCATATGTCTCTTTTTTCCTCTTTCCTTTCCCTCTTATTCTCTCTTTCTTTCCCTCTTTCCCCTTTTCCCAATCTAAGACTTTGGATGGCTTACGGGGTTTTAATTTCTCTACACTTTCCACTTCTTTAGCCTTCCCTTTATCTTTGACGTGGTGGACTACTTCTTGCATCCGACCCTCTCATATGACAAGTGGAACCTCCTTTGCTCCCTCTGATCATACAAAATCACTTTTCCTCTTTATGCATAGTTCAAGCATGTGATCCCCACTAGATGAAGAGCTATCCACCTCCTCATTACTTGCACTAGAGTCATCGGTCTCTAAGTCACCTTCTTTGTCTCCTCTCTCTTCTTTGAAGACCGTAGTACAACTATAAAGTGCATCAAAATATTGTATTTGATGGAGGATATCGATGATATTTACACTAATATCTTGGCATAGCAGTTTTTTAGCTACAAAACCCATTTGATACAATGCTACCATCCATCCATCATTCAATAGGTTGGATTCCATCTCATCTATCAATTCAGGGTGCTTTGGCTTTCGATAGTCCACCATTGGAAGTTGAATTAAAGGACCTCCACCCCTATTTAACAAGCAAATCAAGTATGGATTCAAGACGTGAATACATGTCCCTTCTAGCATATGATCAAGTCATGGTGCAACACTACACCATGAAATATTTTTGTAAGTGGATATCCAATGGATGTCAAACTAGCAAAGAGGGGATCCTTTTGTGCTTTTGACACGAACATGACCAGGATTGATCTTTTCTTGTCTTTCGAAGAGACATGTATGATAAACTTTACAAGGTCAACTATGGATCCCCACCACTCCAAAGTCTTGCAACTCATCTAGGATAAACACACATGGTTTATCCCAAGCATCACCACTCATTGCCATGAAGTGCTCTATATCAATGCCATCGACGCGTATAGATTTTGTATCCTCCTTTGATAAGAGGATGTCATAAGAGAAGTTGAAGGCTGAACCACCTGTTACTACAGTACTTTGCAAGTTTAGTGCCAAGGTATTCTTCTTGATCTCTACATACTCTTTCTCTAGAATCTTTGGCATCTTTCCTCTTGCATCCTTTGTTGGAGTGCCATCCGCGTTAATGAACATACCCACTTTTTGGCCCACAACTTGTCAATCATTTTTTACCAAGGCCAAGGAATTTTTTGCTTATCCACATTAGCAACTTTGCCAGCCAACTCTTGATCTGAATTGAATAAAAACATTACTGTCAATATAACAGCTTCGCTTTTGACCATTCTGGTGACTACTTCATCCAAGTGACTATGCTTGCTCTTCTTCTCAAAGAAGCAGTCACCATCAAGCAAGTGTTGGCATCGGTCTCCACCAAACAATAGACAATTGCTTTATTGTTGTTTTTTTCTCACCTACCACATGCTCTGGTGCCTCATAGGATATCTTTCCTGCTTTATATGCTTTACAAACATCCAAGATAATCTGAAAAATCGACTCCTCACGAAACACTATGCAAGTAAAGTCCCTATATCTTGCAACGTTTTGATTCAAGAATATATTTTGAGTCATCATTAAATAAGCATATGTAACAGATGACCTGTTGAAACTTTTGTAGATACTCAGTGTGATTCAAGTTTCCTTTTCATCCCTGTTCAAGGGGGATTCTACAAGCTTTGCAAAAGTGCTGCCCATCAATGGGCTCAAACCTGCATCTATCAAGGAACATGTTCTTTGCAAGCATATATCTCTTCTCAATGTCATTCCCATATCTACTTTGGTAGAGATCAGCTTCACGAGCAAAGTCACTATCTTTAAACTCTTCAAAGGCTTTGAGAAAATCTCCACGCTTTTGAAATGTGACTTCCTTCAATTGAGGATCATCTCCTAGAAGTCTCACAAACTTCATTGGACGGAGAGTGACCTTGCCTGCAAGTGGCGTTTTAGCATTCTTAGTCTCTTCACACAACTTGCATGCAAAATGCACATCCAGCTTCCATTCTTTTGTGGACAAGGAAGCTCGATCAATGAGCGGTGTGATGATGATAAATTGTACCAATCCCCAAATATACCCCTCATCAGTAGGAGGATGTAAATTTTTCACACTTACAGAAAAATCAACAAATCCATCTTCTTCCTCGGACTCTGTAGCCTCACTGTTACTATCCAACTACTCACCTAGTGCTAAATAACTTGCACTCACTCGGTGTGCCTATGGAGCTGGAGTTCATTTTGCTCTCTTTCTTAGAATAGTGGTGGAAGTTGATCCCGCCCAAGGACAACTCACTCGCTTTCTTGTACTTTGAGCAACAGATGGAGTACTAGTACTTAACGCCATGGTGGTTACGGGGTGTACAACCTCAGAATGAGATGCTACTAGTGGTGCACTTGCTATTGGTGGCACGCTTACTGTAGGTACTATTGTTGCCACACTTACTGTAGGTACTATTGCTGGCACACTAACTGTAGGTACTACTACTGGCACACTCTGCAAAACATCCCAATTTATTCTGAGTAATCTCAAGGCATCAAGTAGTTTTGCAGATCCTTCCACTGAATTTGGTACAGCCTTCAACATGTACTTCTTGTCCATCGCCCATAACTTATATACCACATCTTCAATCCTACATCTACATGCAACCTCAATCAAACCATCGTCTTTAATACTTATCATTGAAACTATTCCACCATTTCTTATTGCCTCATGACTATAATTGGAGCTTAACACAACCTCATTAGTGATCACCAAGAAACACTTTGACTTACGCTCCATCAAATACCAACCATGTTCAAGATATTTCTCAATCATCTTGGGAGAGTTTGAAGAAACTTTGGGAGCCATGATTCTTTGCAATTAAACAAATAAAAATATTTAATTATATTTCAACCCAAATAATTTAATTAGATATTTAAAAATTTTTTATTTTAAATTTACATTAAGTAATTTAGCTAAAATGTAATTCAAAAATTAAATGAAAATTTTATAAATTTCAATTGTTTAATTAATTATAAACAATACTTGATTTTCAATTATTTTTTGATTTAAAATAAATTAAATTTAAATGTGAATTGATTTCTAATTAAATTAATTAGAGAAGTAAGGGAATGGTTACGAGTGGTTAAAGAGAGGTCTAAGGGCATGATTAAGGAGAGGTTTAAAGAGAAGTGGTTAAAGGGAAGTGGTTAAATGGATGGTTAAGGACGAGATGAGTAATTAAGGAGAGTGTAGTTAAGGAGGAGTCTCAAGGGTGGTCAAAGGAAAGTGGTTAAGGAGGGGTGGTTAAGGAGGTGGATGGTTAAGGGGGCAATTAATGGGGATTAATGGAGAGTGGTTAAGGTGGTTAATGGAGGATTAAGAAGGTGGTTAATGGTTAAGGCTGGCCTGTTGCACGTGAAATAGGTGGGGGGGAAGGGCTAATGCCCTCTCTTAATAAGGAATAAGGTTAAAAGGGGGGGAGAATTAGCCCTCCCCCCCACCTGTTGCGCACTAGCCATCCCCCCCACCTGTTGCATGCGCAACAGGTGGGGGAGAGGGCTAATGCCCCCCCTTAGCCTTATTAAGGGAGGGAAATAGCCCTCCCCCCCATCTGTTGCACATGCAACAAGTTGGGGGGAGGACTAATGCGCCCCCTTGAACGCCCCGCCTTGCCCTTGAATGCCCCATGCCACGCTACTGCCACCGATGATGACGGAGAGAGAGAGACATCGGAGAGAGAGAGAGAGAGAGAGAGAGAGAGAGGGAGAGGGAGAGGGAGAGGGAGAGAGAGAGAGAGAGAGAGAGAGAGAGAGAGAGAGAGAGAGAGAGAGGGGGGGGGGGAGAGGGAGAGGGAGAGGGAGAGGGAGTGGAAGGGAGCGAGAGAGAGGAGGGAGGGCAATGGCGGCCGAGCAGAGGGGAGAGAGGGAGAGAGGAGGGAGGGCGAAAGCCGAGCAGAGGGAGAGAGGGAGAGAGAGAGAGAGGGAAAGGAGGAGGGCAGCAGCCGAGTGGAGGGAGAGAGGGAGAGGAAGAGGGAGAGAGGAGGGAGGAGTGGAGGGAGGAAGAGAGGGACATGAGGGAGGGGCAGTTGAGCGAAGGAGAGAGCGAGAGGGAGAGGGAGAGAGGAAGAGGAGTGGAGGAGGAGAGGAGGGAGGAGAGGAAGACTCCGATGGAGGGAGGAGGAGGGAGGAGTATTTGAAAAAAGGAGGGAGAATGAGAGAATGAGGAAGGTTGAGATTTTATGCGGAAGTGGGTTATAATTAGCGTTAGGGCAACTTTTTTAGGCTTTTTAGCATAAGTATAAGCCACTCTTTTATTCCGAGCTCATCCTTCATTTTTCTTGGTTCTTTCTTCATCTCAATTGGTTGCACGAATCAACAAAATTTTTCAAATCATGCAACAGGTAAAGAGCTTTCCAACCGATTGCATACGCCACATCTTCCACCTATCAAATTTTTTGAATTTTGATTTTTTTCTTTTTCTTTTTGTATCTCTTTCAACCCTTCCAAAATTTTCTTTATTTTTAATTTTTAAAACTTTTTAAGATTTCTAAAAAAACTTTGCAAACTTAAAATTTTCTATTAACCTATTGCGTATGCAACAACTCCTTTTCTCTTTTAAAGAGTTTCCCAAAAAACTCTCCCAAGCTATTGCTTACGCAACAACTCCAATCCTTTGAATTTCTCAAAAAACTCTCCCAAGCTATTGCATACTCAACAACTCCAATCCTTTAGGCTTTTTCAAATTTTATAATATTTTTTAAAAACTCCCTAACCTATTGGGTCCTCAACAACTTAGAAAGGCTTTTTTTATTTAGATTTAAAAAACTCTTTACTAATAATATAATATATTAAAATATATTATAGAAAGATTTTGATTTTAAAACTCTTTACCAATAATATTATTTATCTATAATATAATATATTAAAAATTATATAAAAATATATTAAACATAGTATAGTCTATACTATTATATAAATATGATATATTTATAAGATATTATTTTTACAAATTATTATTATTTATATAAAATAAAAAATTAATTATAACTACTTAAAAATATATTTGCAAATATATTTAAAAATTAATTTGTGAATAAAACAATATTCTTTCAAACAATTGAAGAATATAAGTACATAATAAATTAATTGGTATGTACAGAGGCCTTAGATTTTCTTAGTTTAAGGCTTGTGCAAAGTTTCATACCCATAGGATATCATAGATTTTCTTAGTTTAAGGCTTGTGGAGAGTTTCATACCCATAGAATATCATAGATTTTCTTAGTTTGACTTCTGATGTTGTAGTGCACCTTCTTATCATTTTCGTGCAAAATCAATTCTCCAGTATCCCACTTTTGAACAACCTTCACCTTGCATAGCCAAGGCCTTCCCAAAATCAATGGATAAGCATGCACATCTGGCTTGGTAGGGATCACCTGAAAAGTAGTCGGCATAGAAATTCCACACACATCCACTTCTAGATTCTTCACAACTCCCAAGGTCTTTACCCTAGTGTTGTTAGCCAATTTGATGCGATAAGGAGAGGTAGTACTAGAGTATTTTAAATCAGCATCTATCATGGTCTTCTCACTCATGACATTAATCGATGCACCTCCATCAATGTACACATTAGAAATCACTTGACCCTCAATGATCACATCAACCACAAGTACATCATCACCAACATCTGTGTCTACCTTTTTAACAACAGGAATGGCACTTTTCTTCTTTTTCTTCTTTGACACTCTTGTGCTTGCTAGCTTTCCCCATTCTTTCCGTAGTTTTGTAGACAAAGCAGGTAATTGACCAAAGGTGATATGAGCTTCCTTTTCTTTAAGGTCGGACAACAAGTCATAGCTTCCAATGCCTTGTCCTAAAGGAAAGTCTGACTAGCTAATTCTCCTTCTAGATGCCTTCTTTTTCTTACTACGGTGTTCCTCTTCCTGATGTTCCTCATCTACTTCTTCCTTGCTTTCTTCTTCTTCTTTTGCTTTACCACGCCCTTGTTTAGCCATCATTACCTCTCTTTCCTCATCCCGTGAAGAAGCTTCTAGCAAGGATAATTGTTTTTCTTCTTTCTTTCTCAATCTAGGACACTCGGGGCGATAGTGACCTTTTTCATTATATTCATAGCAAGTGAACCACTCTTATCTCGAGGCCTATCTTCACTCTTTGGTGCTCTAGGTTGTCATGCATTAACCAAATGCAATTTCAAATCAGCAAACTCTACTATCAATTGAGAGATATTGTAATCTAACTCAGAGGACTTTGGTACCTGAGGGGTGCCCATTACCTCCATCTTAGAAGTTGAAGCTATTGAAGACACAAAAGAGGATTCGATCTTTAGAGAAGCTTCTTTCTTGGTCGCAATGCGAAGTGGCTCCATGTATGTTGTTGGATCTTTACTCATTACTTTTGAGTGAAGACCAAGGCTCCAAAGCCATAACAAATTTGCTCATCTTTAAGTGCTCCATCCCTAAGAGACTTTGAGGGGCCGATGATGTTGGATCGTTGAGGGGCCGACTTAAGTGCTACAAGTTTGGTTTAGAAATGAAGAGGACACAAGTAGGATGAGAGGGCTCCTAGTTTGGCTCAAAAGAAGCCTAGACAAGCAGCCCCCCATCAAGGGCCTGCATGCAAACTCTTTGAGATAGAAACAGAAGCAGATACTGTGTTCAAACTAAAAAATGAAGAAGCAACACAACCATTGTGGCCTAAAGAAATACAAAAGATAGAGGAAGAGAAAGGATGAGCCATGGCTATGTTGGTGCAACCTATCAAAGGAAAAGAAAGACACAAAATAGATAAGATTAATACTGCAAGGGCCACAGTTCCAAAGGCTACTTTCACAAAAAGACAACATTCCTCCGTTCAGAAAGTACAGGTAAAAGATAAAGAGGACACAATTCCAAAGGCTACTTTGAAAAAAAGGCAATGCTCCTCTGCTCAAGACCTTCGAGTACAAGAGAAAGAGGAGGACAAAGAAAATATAGAGGAAGAAGAGTCAGATCAAGAGGTTGAGGAAGTGCAAGATCAGCTCATGTCAATAAAGAATCTCAATCTGCGTCTCAATGAGATGATCATAGAAGATGATGTTGGATATATATGGGGACAAAAGCCCTATGCTATGAATGCTCGAGATGTGGAGTCAGCAACTATTTTTACCAATAATAGGAATCTTGATATATCTTATGCGATGCAAATATTCAAGGCTTTGGTGAATGGCAAGAAACCCGTGGTCTCTAATGTAGTCTTACGTCCAGTCATGTTCTATCCAAATATAGGTAGCCGTGACAATGGAGTTATGTTTGAAGGACCTACCCATTTTGAGGAGACTTTGAGCAAATTCTTCACACAAAGCCTTCGATAAATTCTGCATGAATAGGGTGAAGAGGCAAATTCCAAGAAATTTTTGAAAGAGGTAGAGAAAAATTTCTTGCTGCATTGTAAATTTGAGCGGATTGATGGTCAGCATTATGCATATGCCTATAATGAACTTGCTAGATAAGCAAGGGACTCCAAAAGACTCACTGCAGAGCAAATTTCAAAGGTTCTTCCCTTCAATTTCTATATGGCCATAATATGTATTTTTAAGCATCCAACAAAATAGTTGATTGAGTTCAATAGACTGAATCATGATATTTTTGCAAAACGTAAGATAACCTCGACATTAGAAATCCTAATGAAAGCGAGGTGTCTATGGTGGACGACACTTGGTTCTTCAGCAACACATTTGAAAAGAACTGCAACAAAAGCAGATGCAGATACATTAGTCAACTTTTATAAATGTTTAAGTGCAGTTGTACCAGGGGGAAGTCAAGAATGGGAAGAATCTCTCACAAGCTTCAAGGTAGCAAGAGATAGATACGCTAACTACACAAGTATAATTTTTTAACCTAATGAGGTGTTTGAGCAAGTTGTGGCAGTTTGCCGTGCATACGAGAAGGATGAGGTTACTTATGAAGGTCTTTTGTTACTATCACAAAAGCCAAAGGTTGAGAAAAAAGAGGTGACAGCAACAAGAATGTGGAGGCCTGTAAAGTATTTGCCAAATAGCTATGTAACAATGGCAACAGAGAAACTCCTCAAGAAAGAATGGTCTTTTGGCAAGAAGGACAAAGATCATTGCATGGAGGAGTTCATCAACATACAAGTGAAACGTGATGCAGTGGATAGTGCGATTAGATATTTGCTCATAGAAAAAGATATCCCTACTAGTCGATGCAATATTGACCCTAACATTGTGAAGCATATAGCTGCTTTATCCATAGCTAAGGAAAAGGCATGGGCGCATAAGTGGATGAAGAATCAAGAAGATGGGGCCGAAGTAGTCACCTCATTTATGAAAGCCCAAATCCCACCACAGGTGATTGCTTATGTTGAGAAGCTTGTTAATGAGCATAAATTGAGAATAACAAGTGTAGTCAACCATAGCTTTCAATCCAATGTGAACATCACTTCAAAATCTGGAAAGCTTGTAGCATACAGGGGCATTTCAGATGAGGACTTTTTACTTGATGAAACAAGTTGGAATAAGCCACAAGTATTCATTATTCATGAGGTTTCTTCCAATGATATTCACCAATTCATCGATAGAATACTATACATCACCATTAGTAGAGCTGGTATTTGCAATATTTTTATTTTTGTCAATAAAGAAAACAAGGAAGAGATACATAACACTTTGGAGAAAGTTTATGCCTGTGATTTCAAGATCTACAATGGTGTGTATGCATCCAAGACAAGCAAAAGAGAATGTGGATTAAAGATCCAATGCCTCGAATCATTCCTGTTATGCATGCGGAGTCCATATCCTGACCAATCCCTACAACATAACATAAGGGGTACTTCCAAGAGTTTGTGTCTCATGCTAGAGGAGAAAGAAATCCACAGGTCCTCTCATCATCAAGTGCACTCCAAAATCTACGAATGTCCTCCAAAAAGTGGAAGTCTTTTGATTACTATGCTGGAATACTTGCAACCACCTAATTGGGAGGTCACCTTTTACGGATGGGATATCTTTTTGAAGATCTTCTCAGAAAAGCATATTCCACTAATATTGTTGAAAGAAAGGCTTGCATGGCACACTTCCACTTGCAAGCTAAGCTAACTATCGGCTACGAGAAAGAGGTGGAACATAAGACGATTGGAGATGATGACATGGAAGATCTTGATGGCTCCCAGGATAAAGATGAAGGTGATGCACAGATGATTGTTGACGATGACATGTATAATCTTCCTGGCTCACAAGATTACGCAAAGAAATCACAGACACATATCCTGGTATGACCCTTTACTTTTCTTTTACAAGTATTACATCTAACTATAACCTATCAATCTCACAAGCTTTTGTATTTTTTTATAGACGGTAGAGGGGAAGGAAGAAGAAATGAGTTCACGTTGATCTGAAGTTAGGAAGGCCATAATATTTCCTTCAAGTTTAATCAATATGGTGATTGCTGGTGGAAAAACTGAAAGTGAAATATTTGAGACAATAAAAGGATCACCGAAAGGCTTTCCTAACATAGAGAGTCAAGTACATCACTTATATGGAAACTTAGATCATATGATGATGGCACGGCTCACACTGAAGAATTCCAAAGATTTATCTAAGCTACAAGAAATAGGAAGCAACTTTGACGTTCAAGTTGTGATTAGACAATGACCTCAATATCTATCTTTGGTGTAGAAGAGTTTCAAATCCTAAGATATTGAGGGAAAGAGGTTAATGATAAAGTTATAATGGCCGCCCTTAGGTTTGATACAAAGTTTATCTTGGCTTAGTATTTATATATTGATTAAATCTAATGAGCTAATGTTTGGTTATTTTTTGATGCAGTATAATGATATCTTAGTTTCCTACAAATTTTGGAAAGTGTGTATATGTCATAGATTCGCTGCTTTCCACATGGCTTAATAATAATAAAAAGTCAATAGAAGATATTTGCACTTGGCTGTAAACTCTCAATATGGATAACATATGAGTTATCATTTTTCCATATAATGAGACATAAGTGACACCGCAACCTCATATTTACTTTTGCGAGATGAAAGATGAAGTCAAATAATAAAGATTTTTAATTGGCCATGCAAGAATCATTGGAGTTTTGTAGCTTTGGACCTACAAGCCAAGAAATGCTATTTTGCTAATTCAATGCCAAGATATCATGGCAATGTGTTAGCATAACTATACTCTTAATGCATTGTAACTTTTGTGGTACACTTACTCTTAATGCATTGTTACTTTCATGATAGTTATCTTTTGTGATGCACTTATTGATTCCCTTGTATGTTATGATGGATAGGTCCACATCAAGGTTAATAAGTGTAATTGAACAAGTCACAAACTATGATGGTGACTTGCAAGAAGCAATGGACTTACAATGACTCGAGGTTGTAGAGCAAAATGATCCATACAGCTGTGGGTGGAGAGTGTGCTACAACTGCAAGTTGCTCCTCAATGAAATATTTGATGTGAAGGGCTCACAATCCTCAATGTCTACATAATCTGATGCAAAACTATATACATTTGTGGCTCATACCATTCGATCAATAATTGATGAATCTCCAATTAAAGTAATTGAGACACACAAGTCTACATCAAAGACTCTCGAGGAAGTAGAGACTCAATATACTCCCAATCCATCACAGCCTTTAAAGGAGTCTACTCCCAAAGCATCACAATCGAGTCCAGCCACTGCAAAAGTAGAGATTCAACATACCCCCAAGGAGAATAAACCCAAAGCATCAAAAGAGAGTCCACTCATAGAAGTAGAGACTCAATCTATGGCCAAAGCATCAAACCATTTTGGGGAGTCTACGCCCAAAGCAAAGTCCATGAGTGGAAGTAGAGACTCATTCTACACTGCAGACATCACAGCCTCCCAAGGAGTCTATGCCCAAGGAATCACCATCGCCCTCACACTCAAAAGTAGAGATTCAATATATGCCCAGAGAATCACAACCTCTACTGGATTCTACGCCTAAACCATCACAACCGTGTCCATGCTTGGAAGTAGACAAATTCTATGCCTAAAGGAAGAGTCCATATATGCCTAAAGCATCAAAGCCTCGAGATCAGTTAGAGTCTACTTCCAAAGCATCACAATGGAGTCCACAGCAAGCATGAGAATCCATTTCATTTGTGAAGCTTTATGATGGGGTTTAGCATCATGTACATGAGTTTCTTTTTAAGTAGAAAAAACTTTATTGGCTAGTGATGCATGTAAAAGTGCAGTCACAAAACTTTGTATTTGTGATTTTGTTGCTCATAATGTTATTTTGGTTGATTTTATTAAATGTGTGAATACATAATGGGCATTTATCATGGATACATATTAAATGTGTGACTTTTTTTCCTTGGCTCACAATGTTATTTTGGTTGACTTTATTAAATATGTGAATACATAAGGGGCATTAAATTTTACTCGTATACATAAGGGACATTTATCATGGATATATATTAAATGTTTGATGATATAATAAATATCTCATGATAGGATTGTGATAATTATATTATTCTTGTCTTCAATCACTTTATTTCATAGCTTTAAATGTATTCAAAATCTATCCTCTCATATGTCTCTCACATTACGGCCTTGTATCTTTTACTTCACTCAATCGACAACTCACCTCTATAAATTTATTTAGTCGGTTTCACATTATTTAAAGTATAACTTATTATATATAATAAATATCTCATATGAGAATCTAATAATTATATCATTCTTATGTTCCATCACTTTATTTTATAGATTTCAATGTACTCAAAATCTATCGCCTCATATGTCTCGCATTACGGTCTTGCAACTGCAAGTCTAACTTATTATATACAATAAATATCTCATGACAATTATATCATTCTTGTGTTCCATCACTTTATTTTATAGATTTCAATGTACTCTAAATCTATCGCCTCACATGTCTCGCATTATGGTCTTGCATCTGTTACTTCACACAATCTAGTAGTCTAGCATTCTCCAACCATCATCTTAGCAACATCTCAGCCTCTAACAATTCTTTATTCCAAATCTTTCATCTCACATTATGAGTCCGCAGTTCTATAAATCCCTCTCCAGTCCTTTGTCTTCTACATCTTGCCTGCAGCCTTACAGCCAAACACTTCTTCCACTTTGCTCTCATTACCTTCCTCCTCTCCTCAAGCTTACTCCTTCCATCTTGCCCACAGCCTTACAGCCAAACACTTCTTCCACTTTGCTCTCATTACCTTCCTCCTCTCCTCAAGCTTACTCCTTTCATCTTGCCCGCAATAGCCTTACAGCCAAACACTTCTTCCACTTTGCTTATTAGCTTCCTCCTCTCTTCAAGCTTACTCCTTCTATCTTGCATGTAGCCTTACTCTGGAACTCGAGTCTAGTCCCATTATCATTCTTGCACTCATCTCATAGCCTTGCTTTCAAACTCTTCTTCCATCTCACCTTACTCCCTCACTATCTCTTGTTCTTGTGGTCCATATTCTTGTAGCTTAAAGCTTCATGGATCTTTTTGAAGTCATCAATTCCGTGGAGGAAGCCATTAGCACCAATTACAAAGATTGGATTGCGGCTGAGAATTGCGGCTGAGAACGAGGCGATCAGAGAGCAGAGAAAACGACAGCGAGCTCCATTAACCCAAGACAAAAAGGACAAGTTTGCAGTATATATCACAGAGTTTGTTGCATCCACGGATCCTGATATGCTGCAAGCTTGGCATAACAAGGATGATGATCGCATCGTTGGCGAGGTTCCCCAAGGAAAAGGGATTAAAAGAAAGATCAACTGTAAAAAGACTTACCTTGGATAGAGGTATGGAAGGTTCTTCTCCTTTTTCAAAGTTGCTTCTCTTCCTTGTTTAAGTACTTTTAGGTGAACGTACGATGCTAGAGTACGATGATGATATAGGAGATCAACTCGGTATAGAGTTGGAGATAGACTTGTTTGGTGGATGAAACAGTTGATGTAAATGCTCTTAATTGATTTTTTTCATCTCAAACTTGGACATGAGTTTCAAAGGCTTGATGTACATGCTCTCATATTTTTATTCTCTATGAGATCAAACATGTATGAAAATTAAAAAAAATTTTTCATTGGAAAAAACTAACTTTTAAGGCCTATATGAGTAAAAAACCTCTCTGGAAAACGTCGCTATAAATATAGTGACACTGATAAGTCACTATATAGCGACTTTTATAATAGTCGCTATATAGCAACGTTTATCTAACGTCATTATATAGCAACACTTTACGGGACGTACTTTTCATACCGATGATTAGCACCCCGCACGCGCTAAACGTCGGTATGTAAATGTCACAATAGGATCCATGTGTAGTAGTGTCCCAATACTCCACTCACTAAAAGTAGAGCATTCACATTCAAGTATCGATTCCCAATGCTTCACTCACTGAAAGTAGAGCATTCTTAATGCTCCATTCACTAAAAGTAGAGCATTCATTTCCAAGTATCGATTCCCAATGCTCCACTGATTTTATTCTGAAACTTTCACTTCACACTCATCCATCCTCATCTCCTCTATGTGAATACACTTGAGTGCTCACCAATTCTCTCATCCTCTCTCTATTTATTCTCTCCACTTCACTACCTCCACATTGAGGTAGAGAAGTATTCCTCCATTCTAGTCCTTTGCAAACTCTTTCTTCTTCTATCTCCCCACCCATGGATGTATACCAAATCATAGGAGATGTAGAGTCAGGAATTGATAGTCTTAAAGAGTGGATTGCTGATCAATCCTCAAAGAGAGATGCCAGAATTTGATAGGGCTCTGCATTGACACAGATGGAGAGAAGGAATTTGATGCACAGAGGTGCACAGAGAGGGAGGAGACTCTGAAGATAGCAGAGAGCGATAGACTTTAAGGGAATATTATAAAAGCATGAAAAGATCTGTTTGACTTCTTAAGTAACCTTCATTATCATAGCACTCGGTATGGGCGATTTGATGTGGATGCTGAAGAAACAATAAGGGCCTCACAAATAAATTATCAAGAAACAATTTATGACTGCTTGAATTTCTTTCTTCATTGTAATTATATTGAGGATACAGACGTGGATGCTACTATATAGAAGGCGTGTGTCGCCATCTCTTGATAGGTCTTCTTGTATTCGTTGCGTGTGTCACAGCTTCACCTTAGAAACTCATAGCTCATCTACGTAATGAACCTATTATTTTATGCAGTCCATCATGGACTATGTGATCTCAGCTTGTGTGGCACCATATCTCGACCTGTGTGGTCTCGGCCTATGTGGAAATATATCTCGACCTTTGTGGTCTCGACCTATATGGCATATCTGGACCTGTGCTTGTGTGGCATTATATCTTGACCTTTTGGGTCTTGGTCTATGTGGTTTGTAATAGTATAGTTGGTAATCTTCTCTGCAACAAGCCTGGTGGGGTTGAGCAGATTATATTAAATTTTTTATATCTCTACCTTTGTGGTCTAAATTTTGTATATCTTGACCTTTGTGGTCTAGGCCTATGTGGCCTGTAATAGTATAGTCTCTAATCTTGTTTTGTACTCTCTGCAACAAGCCTGGTGGGGCTGAGCAGATCATATTAGAAATTCAAGTATATTTGCAACAAGCCTGATGGGGTTGAGTAGATCATATTAGAAATTCAAGTATATTTTGTTTTTGAGTGGCAAATTCGCATTATGTGTAGCTCTTATGGTAGGGTGTATTTCTACATAAGATATCGGTATATATGTATACCACCTTTGCAAGAGAATTGGTCAATCTATTAATGTTCAAGTAGTTGGTAATCTCAACAAGTGGTTGGTTTTCAGAGTTTGCTTTAAAAACTACATTAGGAGTGTATTCGGGATTTTTGGACTTTTCTCTAGTCTAGTTTTGAAATTGGACTTTAGACAAGTCTAATTTTTTTGAATACAGTGTTTAAAGCAATGCACTAAGTAGACAGCCCTGAAGAATTGAGCACTGGAGAGTCCATGCTTCAGAAATATCTCCTCAGAGTATGCAAGTAGTCTTACTGTCACAGTAAAGCCAGTAAATAGTATTCTGCAATTTTTGACCAAAACCAAATACACGCATAGTTTGTGAAATGAAATCCCATTGGATTGTGTCAAAAGCTTTAGCAATGTCAGCCTGCAATAGTAAAACATCCTACTCTATATATTTGGCATATTCTATACCCACATATGCATTAGCAATATTATCTGTAATATGCTGTCGAGGAACAAAACCACATTGAACAGGATGAAGGCCATCATGTAGATACCCTTTAATGCGATCAACTACCATCTTGGTGATGATCTTGTAACTAACAAGCATAAGGGTAATTGGCCTCCAAGCCAGGGACTCATATATATTCTTTTTTGGAATGAGCTTGACAATCCCTTTTTTCCATGAATTTGGTAGATGCTGATTTTCCCAAGCACAATTGATCATGCATAAAAGAGGAAGCTTAAGAATATCCCAGTGTGCAAGAAAGAACTCAACTATGAGACCATCCCATCGTGGAAATTTCCATCTGCTACATGATTTTAAAGTATCAGTCAACTCTGTTTCAGTAAAAGGCATTTCTAGCTCAGTAGCCAGCTACATAGGAGAAACAATGGGAGAAACATACTGAGGGAGAGCATTCCTAGCTTGAAGAACATCTTGTGCAGGGAGATCTACCATCCCAAACTGACGCGAAAAATGATCAACACATGCTGCAGCAAGTTGTGCTCTTGCAGAAGTCTGAACCCCATCATGCATAAGAGCACGACAAATATTTGAAGATTGCCTCTTGCAATGCAAACTTTGAAAAAATTATTTAAACAACCATCCTTTGTCCAGCAAGGCTTTTTGTCTTAATCTTGTCTCCCACTTAGAGATTTTCTTGTGATCATTACTTTGGTGATGATGTCGAGCTTGACATAAAGAAGTGCTTTCATCCATGGAGAGAGGCCGAAAATGGCTGAGCTCAGTCGAAAATTGGCAAGTTTGTTTTGCTTGAGCTACATTTTCCCGTAGTGTCTTTGAGTGCCTTAGGTTGTTATTTGGGAATAATAATGAAACCCATGGATGAGATAGGGTTGCGACAAAGGAGCGAGATCAAATGAAGGACAAAAGCTAAGGCAAAGCATTGAAGGGTGCCACCAACTAGGAGAAGAATGAAGGCAAGGGCCAAGCAAATAGAGGGGTGTTCATTGCATCAAAATGAGTGTTACTAAAGCATGCCAAAAAGCTAGGCGGTGGAAGACACATATGTTAGAGAATTTTGGCACCTACCCTCCTAATGGGTAGCTGCAAGTAAATGTGGATGCAAGTGGGTGGTACCCACCATGCCTTGTTAGAAGGGATTGTGTATAATAGGAGTGGATGAGAGGAAGATACTAGGGACGTTCTTGTTGCTATTGTAAGTATGGATGGGATGTCTAGTCTTCAGCTAAAGAGTTGGTCTACTTCCTTTGCCAAATGGCTATTCTAATACAAGTAAGTATTTTTACCTTTTTCCTTTCAAGCATTCCATTCGCATTTTCCTTTCCATTCATTTGAAGCAACATTTTTGCTTGCCTTTCATTTGATGCTTCATCCATTCTTTGCAACACATGTAGCCTTTCTTCCAATTGACTCACAATTCACTTGGCTTCTAGAAACAACCATCTACCTTGCATACCTTAAAAAAATACGATTCACAATAACACACCTGGATTGAAAAATAAATCAGCCTATCAACCATGATTCAATGTTAATATGGAAGTGAATCCTAAGCAAATAAAGAGAGGTGAGTCTTACAATAGCAATTGATACCTTCTTACCTTAGGAGCAATGGTTTAGGTCACATCATAGCCTATTTTGTAAGTGTTCATCTGATTAGCCATTTGCAACCAAGGATGAGTATGAGTGAGGCATAACAATCAAGCTCTCTCTCACAAGCTTGATTTAGAGGGAGTACATCTTAAACAATGGGTTCGCAACAATAGAGCTAAGCCTCTAGCCACTCTTCCACAACAACACAAAGCAACTATAGACGCGCTTGGTAGACGCGCAAAATAGCGGGCGCGTCTATAGGCGTTGCTTTAGTAGAGGAATTACGGGTGCGTCTAAAAGCTCGTCTATTTGCATGTAAATTACCGCGTCTATGTGCGCGTCTAACCTGAGAAAATACGGGCCCGTCTAACATTCCGTTTATTAGCACGTCTATTTGCGCGTGTATTAGCGCGTTTATTTGCGCGTTTACACTGAGAATCAGATGCGCATTTAGACGCATAAATAGACGCAAACCAGAGAATACAGAAAGTGAGATTTCGGTGTACATCATTGCTTTCCAAACATTGCCCATGATTACCAAAGCACATAATTTTTTGCAAGCCCACATATACAAGAATTAAGTGAGATGAGGAGAATGAGACAATATGTAAAATAGTTTTGCCAATATCAATTATGGGGCTACGGTTCAATCTCATCCTCAATGAGATCAATCCTTGCCAAAATATCTACTTCAAAATCCAAACAAGTGTTTAGATCTACAAATACATTCAACCCACTACTACTTGTGCCACTCATGTGCTCATCGAAATCAGCATCTCGAATGGTAGGCTCGTCCTCACGGGTAATGGCCTTAATATCTGTATCTCCTATCTCATGATCATCCTCCTCTCTTGTATCACGGTCATCATCACGTCCATGGCCATGATCATCCTCCATACGCTCCATATTAGTAAATGTACTATACATCACTTTGGAACGTGGAGCATACTAGGTATGACATGCCACCATCTATTATTATCCACCAAAGAAGCGTCGAAAGTCAAGCATAATAATATCTTGGATTATGCCACAATAATCATCCATGGCTCCATTGGCTCCCTCAAAGCTAGCAATGACGCCGCAATCTTGTGTGTTTCTCTTATCATCAATCCGTTGTGTTCGAAAATGCTTGCCCTCACACCATATATCATTGAACATAGTGCACTACACCAAGAAAAAATCAATTAAATAAGCAATCTAAATTATTGAAAGCTCCTAACTTATGCATAACATTCTATATACTGACCTTGCTCATGCATCCCCTAGCATACTCCCATTCTTCCATTGTGATATGCATCCCCTCGTCTTTCTCTACTTTCTCCATTTCATCAAGTAGCCAATCCACATGAATATCCTTTGGAAGTGCTCTTAGATGCTGAGGGTATGGCACACGAGATCCGTGGTGTATACGAAAGAGGGCCCTTTCTTCTTGTCTTCTTGCCTTTGCATCCTCGTATCTTGTCACCCATCTTTTCATCACATCACTATTAAGCATGCAAAAGAGGTTGATACTATTATGCAACTCCGTGTCTATTACTTTGTTGCGTCCTTTCCCTTGAGGCACAATAGAGGTCATCCTTAGGTCTTCATCATCTCTCCATAGTCGTGGGAGAGAGCTATCCACATCAACAAGAAACTCAGAAATATATATAAGTGACTCTTGTACCAACCAACCCTCGGCCATGCTACCTTCGAGTCTTGCATTTTGTCTCACGAAGCCCTTCAAGGTCTTCATGAAGCGCTCGAGGAAGAACAACCATCGTGCATGTATAGTACCGCATATAGCAATCTCATCCACCAAATGCACTATGAGATGTAGTTGGCTTGTGAGAATAGAACGTGGAAATGTCTCCTCCACTAAACAAACCGCCTCCACTGACATAACTCGAGCATTCTCAAGTGTGGTGGGATCTATTTCCTTTGAGCTCACATACCTCACAAGCTCGCCCATCTTGTAATTACAATCTTTCACGTCCTTCGATGCACTACGTGAAATGCTAGTAGGTAGTATGAACTGAACCCGTGAGGAGGTGGTTGATTAGTTGCTTATAGCTATTCACTCACAAATTTGAAAGGAAAAAGATATTATGCACATAAAATACTTACTTGGAGCATCTTGTGCCAATCATGAGATTTCAAGCCATATAATTGCTCTACACCTCTTTTCTTGCTCTTTGTAAAGGCTCCCTTCAAACACCTCATGCATCCAGTGGGAGTACGAATTGTAGTAATAGCGCGCTTCACCGTCGCCATCTCTAGCTTTGATAACATCCACGGTGCACGAGGTAAAAAAACACGCACATTTGGTCTCTCTTGAGGCCAAGCTTCACGCATCCTCCCTGTGGTACGTAGATCCTCCCTTATGCCTGCCAAATCTCGTGTCCCATTCAAATGCTTCCAAATGGTAGATGCCACATTCTTGAAGATATGCATGGGATCAAGCAAGTGATTGATCTTGAGGTGGGACCAATATGGTAAACGATAAAAGATGGAGTATCTAAACAAAATAAAGTGTTAGCGTGCAATCTTTACTTTCAGCCAATATAGCCAATGTTTACTTCCAGCCAATAGTTACAAACCCTTACCGGCTCATGCCAAGTGGTGGAGGAGTCGTGGAACCGTCCCAAATTCTCATCCAATCTCCCGTGGTGAGTGATTATGGGAGGACTTCATTCCAAGGGGCAACATATCTAGGATGATCAAATGGAAGAAATCGATGGTGATTCTCATAGATGACCTTATTCAATGCGTCTGCCCATGAGGCAACTAGCAAAGGACCACAAACAGGACATGCATGGTAACCCGATGTAGTGAGACCTGAACAATAGATGCAATTAAGAGTGGAAGGTGGGTTTAGGGTGCCACATCCTTTGCCTATTCTTAATTAAAAATGCAATGCTTACCTGAACACTCGCCATAGCCTGGGAAGTCATGCATCGTCCACATCAAGACTGCTTTGCAGTTGAAGTCTCGTGACGAGGGAGGCCTGCTCACATCATGCACCTCGATACCTCTCCAAAGTATCTCTAGCTCATCAATCAAAGGCTCCAAATAAACATCAGGGTTTTTGACTTTATGTTTCCCTGGAATTAGAAGGGATAGCATGACATGTCCTTTCTTAATAGCCATAGAGGGTGGAAGATTGTAATTCACCAATACCACTGGCCATACACTGTAAGACGTGCTTTTGAGACCAAATGGGTTCACACCGTCCATACCCAATCCAAGTCTCAAGCTCCTAGGTTCTTCCTTGAAGCTTGGCCATGTGTCTTCAATATGCTTCCACGCAGGAGAGTCTGCGGGAGTTCTCCACTTGCCATCGGTTGATCGATGGGAGGAATGCCATGACATGAGCTCTGCAATAGATTTGCACTTAAACATATGTTGGATGCGAGGGATTATGGGAAAATGTCAGAATACCTTACGAGGCACGTCCAAGGTTTTGAGATCTGCTCTATATCTTGCCTCTCCACAAGTAGGACACTCTCTTGCATCCTTATGTAGTCCACGAAACAAAACGCAATCGTTGACACATGCATGGATGCGCTTGTAATCTAATCCTCCAAGAGAGGTCACATGTTGCCTTGCCATATCTCTTGAGGTCGGTAGTTTATTCTCCCTTGGAAGCATTTTACGCAATAGCCTGCACGTGAAGACCATAAATGAGGAAAAGCATTCGAGTAATTGACCCACTAGCATAATTCACCATGTTTGCAAAATCGACTTTAAAGCTTACTTGAGTAATGCATTCAAACTTGCATTGCTCCATCCATAGATGGCTTTCAAGTTTAGTAACTCAAGGGAGGCACGTAGAACAGAGAATGTGCACCCCTCAAACAGTGGAGTCGATGCTGCAGTAAAAAGATCATCCTGCTCCATGCTATTATCCCTCCCTTGATGGACATATAAATCCCGCACCATATCATCAAACACCTCCTCCTCCACGGCTTCATGAGGTAATGGCGGAGGGCTACTATCACCATCACTCCATGCATCCGTAACGGTCCCTCCTGAAGATCTCACCTCATATCGCCGACGCTTCGCCTCCTCTCGACGGGCATAGGGTAACATATGCGGGTGTGGCACTGCATCCTGTATCAAATTAAAACGGGATCATAACTCAAACATATGAACACCCATAGGTATCTGAATCAACCTTAACTTATAAACCCTTACCCTGTTTACGGTCACATCCCATTCTCCATACTTTGAGATATGATTGAGTGTAATCCTGCGTGCACGATACATGATCGTACATGTTTCCTTGACATCGATCACATAGACATTTGATTTTTTGCTCCAACCACATTCGCGATGGTGGATACGGAGGGATTCATCCTCACTGGAGCTACTTGTTGAAGATGAATACATCCTACAAACAAATAAGCCACCAAATTTGCTCTTCTTCAAATGTTTAATTTAAACCCTGTGGCACGTCTATAGCCGCGTCTCTAGTCGCGTCTAAAATCGCGTCTAACGGCACATCTAAACGCGCGTCTACTCTATGTATTTAGACACGCCTATAGACGCGCTATTAGACGCGACTATAGACATGGCTTTTAAACCTGCTTTTCGGCGCGCCGCTCGCTTTGCTTTTCTTTACATTACTTATACTTTGCGCGGCTTGCTTCCTTCTTTATTAGCAGATCCATAGTTTCGACGCTTAAGAGGGAGGCTCCCATACTTACTTCCAAGCTTACACTCAAGAGAAAGGCACCCACACTTACTTCTAAGCTTAAAGGAGAGGAGGACGAACAAGGAGGAGAAGCAACTTTGAAAAAGAAAGAAGAACTTTCCATACCTCTATCCAAGTAAGTCTTTTTGCAGTTGATCTTGTTTGGAAGTTTGCTCTCTTCAGATTTGTACTTTCTCGTATCCAAGAAGCGCATGATCTGGGTATCAGTGTCATGTTTTTGTGTCGGGCGCAATGTCCTTTTCTACTTTTTAGAAATCCCGTCTGTCGGAGCGCGTCTATAGGCGCGTCTCAGAGCACGTCTAAACGCGCGTCTGGCTTGTTGCAGACACAGACAGACGCGTCTATAGACGCTCTGTTAGACGCGTAAATCAGACAGGTCTATAGACGCGCTCTGACAGTAAGCCTCTCTTTTCTTCCCCTTTCTTCTCAGCTTATCAGTAATAGATTTTTTTCCTTTTTTCCAGTTCAACATGTGGCCAGGAAGCGCTTCTAGCTCACCTGATCCCCGGGAATCTATTTGGAAGGACTTATATAACCTTTTAGGGCACCCTCCTAGTCCTGTGGAGTTATACGGGTATATGACGAGGACTCTAAACACTCCCCAGGAGTCGGCACTACAGACTCCATGCCACCCCACACCGCCTGAGATCACCCCAGCGGAGTCAGCACAGCCGTCTTATGCCCCTTCCCCCGTACCGTCTTATGCCCCTTCCCCCATGCCGTCTTATGTCCCTTCTGCCATCCTGTCTTATGCCCCTTCCCCCATGCCTGCAGGAGGTCCTTCTGTCTCAGCGAGCCATCGACGTACTCCTGTGCCGTCGAGACTCGGTTCTCTAGCTACGAGTGGTCAGCGTAGTCCCGTGCAGTCCCCAGCTACGAGTGGTCAGCGTACGAGCTCGACACGATAGGGTAGCAGGCGTAGTAGCGGGGAGAGCGGTGGGGGATGCATGGCACAGTGCTTTGGGCCATGTGGCGGTGGGGAGGATGATGATTCAGATGATTTAGACGTGCCTCTGGGTGATGGTACGAACTATTATGACATCACTCAGACAGGAGGCATCTTGATGGATGCGCGGGGGAAGGACATCATGGCCTTCATGCGCTCTGTAATTGCTAACAATTATAGAGATTGCTTTATCCACTACAAAGACCATCCAAAGAGGTTGGCTGATGAGACCCTCGCTACTGTTTGCTCTAGGTATCCTAACCCCCCCAATCGCCAGTTCACAGATAAATGAGGGAAGCCAAAGATTGTTACGATACTTAGCAATAGAAGATCTTCGCTTAAGAGGCAGGCACTAGCGGAGCTTGCCAAGCTTGAGGCAAGTCAACCACCAAGGGGCCCGTCCCACACCGCTCACAAGCGTGAGTGGAAGAAGGCAATGAAGTCAGCGAGGGAGGACCCCAGTCTGCAGCACGTGGAGACATGGAGGATCCAGATGGAGGAATATGGAAGCATGCATTTTGGAGCAGGGGGTGTTGAATCATGGGAGGCCCAATTTGTAAGTATCGATCTCAAATTATATTGCTTATGTAGTTTATTAGGAGGTTGGTTGTTTCTTTGTACTAATCCCTCCGCAAAGTGTGTCGCGGTCATGCAGCTTGAGATCGTGGGCAGATACCCTACTCCAGTGGAGACAGCCTACCACCACCACCATCGCAGAGGAGATACATGGAGGCACTTCTATGATGACGGGTTGATTACTGAGGAGCAGTATACCCGAGCTACTGGAGCGGCCCCCCAGGTATTTGAAAGTAATTAAATAATGCCAAAATTATAAGTAAAGATTTGATTTTTCATACATTGATATATGTTGTCCCTTGTTTACAGGCCCATGCACAAGACGACGAGGAAGACGAGGAAGGAGGTGCAGGAGGGAGCGCAGAAGGGAGCATGGAAGGCAGCGAGGATTAGTCGTAGAAGTAGTGCTAGCTACTCTTTTTTAATTTGTACTTAAAGCCACTGGCTTGGCTTCGTGCCTCTTGTATATAGACTCCTCTTATTTTTTGTACTTGAAGCACATGACGTGGCTTAGCTTCCTTTTTTTTTGTACTTGAAGCCACATGACGTGGCTTAGCTTCATGCTATATGTATATACAAGCACTTTTTGAGCTTTCAATTTTATTGCGTTTTGGAGTTGTAATGTTTTATTTGGAATTGTAATTAAAATACGGTTGGCTGTAAGAATTGAATTACACAATGTGGATATGGGATTCTTGTAACTATATAGCATACACAACATACACAGTATTCTGTAAAAAAAATAAAATAAAATAAAGCGCATCTATCAGTGCGTTTAAAAATGCATTTATATACGCGTTTGTCTGTTCGACTTGCGTCTATATGTGGGTCTATAAACGCGTTTATAAGCGCGTCTATTTATGCGTCTAATTGCACGTCTATACGCACGTGTGTCTGATATATAGACGTGCAATTAAACGCGGGTCTCCAGACGCGAAAATAGACGCGCCCGTAAGTTTTTTATTTAGTTCATGAAACGCGTTTGTGCATGAGTCTATGGGTGCTTTGTCTTGTTGTGTTCAAGCTTATGAAATGTTGATGTACTTCATAAACGTTTCTATTCATGTTGAATTTAGTCTAACCCATTAATGAGCAATGATAGGGAAAGGGTGAGGGAGGAGCTGGGAGAGGAGGGAAGGGCGAGAGGTAGGGATCATCATTATTTGATGAGATGGGCTCCTTCTAGGGTGATGATTGAGGAGAATAAATAGCTTAATCATGGGCATCTCGCATGTTCTAGCAGTATTTCCTCTCTTACAAGTGCCATTGCAACAAATGCTTCATTTTCATATTTAGTAGATGATAGATAGAAGATGCTCTTGAAAAACCACACAAAATAATGGGGATGCTCTCAAGTGGTAGAAAAGCTAGCTTAGCTTAATCGTGGGCATCTTGTATCATCTCCTCTCTTAAAGGTGGCATTGCTAATGCTTCATTTCGATATTTACTTTTACTAGTAGATAATAGATAGAAGATGTTCTTGAAAGCCACGCAAAATTGTGGGGACGTGACTCCAAGTGCCAATACAAAAAGACCCCCACCGGCATGTTCTCGTTTTATCGCCTGTCTTGGACACGTGTTCATTGTGATCATCTATCTTCGTGTTGTGACATGTTTTGTCTTTGTGCTTTGGGTAATTTCCCAAATAATCTTGTGGTAAACGGCTGCCGGCAAATTACTACCCATTCTTTCTCTGGGGACAGTGTCGAAAACGGCTGCCAGCGAATGCCTACCCATTCTTGTCTTCAAAACCACCACAATTCATTGGACTTTTTGATAGTGTCAACCTCGTTGATATCTCCATCCGTTGCTTGTAACGCGGAATGCAGCTAATTCAGCTGGCTGCAGTGTCGACTGAGAATTCGACGAGCTCGGACGTGCCATTGTGCCCACCCTCGCTCATCCATTTCGTCCCACTTGTGGCAAACCTTTCGATCCACCAGCTGCCTCCCTCACATTCTCATTAGGGTCATCGATGTCTGTTATCGTACATCATTCGCTCAAGCATCGGGCCAAGGATCAGGATTTCGTTTCGAGGTGCATGGAATTGCGCAGAGTATCTCTCATTGCCGGCGCCTTGTTCGTGGTGGCCGTTGTGCTCATGGTTGCACAATCGGCAATTTTCATAGCGGACTGGAAAGAGAGCACAGTCAAATCGAGACTCTATGACGAATACGTAAAGCAGCGGAGCTTACGGCATGCGTTCAGGCCCTACACCCGCCCAGCTTCTTCAGGTGGAGTTCCAGACCTGTATATTCAAAGTGATCATCCAGGTGCAGGCGATGCCCGGCCTGGAAGAAAGCTAGTTGAATTGGTAGCTAGAAGGATACCGTTCCATTGTGCAGGCTATGTGTGATCTAAAATCGTTGATGTAAAAGTGCAGATCAACATAGCCTTCGGAAACAGCGAAGCCAGGATGCGGCGCGCGCAACGGCCGATCAAACATCAGCGGAGCGGCAATTTCACCCTGTTGGAATCGGAGCTTATCTCTTCATCCTCATGAGCGCGTACCGAGGGGGTCCCCAGGACTTTTTTGTGGTGGGAATGGGTTCCAAGCCCATTCATATCTATTCTAGAGCGAACTTCAGGTGCGAGTGGATACCGAACAGCAATCGAACAGCGATTATCGATACTCATGGGACAAAGATGTTGCCGGATTGGGGGTACGGCCGCGTCTATACCGCTATCGTGGTGCGATGCAACTTCGTCGAGTCCGTAGTGAAGGATGGGAGCGGTGGCACGCTGGTGCTGTACGCGTCCGCGGAGAGATCTTTCGAAAAGCACCCGGCGCAGGTGGAGAGAATAGAGGTGCTGGGAGAAGCGCCAGGCGACTACTATCCGACAATCTTCGATCCGCCATATCCTTACGACTACGTCTACTGCGGCTCGCCACTGTATGGAGATATAAATCCACAGAGGATACGGGAATGGATCGCGTATCACGCGAGGTTCTTCGGGCCGAGGAGCCACTTCTTCCTCTACGATGCTGGAGGGATGCACGAGGGTGTACGAGCGGTGCTGGAGCCATGGGTGCGATCAGGCATGGTGACGATAACCGACGTAAAGGACCAGGAGCAGTACGACGGCTACTATCACAATCAGTTCGTGATAGTGAACGATTGTCTGCACAGGACGAGGTTTCTGAGCAACTGGACGTTCTTCTTCGATGTGGACGAGTACATGTATGCGCCGGGGTGGTGGAATACGTCGTCATTGGAGAGGGCGATGAAGCAATATGGGAGGTACACGCAGGTATACGTGAAGCAGAGGAGGATGTCGACGGAGCTATGCATGGACCACGAGGAGGAGGATCAATGGGGGTTCGAGAAGCTGGTGTTCAGGTCGAGGAAGACGGGAGGGCAAAACAACGATAGGAAGTATGCGGTCCAAGCTCGGAAAGTGTATGCGACAGGGGTGCATTTGACACAGAATTACCAGGGAAGGAGCAAGGAGATCAACGAGAGCTTGCTGAGCTACTATCACTACCACGACTCCATAGTCACGCAGGGCGAGCTCTGTTACCGATTCATCAACCGAACCGTCGTTGCTGCTGCTGCTGCTGCTGCTCACAAGAATTTGACGAATTCGAGGTCCAAACGTAGTCCCAAAGCAGGATTCATCTGGTGGCACAAGGAGCCCTTCTCCCTCGATCTCAACATGCAGGCTGTCGCTTCTTTGATCAAATCATCCTCCTTTCCTTCTTCGTCTTCTTCTTCTTCTTCTTTTAATTATTCTTCCGCCAATGATAAATATAAGTTTGGACAGTGGCAAAGCCAAATTGAATGATTCATAGTTTGAAAAGTGGATAGGCCAATGATTAATAGTTTGGACAGTGGCAAAGCCAATCGATAGTTTGGACAGTGGAAAAGTCAACGATCAACAGTTTGGACAATGGATCGTTTGGACAGTGGCAAAGCCAATGATCAAGAGTTCGGACAATGGCAAAGTCACTCATTTTTCCTAGATTGGAGCCTCCAGCTTAATTAGACTCAACATTAAATGGGGAAACTTAGAAGGTCCATTCACTAACAATTTATAGATTGAGAAAGAGCTCTTTCTCCATTTTGTGAGCGGTGATGCATGCTCTCAAGCCACATGTATGCAATACACATAGTAAGAATTTATAAATTGAGAGCTCTTTCTTGATTTCGTGAGTGGTGATGCAGCTAGCTCTCCTTAAACCACATGTATGCAATAGACACCAAGGATCTAGAAGTAGCTATGCTCTATCTTTTGGTGTAAAATATTGTCCAATTGGAAGCCTTAGCTTTTCCTACACATCTAGAACAAACTTTCATAAGCTTTTGCAATTCCCTTTCTCATATTCCACTAGAGTGCAATCATGAAATTTTGAATTCTTCTTTTAACTTGACTCTCCTCCTTCTAGGTAGAAATTTATCATCCTTTGAGCCTCCTTTAAGCTTGCTCCTTTCTAGAGTTCTCTAATCTTGATGTACCTTTGAGCTTGCTCTGCTATTGTTTTGCTCATGGCTGCATGCTCGTTGATTTGGCTATTAAATCTCTTTTTTCTTATGTTTTTGGTGTCATTCTTGCATTTTTCATGCTGTTTACATGCCTTATTTGTGAAGTTAATGTGCTCTTTATACGAACTCGATTACATTTTAAGTGAGCTATGTGTTCATTATTTTTTGGTTGTGGAATCTAGATTTGTGAGTCGGTTCCATGTCTCATCTATAATTAAAGCTCATTGTAATTTATCATTTTAGAGAATAGAAGAAGCACACGTGCATGAGATAGAGGAGAGAAAGAAATGAATCAATTGTAATACGAAGATAAAGAACACATTCATGTAGGTATCCATTACCAATCTAGAGTGAGTACATGTCCAAAGTTTGGTAACCATGCCTCATCATAATTACCATAAATTTTCATTTAGATGGTTATGCCATTAGACCCTATCTTACTCTAAATACACATGCATATGGTTTTGGAGTCATTGTTTGTAACGTCTTTGTAACTCATCTCATGCAAAATTTCTTATGACAAATTGACACTTTTATCTCTTCATATAGGATCACATGCCTATTAGGTTTTGGAATTGCTGCCATGATTCTTTTTGTCACTCATCATATGTAATCCTATCATGCAAGTCCAATTATAGATGGGTTTTTATAAATTCCATTACTTATAGATTTACATGCACATAAACAAGGATTTGCAGTGGTATAAAAAATGCAAAAAGAGGAGAGAAAAAGGGAGAAAATAAGAAAAGAAAAAGGGAAGGAAAGGGAAAGGGAAGGGAAGGGAAAAGGAAAGGGAAAGGGAAAGGGAAACACAACAAGACAAAGCACCCATAGACGCGCGCACAGACGCGTTTACTGAACTAAATAAAAAACTTACGGACGTGTCTATTTGCACGTCTATTTTTGCGTCTGGAGACCCGCGTCTAATTGCGCGTCTATATATCAGACACACGCGTGTATAGACACGCACTTAGATGCATAAATAGACGTGCTTATAAATGCATTTATAAACGCAAATATAGATGCAAGTCGAACAGATAGACGCGTATATAAACGCATTTTTAAACACACTGATAGACACGCTTTATTTTTTTTTAAAAATTTTACAAAATGCTGTGTATGTTGTGTATGCTATATAGTTACAAGAATCCCATATCCACATTGTGTAATTCAATTCTTACGCCAACCGCATTTTAATTACAATTCCAAATAAAACATTACAACTCCAAAACACAATAAAATTGAAAGCTCAAAAAGTGCTTGTATATACATATAGCACGAAGCTAAGCCATGTCATGTGGCTTCAAGTAAAAAAAATAAGAGGAGTGTATATACAAGAGGCACAAAGCCAAGCCAGTGGCTTTAAGTACAAAAAAGAGTAGCTAGCACTACCTGTACGACTAATCTATGTTCTCTAGGTCCTCGCTCCCTTCCACGCTCCCTTCTGCACTCCCTTCTGCGCCTCCTTCCTCCTCTTCCTCATCGTCTTGTGCACGGGCCTGTAAACAAGAGACAACATATATCAATGTATGAAAAATCATATCTTTACTTATAATTTTGGCATTATTTAATTACTTTCAAATACCTGGGGGGTCGCTCCAGTAGCTCGGGTATACTGCTCGTCAGTAATCAACCCGTCATCATAGAAGTGCCTCCATGTATCTCCTCTGTGATGGTGGCGGTGGTAGGCTGTCTCCACAGGAGTAGGGTATCTGCCCACGATCTCAAGCTACATGATGACACACTTTGCGGAGGGATTAGTACAAAGAAACAATCTCCTATTAAACTACATAAGCAATATAATTTGAGATCGATACTTACAAATTGGGCCTCCCATGATTCAACACCCCCTGCTCCAAAATGCGCGCTTCCATATTCCTCCATCTGGATCCTCCGTGCCTCCACGTGCTGCAGACTGGGGTCCTCCCTCTCTGACTTCATTGCCTTCTTCCACTCACGCTTGTGAGCGGTGTGGGGTGGGGGCCCCTTGGTGGTTGACCTGCCTGGCAAGCTCCGCTAGTGCCTGCCTCTTAAGCGAAGATCTTTTATTGCCAAGTATCGTAACAATCTTTGACTTGGCCTATTTATCTGTGAACTGGCGATTGGGGAGGTTAGGATACCTAGAGCGAACAGTAGCGAGGGTCTCATCAGCCAACCTCTTTGGGTGGTCTTTGTAGTGGATAAAGCAATCTCTGTAATTGTTAGCAATTACGGAGCGCATGAAGGCCATGATGTCCTTCCCCTGCGCATCCATCAAGATGCCTCCTGTCTGAGTGATGTCATAATAAATCATACCATCACCCAGAGGCACGTCTAAATCATCTGAATCATCATCCTTCCCACCGCCACATGGCCCAAAGCACTGTGCCATGCATCCCCCACCGCTCTCCCTGCTACTACGCCTGCTTCCTTATCGTGTCGAGCTCGTACGCTGGCCACTCGTAGCTGGAGACTGCACGGGACTATGCTGACCACTCGTAGCTGGAGAACCGAGTCTCGACGGCACAGGAGTACGTCGACGGCTCTGCGAGACAGAAGGACTTCCTGACGGCATGGGGGAAGGGGCATAAGATGGGATGGCAGAAGGGACATAAGACGGCATGGGGGAAGGGGCATAAGACAGTACAGGGGAAGGGGCATAAGACGGCTGTGTTGACTCTGCTGGGGTGATCTCAGGTGGTGTGGGGTGGCTTGGAGTCTATAGTGCCGACTCCTGGGGGGTGTTTAGAGTACCCGTCATATACCCGTATAACTCCGCAGGACTAGGAGGGTGCCCTAAAAGGTTATATAAGTCCTTCCAAATAGATTCACAGGGATCAGGTGAGCTAGAAGCACTTCTTGGCCACATGTTGAACTGGAAAAAAGGAAAAAAATATATTACTGATGAGCTGAGAAGAAAGGGGAAGGGAAGAGAGGGCTTACTGTCAGAGCGCATCTATAGATGCGTCTGATTTGCGCGTCTATAGATGCATCTAACATAGCGTCTAACAGAGCGTCTAACAGAGCGTTTAACATAGCGTCTAACATAGCGTCTAACAGAGCGTCTATCGATGCGTCTATCTGTGTCTGCAAATGGCCAGACGCGCGTTTAGACGCGCCTGTAGACGCGCTTTTAGATGCACTCTGAGATGCACCTATAGACGCGCTCTGACAGACGGGATTCCTAAAAAGTAGAAAAGGACGTTGTGCCCGGCACACAAATGTGACACTGATACCCAGATCATGCGCTTCTTGGATACGAAAAAGTACAAAAGTTGCTTCTCCTCCTTGTTCGTCCTCCTCTCCTTTAAGCTTAGAAGTAAGTGTGGGTGCCTTCCTCTTAAGTATAAGCTTGGAAGTAAGTATGGGAGCCTTCCTCTTAAGCATCGAAACTATGGATCTGCTAATAAGGAAGGAAGCAAGCCGCGCGAAGTATAAGTAATGTGAAGAAAAGCAAAGCGAGCGGCGCGCTAAAAAGCAGGTTTAAAAGCCGCGTCTATAGTCGCGTCTAATAGCACGTCTATAGGCGCGTCTAAATACACAGAGTAGATGCGCTTTTAGACATGCCTTTAGATGCGATTTTAGACGCGCTTTTAGATGCGCCTTTAGACGCGCCACAGAGTTTAAAATAAACATTTGAAGAAGAGCAAATTTGGTGGGTTGTTTGTTTGTAGGATGTCTTCATCTTCAACAAGTAGCTCCAGTGAGGATGAATCCCTCCGTATCCACCATCGCGAAATGTGGTTGGAGCAAAAAATCAAATGTCTGTGTGATCGATGTCGAGGAAACATGTATCGTGCATGCAGGATTACACTCAATCATATCTCAAAGTATGGAGAATGGGATGTGACCATAAACAGGGTAAGGGTTTGTAAGTTAAGGTTGATTGAGATACCTATGGGTGTTCATATTATGTTTGAGTTATGATCCCGTTTTAATTTGATACAGGATGCAGTGCCACACCCGCATATGTTACCCTATGCTCGCCGTGAGGAGGCGAAGCGTCGGCAATATGAGGTGGGATCTTCAGGAGGGACCGTTATGGATGCATGGAGTGATGGTGATAGTAGCCCTCCACCATTACCTCATGAAGCCGTGGAGGAGGAGGTGTTTGATGATATGGTGTGGGATTTATATGTCCATCAAGGGAGGGATAATAGCATGGAGCAGGATGATCTTTTTACTGCAGCATCGACTCCACTCTTTGAGGGGTGCACATTCTCTACTCTACGTGCCTCCCTTGAGTTACTAAACTTGCAAACCATCTATGGATGGAGCAATGCAAGTTTGAATGCATTACTCAAGTAAGCTTTAAAGTCGATTTTGCAAACATGGTGAATTATGCTAGTGGGTCAATTACTCGAATGCTTTTCCTCATTTATGGTCTTCACGTGTAGGCTATTGTGTAAAATGCTTCCAAGGGAGAATAAACTACCGACCTCAAGAGATATGGCAAGGCAACATGTGACCTCTCTTGGAGGATTAGATTACAAGCGCATCCATGCATGTGTCAACGATTGCGTTTTGTTTCGTGGACTACATAAGGATGCAAGAGAGTGTCCCACTTGTGGAGAGGCAAGATATAGAGCAGATCTCAAAACCTTGGACATGCCTCATAAGGTATTGCAACATTTTCCCATAATCCCTCGCATCCAACATATGTTCAACTGCAAATCTATTGCAGAGCTCATGTCATGGCATTCCTCCCCCGATGGCAAGTGGAGAACTCCCACGGACTCTTCTGCATGGAAGCATATTGAAGACACATGGCCAAGCTTCAAGGAAGAACCTAGGAGCTTGAGACTTGGATTGGGTATGGACGGTGTGAACCCATTTGGTCTCAAAAGCACGTCTTACAGTGTATGGCCAGTGGTATTGGTGAATTACAATCTTCCACCCTCTATGGCTATTAAGAAAGGACATGTTATGCTGTCCCTTCTAATTCTAGGGAAACATAAAGTCGAAAACCCTGATGTTTATTTGGAGCCTTTGATTGATGAGCTAGAGATACTTTGGAGAGGTATCGAGGTGCATGATGTGAGCAGGCCTCCCTCATCACGAGACTTCAACTGCAAAGCAGTCTTGATGTGGACGATGCATGACTTCCCAGGCTATGGCAAGTGTTCAGGTAAGCATTGCATTTTTAATTATGAATAGGCAAAGGATGTGGCACCCTAAACCCACCTTCCACTCTTAATTGCATCTATTATTCACGTCTCACTACATCGGGTTACCATGCATGTCCTGTTTGTGGTCCTTCGCTAGTTGCCTCACGGGCAGACGCATTGAATAAGGTCATCTATGAGAATCACCATCGATTTCTCCCACCTGATCATCCTAGATATGTTGCCCCTTGGAATGAAGTCTTCCCACAATCACTCACCGCGGGAGATTGGATGAGAATTTGGGACGGTTCCAGGACTCCTCCACCACTTGGCATGAGCCGGTAAGGGTTTGTAACTATTGGCTGGAACACTACTACACACGGATCCTATTGCGATGTTTACGTACCGACGTTTAGCGCCCACTTAGCGCTAATCGTCGGTATAAAAAGCGGGTTTCGTAAATCATCGCTATATAGTGACTATTGCTGAAAGTCGCTATATAGCGACTTTTTAGAAAAAGTCGCTATAATATTTTGTCTCAGTGTCGCTATGTAGCGACTTTTTAAAAGTCGCTATATAGCGACTTTTAAAAAGTCGCTACATAGCGACACTGAGACAAAATATTATAGCGACGTTTTTACAGAGGTTTTTTTTTTTTAATAGGCCTTAAAAGTTAGTTTTTTCCAATGACAAATTTTTTTAAATTTTCATACATGTTTGAACTCATAGAGAATAAAAAAATGAGAGCATGTACATCAAGCCTTTGAAGCTCATATATTCATGTCCAAATTTGAGATGAGAAAAATCAAATAAGAGCATTTACATCAACTGTTTCATCTTGAGCCAAGTCTAAGGCGCCAAGCAAGTCTATCTCCAACTCTATACCGAGTTGATCTCCTATATCATCATCGTACTCTAGCATCATACGTTCACCTAAAGGTATTTGATCATCTTCTTCAATAAAGCTTAAGTGTGGTGATTGATCTTGATGATTGTTGTCTTCTTCGTTAATATCGTGATCTCCATCCTCCTCCCGTGCGATGTCATTATGCACATCTTCCTCTTGGCTCATATGGTGATCTACATCTTCTTCGCTAGATTCATCAATTGGATCCGGCATTGGTAGTGGCATCTCCATATCCACATCTCGATCTTCAAAAATTTGCTTACTTCGTGGTGCAACTTGGATCACGTACCACCATCTTGGATCAGAACGATCTGGATGAAAAACCACCTATATTGAAGATGGGTGCCAAATGTTGTCAATTATATATATATGAATGGACTTTAAAAATGAAAGCTTCGACTAATTAAATCATTAGTATGCACCTGCTCACAGTGCTCGGGAAGAACAAAAGTATCACTTTCATTGGTCCAATGTTTGGTGGAGTCTATTGCAAAGAGACTGCTACTATCTTTTCTCACTGTCGCATGGGGACCGTTGTAAGTAGTTCTAAACCATTTTACATCAAGAATGAAAATAGTAAATTGTCTGAAATCAATTTCATAGATGTCGCGTATGGTTCCACAATAATCTAACTGTGAGGAGAGAAGATTGGTATCTGAAGCACTTGCTCGGCTATCTTGTGTGAAGTTAGCCATGACTCCACAATCATACGTGACTCTCTTTGAATCGATGCGTTCCACGTGAAAATGTCATCCATATGACCATAATGCACTGTACTTTTTGTACTGTAAAAGAGCATCATTAAAACAATGAAGATGCACCTATTTTATAGCATATATTGCCACAAATAATTACTTAATTACGTCAAGAGATAAGAAACTTACATGCACCATACATCCAGATGATAACTCTCGCTCGCGCTCGCTTCTTGTCTCTCCATCACGTTCGGCTTTACGTAGAGCCAGTTGTAGCCAATCAAGTGACATGTGAGTAGGGAGAAGAGCCAGATCTCGTGGATATGGTTGTAATCACCTGTACATTACTCTGAATCTCGTCCTTGCATTTATTCTTTCTGCTTTGGCCACTTCATATTCTGCATCTCAGGGCTATTGAGGATACAAAACTTATTGAATTTCTCCATTTGCTCTTCGCTCATCTTTCTTTCAATCCCTTTTCCTTGAGAAACCTCGCCAACGATGCGATCATCATCCTTGTTGTGCCAAGCTTGTGGCATATCAGGATCCGTGGATGTAAGAAACTCTGTGATATATACTAATGACTCTTGCACAAGCCATCCCTCTGCCATGCTTGCTTCCGGTCTTGCTCTTTGTCTTACAAACCCCTTTAAAGTTTTCATAAACCGCTCGAGAAAAAACATCCATCGACTATGAACGATACCTGCAATAGACACCTCATCAACTATGTGCACAAGCAAGTGGACTTGAATTGTCATAATGCTCGAGGGAAAGTGCTTCTCAAGCAAGCATACGGCTTCGATGGATTCCACCCTAGCCTTCTCGATGCTCGATATAGAGATCTCTTTTTGAGATATCCACCTATTTCACATGTCCATGCATATGTAAGATATTTGAGATATCCACCTATTTCACATGTCCATGAAGAAAATACATAATGCGATTTGATAGTAAGCATACCTCACAATACCACAGATCTTGAATATAGCATTTCTAACATCTTCTTGTAAGCACCCTTTTATTGTAATTGGGAGGATGAACTATCAAAGCAACAATGAAGTCATGTCAACAATATAACATAATAATAATTACGCCAACGCATCACTATTATCAGTACACTAATTCTACTTAGAATACCTGTAAGACCTTGTGCTAATCATGGGACTTGAGGCCACTAAGCTTATTGTCCTTTGAAAATGCTCCTTTCAAGCAATGCATGTACCCTGTCGGTGTTTGAAAAGAGGCAATGTCTGCCTTGACCGCTGCCTCCTCCCTCGTAGAGAGGATCCACGTTGCTTTCGGGAGGACAACTTTTCCCGAAGCATGCACTTGGGGCCACAAATGAGACATCCTATTCATAGCACGCAAGTCTTCTCGCACTCCTCTCGAGTCCTTGGAACCAACCAAGTGTGCCCAAATAGTAGCCCCCACATTCTTGAAGATATGCATGGGATCCAAGAGATGATTGATTTGTAACTGACCCCAATAAGGAAGCTCGTGAAAGATCGATAGCCTCTTCATACCAGGAGGAGGTTCCTCTCCATTCGCCCTCCAAGCTTGAATCCAATCACTTGCCTTCAAATATGATGGTGGTGGATCAAGCTGACCTCCACGTGCGAGATGGTCGAGCGGAAGGTATCGAGCATGACCTTCATAAACATTTTTCCTCATATGTTTGGAGTAGCATGCAAGCGATTTCAGATCCTCATATGTTTGGAGTAGCGTGCAAGCGATTTCAGAGCCGATCCACAAACAGGACAAGCATGATACCCACTTGTAACAAGTCCTGCACGCGTGCATGAATGTGTTAGTACAAGACATGCGTGCAAAAGAGAGTAAAAAAAGCATAATCTCTCATTGTACATGTAAAGACACAACCACGTACCTGCGCACTCTCCATATCTTGGGTAGTCATGCATGGTCCACATCAAGATACCCCTGACCAAAATATCATTGGTATGTCTAGGAGCTCTGGAAATATCAAAGACCTGCACTCCTCTCCATAATATCTGTAACTCCTCTATCAAAGGTGCCATGTACACATCCATGTTTTTTGCCTTGTACTTTCCTGGCACAAGTAGTGCAAGCATGAGGTGTCCCTTTTTTATTGTTAGCCATGGTGGGATATTGTAATTCACCACGACTATGGGCCATGTCGACCAAGATGTCGAGCGTAACCCAAAAGGATTCACGCCGTCCATGGCTAGCCCAAGATGTAAGTTGCGTGGCTCCCTCGCAAAGTCCGGCCACTGATTATCTATGTGCTTCCAAGCTGCACAATCTGCGGGAATCCTCAATGTGTCATCAGTGGACCGATGAGATGCATGCCATGTCATCAACTCTGCTATGGATTTGCATCGAAACATGTGTTGTATTCTTGCAATGATGGGAAAGTGTCTCAAGACCTTTACCGGTATCCGCTCACCCTGCAAGTCATCTCTATATCGTTGTTCCCCACACTTTGGACAACTAGCCAAATCTCCATGCTCACGACGAAAGAGAATACAATCATTACGGCAAGCATGGATGGTATCATAATCCATACCCACCGTTGTTAGCATCTTTTTCGCTTCATCTCTTGATGCAGGCATGGTATTTGGTGCAGGCAACATCTTCTGGAGCAACCTATGACAAAGACAGTATCCAAATGATGATTCTCAAAACAAAAATATACAAATAATGAGTCAAATTAATGCAAGGGCTAACCTCATTAAGGCCGAGACACTTGTATTCGACCACCCATACTGTACTTGTAGATTCAAGATTGAGAGACAAGCACGTAGTTTAGACATCCTAGCACCCTCGTACAATTGTGTTGATTGCAACTCTCGCATTTTAACCTCAGACTCTGACATCACGTGTACATGGGATGTAGTGCCCCTAAAAATGGAATCCATCACGTCGACCATACCCTCGTCGTCATCCGAGAGACTATAGTCTTGCTGAAAGTGAGAAGGTATATGTGTTCCCTCGTCACCCTCCTCATCCTGTTTTAAGATTTCGTGTAAATATAAGATCTTCTATTTCCTGGTATACAATAAGATTGCAAACTTAAATAGCTTTGACTTACTGATGAGCCATCAACATGTGCAACACCAACGGGGGGTACTGGTTCCGGTTCCTCCCCATACATCCGCAAGTGGCGCATGATAATACGACGTTGATGTCGTACTTCTCGCTTGCAATGAGTGCAATGATAGTATAACCTTTCCATAAGCCACTTCGTGCTCCCGGGTGTTGGCGCATCATCAGACGAGCTTCCACTCATCCCTTCCATCTACACTTATAAAATCACAACATAAGCATGAGGAGGACATATTGACAATTATAAAAATGCATGTTTGAGCTTCTCTTAATGCCACATCAAAAAAATGACAGTAAGCGTCGCTATATAGCGATGCTTTCCTCTGTTCCGTCGCTATATGGTGATGTTTTTAATTAAACATGTCGCGTCGCTATATAGCGATGGATTAGCGTCGCTATATAGCGATGCTGTGGGTTAAAACCCGAAACGCCGAAATGCGCGACGTTTTGCTCATTCCATTCCCTAATCTCTCAAGTAAGCAACCCAAAATCTCCTCCCACCTATTTTCGACGACCTCCCACCTATTCCAAGCAACCTCCCACTCTATTTTCCACTCCTCACCCTTCTCCTACCTCTTGTACTCCCTCTCTATCCTTTTCCCTCTTTGGTTTCTTGAAAGAAAGTTCTTCAAGAGGTGAGTTTGTTTCAACAATGTAGGCTGTTTGTTTGTTAGCTTTAGTTTTGTGAGTGTTTCTTATTGTATTGCTAAACCTGTAAACTAGTTTTCATGCTTGTTTTGAAAGGATTGAAACATAAAACGAGATTTCAAGAAAGAAAGAAAACTCACCTCTTTTTTCTGTATTTCTCTTCCTTCTCTTTCTCCTTGTCTCCTCAATCTCCTCCTTTCCTTGTCTCCTCAATCTCCTCTCTTCAAGAAGTTGCTTTTGTAATCTCCTCCTTCCACTAACATCTTATTTGAAAAAATGGGTTGTTTTCTCTCTTTTGTAGGGCCAGTCCACTACACCGAGCGGGACATACTATTTCAGGTAAGTGCTTCCTCTTTTTTCCATTTATTATTTTTGTTATTTGCATTGGCCTGTAGCTAGCGCCTTAAGCGCTAGCTGCAGTGATGGGCGTAGGAACCCTCTCTTCCCCTCCCACTCTTTCCTTCTTCCCCCTTCTCTTATTCTCTTTTTTCCCCCTTCTCTTTTCTCCCTCTTCTCTTATTCTCTCTTTCCCCCTTCTCTATTTCCCCCTCATCTCTTTTTCCTCCTCTCTTTCCTTTCCCTCTTATTCTCTATTTCTTTCCCTCTTATTCTCTTATGCTTATGCTTCTCTCATTCCCCCTTCTCTCTTTCCCCCTTCTCTATTTTCCCCTTTTCTCATTCGCATAAGCTCATGCTCATGCATGAGCATAAGCATGAGCTTATGCTTATGCTTATGCTTATGCTTATGCTCATGCATGAGCATGAGCTTATGCTTAAGCATAAGCATAAGCATAAGCATGCTTATGAGCTTATGCTTATGCTCATGCATGAGCATGAGCTTATGCTTAAGCATAAGCATAAGCATAAGCTCATGCTTATGCTCATGCATGAGCATGAGCTTATGCTTAAGTTTCCCCCTTCTTTATTTCTCTATTTCAACATAAGCTTATGCATAAGCATGAGCTTATGCGGAAATAGAGAATGAGAGAAGCTTATGCTTCTCTCATTCTCTATTTCCGCATAAGCTCATAAGCTTATGCGGAAATAGAGAATGAGAGAAGCATAAGCTTCTCTCATTCTCTATTTCCGCATAAGCTCATGCTTATGCATAAGCTTATGTTGAAATAGAGAAATAAAGAAGGGGGAAACTTAAGCATAAGCTCATGCTCATGCATGAGCATAAGCATGAGCTTATGCTTATGCTTATGCTTAAGCATAAGCTCATGCTCATGCATGAGCATAAGCATAAGCTCATAAGCATGCTTATGCTTATGCTTCATAAGCTCATTCTCTATTTCCCACTCTATTTCCCGCATGAGCTTATGCGGAAATAGAGAATGAGGGAGGCTTATGCGGAAACTCATTCTCTATTTCCGCATAAGCTCCTTCTCTATTTCTACATGAGCATAAGCATGAGCTTATGCTCATGCATAAGCATAAGCATAAGCTCATGCTTATGCTCATGCATGCGCATGAGCCTATGCTTAAGTTTCCGCATAAGCTCATGCATAAGCATGAGCTTATGCGGAAATAGAGAATGAGAGAAGCTTATGCGGAAACTCATTCTCTATTTTCGCATAAGCTCCTTCTCTATTTCCGCATGAGCATATGCATGAGCTTATGCTTATGCTTATGCTTATGCTCATGCATAAGCATAAGCATAAGCTCATGCTTATGCTCATGCATGCGCATGAGCTTATGCTTAAGTTTCCGCATAAGCTCATGCTTATGCATGAGCTTATGCTTCTCTCATTCTCTATTTCCACATAAGCTCCTTCTCTACTTCCGCATGAGCATAAGCATGAGCTTATGCTTAAGTTTCCGCATAAGCTCATGCTTATGCATGAGCTTATGCGGAAATAGAGAATGAGAGAAGCTTATGCGGAAACTCATTCTCTATTTCTGCATAAGCTCCTTCTCTACTTCCGCATGAGCAGAAGCATGAGCTTATGCTTATGCTTATGCTTATGCTCATGCATGCGCATGAGCTTATGCTTAAGTTTTTGCATAAGCTCATGCTTAGCTTATGCAGAAATAGAGAATGAGAGAAGCTTATGCTTCTCTCATTCTCTATTTCCGCATAAGCTCCTTCTTTCCTTCCGCATGAGCATAAGCATGAGCTTATGCTTATGCTTATGCTTATGCATAAGCATAAGCATAAGCTCATGCTTATGCTCATGCATGCGCATGAGCTTATGCTTAAGTTTCCGCATAAGCTCATGCTTATGCATGAGCTTATGTGGAAATAGAGAATGAGAGAAGCTTATGCTTCTCTCATTCTCTATTTCTGCATAAGCTCCTTCTCTACTTCCACATGAGCATAAGCATGAGCTTATGCTTGTGCTTATGCTTATGCATAAGCATAAGCATAAGCTCATGCTTATGCTCATGCATGCGCATGAGCTTATGCTTAAGTTTCCGCATAAGCTCATGCTTATGCATGAGCTTATGCGGAAATAGAGAATGAGAGAAGCTTATGCGGAAACTCATTCTCTATTTCTGCATAAGCTCCTTCTCTACTTCCGCATGAGCATAAGCTCATGCTTATGCTCATGCATGCGCATGAGCTTATGCTTAAGTTTCCGCATAAGCTTATGCTTATGCATGAGCTTATGCGGAAATAGAGAATGAGAGAAGCTTATGCGGATCTCATTCTCTATTTCCGCATAAGCTCATTCTCTATTTCCCACTCTATTTTCCTCTTCTCTCATTTCCCCCTCATGTCTTTCCCCCTCATCTCTTTCCCCCTTCTCTCATTCGCATAAACTTTCCCTCTTCTTTATTTCTCTATTTCCCACTCTATTTCCCTCTTCTCTCATTTCCCCCTCATCTCTTTCCCCCTTCTCTCATTCGCATAAGCTTTCCCCCTTCTTTATTTCTCTATTTCTACACAAGCTTTCTCTTATGCATGAGCTTATGCGGAAATAGAGAATGAGAGAAGCTTCTCTCATTCTCTATTTCCGCATAAGCTTATGCTTATGCATGAGCTTATGTGGAAATAGAGAATGAGAGAAGCATAAGCATGAGCTTATGCTTCTCTTATTCTCTATTTCCGCATAAGCTTATGCTTATGCATAAGCTTATGTGGAAATAGAGAATGAGAGAAGCATAAGCATGAGCTTATGCTTCTCTTATTCTCTATTTCCGCATAAGCTCATTCTCTATTTCCGCATAAGCTCATTCCCCCTCATCTCTTTCCCCTTCTCTATTTCCCTCTTCTCTCATTCTCTATTTCCGCATAAGCATAAGCATGAGCTTATTCTCTCTAACTCTTATTCTCTATTTCCCTTTTCTTCCTCTCTTCTTTCCTTTCCATCTTCTTTCCCTCTTCTTTCTTCTTGCCTATGCCTATGCTTATGTTTGTTTTTTTGTTTTCTGTTTTTGTGTTTGTGTCTATGTTAGACATGGGATCACGTCGCTCATCCGACGAGTACGGACAGCCTCGCAGGAGGAGAGCTCACGATCTATATGCTCCAGAGGACTTTGATTCCTCTTAGGCGACTACCCCGAGGACTACCCCTGGTCCGACTCCTCTCGGACCTAGCACTACAACTACCGACTCCTCTTCCACGTAGCACTGCGACTACCCCTCGGGGAACTCCTTTGCTAGCCATGCATGGCTTTGTCGGGAGTCCCGACGAGTTTGTAGCGCAGATGAGCGATGAGGAGGCAGCGAGATTCTTCTCTCTGCTCTCTCAGAGGACCTTAGCAATTCCTTCCCCTACACCGATGGGTGGACGTACTGCCCAGCCATCCCCTCGCGCCCCTTCGACCGCGGGATCATCTCCTGCGCATGCCTCTCACAAGGGAAGGAAGAGTAGGATGGGCGGCTCATGTTGTGCTGACTCGAGAGATGTAGACGAGTCAGCACACTCATGCTCCTTTAGGTCTCCACTTGGTCCGGAGACACAGTATCAGTCAGGTCCCTTTCCCTCTCCTAGTCCCACTGCTACTCCTCGCTTTGGAAGCGCTCGCGCATGTTCCACTCCTTCAGACTCTGCTACCGTCAGTCCCCCTTACTCATCAGGGGATCTCTTCTATCAGATCACATCTGTGGGAGAGATAATAGAAGATAAAAAGGGCAAAGAAGTGATGGCCACCATGAGGAGGTTGATGAGTCATCACTTCAAGAGCGGCATAAATACCGATTGGCGGTATCAAGATGGCCAAAAGAAGCAGGCGGTGATCGATGAGTTAAAACGAAGATACCCTAATCCGCCAAATGTGGAGTTTAATGATAATTATATGTGAGAGCGCATGGGTTTGGTCCTGAAGCATCGTAGATCAACCTTGCGTACTTCCATCACAAAGGGGTTGGCTAAACCCAGCTGGGCAGACAAAGTTGATTGGAAGTACTTCAAGAAGCAACATAGGGACCATCCGGAAATGTTCGAGGGTCAGAGGAGGGCTGCGAAGAGATGGTTGGACATCGTAGGTACTTCGCACTTTGGTGCAGGCGGACGGTATGCGTTCGAGGCAATCGTGGTAAGTCTACTTCTTCTCATTTAATGTATTGTTCTATTTGTTTTACTTACATATTACATGCACTTTAGCTAACTCTAACTCTCGTAAATTGGATCCACAGCAAGCTGCGATGGGCCGTCTTCCTACAGATGCAGAGACGCGACGCGCATTTCAGATAGGAACAAAGCCGTGGTTCATTGAGCAAGAGGCAATGGGAGCGATGGTCGATTGGGCTGAGGTGGTTGCTCGCACGGTATAAGTTTACTCCTACTTGTAATCTCACTTTTTAATTTAAGTTCCAATCTAATTTTCCATTTATATGGTTCACTCTTAGGGTCAAAGCTCAAGCAACCCATCATCAGAGGCGAGCGATCAACAGGGCCAAGGATCAGACGCAGGTGGCGACGACGAGGGAGAAGACACAGGTGTCGAGGACCAAGGAACAGGCCAATAAGACGAAGATGATTCGGATTCGGATGAGTAGTAGTGGTAGTAGCATTTTATATATCCGCTCGTTTGAGCAATTTTGTATCGCCCTTTCGAAAGGGTAATTTTGTTACAAACACTGTTGTATATGTCCGACATGTATATGCATTTGTTACTCATCATTTCACAAGAACAATTTTGTATCACCCTGCAAGCAAGGGAAATTTTGTTATAAAAAACTTTCTTTTGTAATTACAAAAAAAAAAAAGGATTAGTAGGGCTAAACAGGGCCAAAAGGAAGCCCTGTTTAGCCCCACTAACTTTTTTTTTTTACTTCTGTTAATCGTCGCTATATAGCGACGATTAACAATGTCACTATATAGCGACGTTTGCATCGTTGCTATATAGCGACGCTTTATAGCGATGGTCCTTTTCTGACGCTTTTAGTGACTTTTATAGCGACGTTTGCGCCCGTGAAAAAAAAAATTTTTAATGTAAAAAGCGTCGGTATTTCCATCGGAAAATGGCCTATGCCTTGTAGTGGAAGTAAAGATTGGCTATATTGGCTGAAAGTAAAGATTGCATGCTAACACTTTATTTTGTTTAGATACTCCATCTTTTATTGTTTACCATATTGGTCCCACCTCAAGATCAATCACCTGCTTGATCCCATGCATATCTTCAAGAATGTGGCATCTACCATTTGGGAGCATTTGAATGGGACATGAGATTCGGTAGGCATAAGGGAGGATCTACGTACCACAGGGAGGATGCGTGAAGCTTGGCCTCAAGAGAGACCAAATGGGCGTGTTTTTTTACCTCGTGCATCGTGGATGTTATCAAAGCTAGAGATGGCGACGGTGAAGCGCGCTATTACTACAATTCGTACTCCCACTGGATGCATGAGGTGTTTGAAGGGAGCCTTTACAAAGAGCAAGAAAAGAGGTGTAGAGAAATCTCATGATTGGCACAAGATGCTCCAAGTAAGTATTTTATGTGCATAATATCTTTTTCCTTTCAAATTTGTGAGTGAATAGCTATAAGCAACTAATCAACCACCTCCTCGCGGGTTCAGTTCATACTACCTACTAGCATTTCACGTAGTGCATTGAAGGACGTGGAAGATTGTATTTACAAGATGGGCGAGCTTGTGAGGTATGTGAGCTCAAAGGAAATAGATCCCACCACGCTTGAGAATGCTCGAGTTATGTCAGTGGAGGCGGTTTGTTTAGTGGAGGAGACATTTCCACATTCTATTCTCACAAGCCAACTACATCTCATAGTGCATTTGGTGGATGAGATTGCTATATGCAGTACTATACATGCACGATGGTTGTTCTTCCTGGAGCGCTTCATGAAGACCGTGAAGGGCTTCGTGAGACAAAATGCAAGACCCGAAGGTAGCATGGCAGAGGGTTGGTTGGTACAAGAGTCACTTGTATATATTTCTGAGTTTCTTGTTGATGTGGATAGCTCTCTCCCACGACTATGGAGAGATAATGAAGACCTAAGGATGACCTCTATTGTGCCTCAAGGGAAAGGATGCAACAAAGTAATAGACACGAAGTTGCATAATAGTATCAACCTCTTTTGCGTGCTTAATAGTGATGTGATGAAAAGATGGGTGACAAGATACGAGGATGCAAAGGCAAGAAGACAAGAAGAAAGGGCCCTCTTTCGTACACACCACGGATCTCGTGTGCCATACCCTCAGTATCTAAGAGCACTTCCAAAGGATATTCATGTGGATTGGCTACTTGATGAAATGGAGAAAGCAGAGAAAGATGAGGGGATGCATATCACAATGGAAGAATGGGAGTATGCTAGGGGATGCATGAGCAAGGTCAGTATATAGAATGTTATGCATAAGTTAGGAGCTTTCAATAATTTAGATTGCTTATTTAATTGATTTTTTCTTGGTGTAGTGCACTATGTTCAATGCTATATGGTGTGAGGGCAAGCATTTTCGAACACAACGGATTGATGATAAGAGAAACACACAAGATTGCAGCGTCATTGCTAGCTTTGAGGGAGCCAATGGAGCCATGGATGATTATTGTGGCATAATCCAAGATATTATTATGCTTGACTTTCGACGCTTCTTTGTGTATGTTTTGGATGTAAAGTGGTTTAAGACGTGGTGGAAAGAGGCCCTAATGCAACAATCAAACGCCATGCAAGTGGCTTTGTAACTATTGACTCCACAAAGTTTTGGCAAAGTAGGAAGGACACACTAGTACTACCGCAACAATGTGAACTGTGCACACATATAAAAATACTCGCTTTTAAATATTTGATGTAAGAAAAGTAACATGATTGTATTTGTGTTTGAATTAGGTTGTCTATCAACCAATGGTGGATAATAATAGATGGTGGCATGTCATACCTATTATGCCACGTTCCAAAGTGATGTATAGTACATTTACTAATATGGAGCGTATGGAGGATGATCATGGCCATGGACGTGATGATGACCGTGATACGAGAGAGGAGGATGATCATGAGATAGGAGATACAGATATTGAGGCCATTACCCGTGAGGATGAGCCTACCATTCGAGATGCTGATTTTGATGAGCACATGAGTGGCACAAGTAGTAGTGGGTTGAATGTATTTGTAGATCTAAACACTTGTTTGGATTTTGAAGTAGATAGTTTGGCAAGGGTTGATCTCATTGAGGATGAGATTGAACCGTAGCCCCATAATTGATATTGGCAAAACTATTTTACATATTGTCTCATTCTCCTCATCTCACTTAATTCTTGTATATGTGGGCTTGCAAAAAATTATGTGCTTTGGTAATCATGGCCAATGTTTGGAAAGCAATGATGTACACAAAAATCTCACTTTCGGTATTCTCTGGTTTGCGTCTATCTACGCATCTAAATGTGCGTCTGATTCTGTGTAAATGCGTAAATAAACGCGCTAATACACGTGCAAATAGACGCGCTAATAAACGCGATGTTAGACAGGCCCGTATTTTCTCAGGTTAGACGCGCACGTAGACACGGTAATTTACACGCAAATAGATGAGCTTTTAGATGCGCCTGTAAGGAATTAAAGTAAATTTACCCTTTCCCTTTAATTACATGAGCTTTAGTAGAGGAATTACAGGGAAAGGGAAAGGAGAAAGGAACTAAATAGATGAGCTTTTAGATGAGCGTAGATGGAAAGGGAAAGGGTAAGGAGAAAGGAACAAAAAACTTGAGAAAACCAAAGAAAATCAATACACCTGGTATAAATGGATGCTTGCAAGGTGTGGTGGTTGTCCCTAGTTGTGGAGAGGTGCTTCCAAGCTGTGGAGGTCCAGACAAGATGTAGAGTATCAACGAAGGATGGGAGAGAAGATGCAATTCGGGATTGGTTTTTAGTTTCCACAACATCAATATTACCGTCGCCAAAAGCATCACAAATGACTTTACATTATTTTATAGGGTTTTAATAAATAGTCTCAACATTTAATTACAAATCCCTATTTTAGGTCTTCATACAGCTGGTAAGATGATAGCATGAAATGGGTTGTGAAGATTCGAAGCCTATGGGCATTGTTTTAGGGTACGTTTACTGTTTTCATTGCAACGGGTTGTTGTGGGTCCAAGATGTCGCTTTTCCATGGCCATGCTCGACATCCATTTGTGAAATGGGATGAAAGTTGGTAGTCCTCTAATTCATGATGGTAAAAATATTCTTGCTAGGTACAATTGAATATAAGGAATTGTATCACCTTTTCACCATGACATATCAAAAACATGCATTTCCTCCCAGACAGTTAAGATCAGATGCTCTAAAATGTTTGCAGGTGCCAAATCTATGCACCTATCCAACCCCTCTATTGGGTAACCGGTAAGGCTTGATTTTCTCTCTCACATAATCTACCACATCTCTAAAGAGATCTAGATGCTTGTGGACTGTGCCAATGACATCTATCTGACGAGCAAAAATTTCATACAACTCTGCCTTCTCTACTCGAAGAAGCGACAAAGTCATGGTATGCCTTGCGGGGTGTGGCCATTGGAGGTTTGTGGAAGATGGCAAGAGCAGGCTGTCTAGGAGGTGAGGACAATAAAGGCTATGTCATACCTAATGGCCCTTTATATAGTTGACTTTAGTCTCTTTAAATACCTTAAACGTTTGACTACAATCTAGGTAATAAAATATTGGACAATGTAATATATTGGCCTAAATGATTTGCCATCATATTCCACTCCCGCCTCCCCCCACCACCCAAAATAATGGATTTTTTTTTCGGAATTTAGGGGGCCCTATGTTGGTACAAATGACATCACACTTAACAAAAACTATCACATTTAGTAAAAAACTATTACAACATAGTTTCAAAACTTTATTCAAGTGCTATTACAACACACTTCAAAAACTATATCATATTTTCAAAACTATTACAACACACATCAAAAACTACTAATTTTATTAAGTATACTCATTGCCAATACAAATGACATCACACTTCAAAAACTATTACATTTATTCAATACCAATATGAATGGACAAGTTACAAGGAGGCTTCCATTTCTCAAGCATTGATGTTCCTTCGAGTTGCCTTCTCGTTATCTTCCCATTTAGTGTAAAGAAAAAATCACTATCATCAAAGGTGATAGTAATGTATTCTCGAACATGCTTCAAGCTCCAACTACCTTTGACCTCAAGATATTGGATATCCCCATTGGGCACATGTACCTCTACCTCTGTCGTGTCCACTACATCACAATCCATAGGTATCCATGTGCCATGATTATTTTTCCAACGTCTGTAAGCGTATCTCATGTAGCAAATACTCTGCACTACTTGATATCTTATTACTATACTTTCTTTAGTAAGTATACATAAAAAATGGTCTCCCTTCTGCAAACCCTCCCTAACATCCCACATTGGGTATAGAAGATTATCAAGAAATTCATTTTCTAGGCCTTTGCATACCCACTTGTGAATGAAGACTAATTTGAAAAAATAAATAAATGTAATGGAGGGCATGAACCAACTAACACCCCCCCCCCCATCTCTCTCTCTCTCCCTCCGTCCCCCCCTCCCCCTCTACTACTACCACCATAAGACACCCTCTCTCAAAACGTATGCTGACATACAATCATTAGAATACACAATTGAACTAAAAATGAAAAAAAGTTAATGTAAAAAAGAGATACAATTTGAAGGAAAGCAAGTTTGATTGGTAGGATCCAAGTTCATGTCTCGAGCCATGTACATGTGCTGAACCTTCACCTTAAGTCCTTTTTTTGTATTACAAAACCCAACAATGCGACCCTTCCAATGCTTCTCTTTCTTTGCTCTATCCTTTCTAGAAACCTTGAATGGACCTATTGCAGATGGTTGCATTGTGACACATGACATTAACCTAAACTCTTGAGGGATCCAAATATCACTGTTGTCTTTCAAAATGCGACCCACACAAGATTGAATTGATAGCTTTGGCCTAGGGGAAGAGGAGTGCTTCACCATTGTAGAAATAATGGGAGCAAGCAAAGATAAAGAGGTTGGGAGGAGGAAGAGGCTGAGAGGAGGAGGCTGAGAGGAGTTTGAGAGGAGGAAGAGGTTGGGAGGAGGTTGAGAGGAGGAAGAGGTTGGGAGGAGGTTGAGAGGAGGTAGAGAGGAGGAAGAGGCTTAGAGAAAGGTGGGGAGTCAATGGGGATAGTTGGGGGGACTCCTGGCAAGAGTTTGGGGTGCTAGGGACACTTTTGGAAATATTTGATTTTTTGGAGGGAAAAAAAAGTCGTGGATTTAGGGGCCTACCAAGAGAGCTTAGGAGGGTATGGGGACCATCCAAAAGTGAAAGGGGGAGTAAATGCCTCAAGAGGTGGTGGGGCAAGAGAGAGGCAAGTGGAAGCCTAGTGGGGACCAAGGAGGACTCTCCACCAATGAGACAATATGGAATCCTCCATTCTTTTAATGCCCAAGCCTTCCCATTGGTTGCTTTGCTAATCACAAATCTTAAGGGACTAATCCAAGAGGCACTTTTTGAGTCCAAAATTAATTCTCAGCACAAATTTTGCATACAACATCCACTCATGCATCACTTTCATTGCACTACAAATAATAGAAAAAATTGCCAAAGAGTTCTCATAGTCTAAGAACAAGTTTTCTTGCATTTGGCTTCACCAATCATGCCAGTCATGGTGGGGTTGTTCACGGGGTATGTGCCTAGTTGGGATAATCATGAAACATGGAAGGTAGGCTCATGAACATGTCATGAATTCTACCTCCATTGAAGAAAGGGCTGATCAACTAGAGCTCATTGATGTGTGTATAACTAATGGATTGACACATGGCCCTATGTATGACCATGACTATCATACAAAGCTTTGTCTTCAACGATGCATGGGCACCCGTTTCTTGCCAGCATAAAATAGGGTTGGCCTGAAACCTAGCACACCCTCTATCTTGACCCGATACACTCTTGCTTCCACTCCCTTGCCCAATTTTTCAAGAAGTGTTAATGCAGGTAGTGGAAAGTGTATCATGGTAGAGCACATGTTGCCAAACTTAGTGCATAGATTTATTCATTCCTTGTTGTCAAGGGTGTTCACATTAATCTTCTCCAAAGACCCATAGTGACTAAAAATTTGAGTATAATGTTGCAAGGATCTAATATTAAATGCTCTATCTGTTGCCCCTCTCCTTTTGGCTTTTTAGGTGAATAGAGGTGCATGATTCTCTCCATTCCATGAGCCATCTCTCCAACTTTGCTTTTGCATCGTCTACCAAGAGAAGTGACTGCCTTACCATTTCCCGCTATACAATTATATCACCTAGATAGGATTGACCTAGTCCCAAGGAGTGCTCTTCCCTATAAGGCATATTATAGGCATGAACCTGTAGAGCAACAAGAGATCCAATCCTGAATGTCATGGAGAGGATGGAGTATAGTGATGGAGATGGTGATGGTGATCTATGTCCCTCCCAATCTAGGATTTCTCTCCCTCCTCTCAGAATTGAGTACGGATCTCTCCCTTTGAGCTTTTTTGTCTCACTCAACATCAACTTTGCCGCATGTGTTACTTAGAGAGAATCCAATCATTTCTCATGTATGATGTGACAGTGTCCTCTCCCCTCATGGCTCTTCATTCTACTTTAAAAAAGGATTACAAGGGCTATGACCTCGTTGATCTTGCCTCTTTCCCGCCACTAGTAGACAACCTTCGAACTGATGAAGGGAACCGAGCCCAAGATGCTCCGTATTAGAGGTGAAAGCATCAGTGATGGATGCTGGAATGGAATCACCTGAAGAGCTGGATGCACTCTGGCATATATCTCTGCATGCGACAGAAGACATGAGTGCCTCGTATTGAGGACTTACCTGTGCTGAAGAACTACATGATCATTGGTGAACTCTTGCTGAGTATCTGCATCTGTGGCAAAGGATGGAGTCGGATCCATGTATGTAGGTAATGGATGGGCATCACAAGAATCAGTCTAAGCTGATGTCGATGGGACTGCCTCGTATTGAGGACTTACCGTCAAATTTGCATCATGATGAGGGCTTATCGAGACATGTGCCTCATGCTAAGGGGAATGTGCATGATCAGAATGTATAGGCTGATCCATGCTAACATATGAAGCATCTGCATCTGATCTCTCAAGGCCAATGAGGCTCTGTGGCAATAAATGGTCGAAGAAGGTTCTCTTTCCACTCACGGATCTCGTCTGGAGTCATGACTGGTGTATCATCAACTATGTGATGTGGATAACTCCATGTTGGAGGCAGTCTGGTGGTCTATGCAAGAGGCTTACCCATGTATCGACAAGAGTGTCTACCCATGAGAACACTATATGAAAGCTGCCACTGTGGGGCTTACGCTGAACAGTCAAAACCAAGTCATGTGAGAACGTTAGTATGCCAAGGATCAAGCCTGTAAAATGAAGATGACAACTGAGTGTCGGGATAACCAAGAGGCTGTAGAAGGCTCATGTATGTGCATGTAGGATCCAATGCTAGAAAATAGTCAACAAACGTGACTGTACATGGGTGACATGTGTGCGTGCAAGAAGTATGCAACAATCCTAACTTCGAGGAGGAAGATCACTCGTGAGTGATGAACTGCCAAATGCCAAGAGAACTGAACTGGTGTCAGTGTGTGAATGTGTATACCAATGATAGATCCGATCGGAATGACACTGGTGGGAACTAATCGAGTAATGCGGCAAGGGCTTACTTGGCTTGGTGGAGTTGGATCTCCTCTATGGTGGTGCTAGCCTACAGCTAGACTACACGTCGATGTGATAAATGCAACAAATGAATAGTTCGTTCATTTTTATGTGCTGGGTGAACTGCAATGGACGAAGAGGTGGTTCCGATGATGAGGATTCAATGATGCTGACCTGTGGAAATCTCGGATGTGAAATCTGGGGTGACAAGTGCGTGAGTGCGAGCTGGCGAGAAATTTTACCTTTTGGAACACTTTGAAATTCCTCATGGATCAAAAGATACGGCCCTGAAAGGATAGGCCAAACTTTGTCGAAAGGGGGGTACAAATTAATGATGTGGCAAGGTGATGACATGGCAGGTGTGTCACATGGAGAGGCTAGGAATTCCTGTGGAAAGTCAAGTGTGCCTAGAAGACACTATCACGTGGCATGCTTATGTGGATTGCTGACTTATCAATCGAGATCTGCCACGTGGCCTGTGATGAAGTGGAGGTGATGACGTGGACCTACAGAGGTGACATGGCTAGTTAGAATACGTGGCAGCTGATGTGGCCCATATGACGTGGATTGGGGTGCCACATGGCACTAAGCCATGCCATGTGTGGTGGATAAGATCCACCGGAATCAAACAGTCTAAGAAAGTGAGCAGGAGGCCATTTTCAAGTGCAAATACCAATGAATCCGTAAGGATTTTAGACCTATAGTTAACTAAGAAGTTTTAGAGCTTCCTACAAGCTACGACTTTGTTGTTGATAGATTTGGCATCCGGTCTTTTGTTGCAAAGATAATGATGTTCAAAAATAGGGATAGCATGGCATTTGTGCCCAAGTAAGCTCCTCTTTCCACCATCCTTTCTTTTTTGGAAGTTGGCAAATCCCACCATTGGGTGGTTGATGTGTGCCTTAAGCACTTGGTAGAGGTAAAGTGAGGTCTTCTTGCATGAATATTTCCCATACACAATGAATGCATTTGGGGAAAGAGGTTAATGCCATTTTTGACAGTTTTTTGATACTTGGAAAGTGGCAAATGCATACATGTTGATGCACTTTGGCAAGTTGATGCATTTTGGCAAGTTCATGCATTTTGGCAAAATGATGCAGTAAATGTCACTTGGTATATGCCATTGGTGATGCACTTTGGATGCATAAGTGAGTGGCAAATGCATACACTTTGATGTTTACTTGAATGCCAATACCGTGAGGCCATATACATGCAGTAAATGCATTTTTGGGACACTTGGAAGGCATTTTTAATTCTTTGGTATGCAATTTCTAGAAAGCGGTTTATGCTTTGGATGCCACAATATATGCAAGTCTTTTGCTCAAAAACTAGATGCTCAAATGCCATTTGGTTATGCTTTGAAGCTCACGAGAAAATGATTGATATTCTTGACTGACAGGTCATTGAAAAATTGTTGCTATTTTTTATGACAGAACAACCATTTTTGGGACAATATATCTTTTTCGTGGTGTGGAATTGGGTTTTGTTGTAAACTGAGAAGTGGGGATCTCTGGACATACTTCAATTTGTCTTTTGGAAGCTTTTCCATCTGGAGTATGCATCAAAAGTTATGATGTGTACAATACTGCCACAAGTTGCTGTAAGTGAGCAGTAGGCTATTTTTCAAATGTGAATAGAAGAAAATCTGTAAGGATTTGGGATTTGAACTGAACTGGACAATTTTAGATCTGTCAATTATCTACAATTTTCTATTTCTACTTTTTGCATCTGAGTTAAGGGTCAAAAGATATTTTCTGTACAAAGTTGCTGTAGACAATGGAATTTCTGCTACTTGGCTGGCCACTATAGTTGGCATTTTGGATTGCATCTTGGATCGCATCTAGATCTGTTGAGATGTCTACTTCATCAGAGAATTCCCTCTTCAACACAAAGAAATTAAATGGCACCAATTTCTCGTATTGGAAAGAACAAATTAATAATGTGCTTGTACAGAAAAAGCAGATCAAGTCCATTAGATGCATGGGCATAAAGCCAGAGCTCCTGGATGATGATGAATGGTTAGAGATGGATGATCTTGCATGCTCCACACCACAATTATGCTCACACTTTCCCAATCTGTGTACTTCAATGTAAAGGGCACTAAAGGTGGTGCATTTGGAGTATGGGATAAGTTACATGATCTCTATGAGAAACAAAGTGCCGCTGCTCAAGTTTATTGGATGAAGAAACTCATTGACTTATGCATGGATGAGGGCACTGCAATGTCCAATCATCTAAATGAGTTCAATACTATTTTCAGTCAACTCTTAGCTCAAAAAATTGCCTTTGAGGACTCAGTCAAGGCAATGTTTCTTCTTGTCACTTTGCCTAAGAGTTGGGATACATTTAGGACAGTCATTAGTAATTTCGCACCTACAAGTGGGTTTACATGTACAAACGTGGAGAGTAGCCTTCTCACAGAGGAGGTTAACAGAAAGAATAATGCAAGAAATAAAAGTGCAAGTGCCCTCACCATGAGGGGGAGATCTCAGTCTAGGGGGAGATATAAGGCAAGAGGGCAGTCTAGAAGCCAATCTAGAGGCATGACAAATGCAAATAAAAGAGACATTGAATGCTTCTATTGTGGCAAGAAAGGTCACATGAAGAAAGATTGTTTCAAATGGCAGAAGGCCAAAGGCAAAGGCAAAGGCAAAGAGCACAAAGAGGACATAAAAAAGGAAGTGAAATCCAATGTCAAGATAGGGAAGTGAATGCTTTGAGCAGCACTAGTGATAAGGGTGATATTCTTTATACCTCTATGTTTGAGCATGCTTTTTTGGTTACTAAGTGACCGTGCATTGTTGCATAATTGGATAGCATAATTGGATACTAGACTTAGGAGCATCTTTCCATGTCACACCTCATACAAGGAGTGGTTTACCACTTATGATGCAGGAAGGACAGGATACGTAAAGCTTGGAAATGATCATGCATGTAATATTGTTGGAGTGGGAGATGTCCACTTGGCACTTCCCAATGGTTCTACATTTGTGCTTAACAATGTTAGGCATGTTCCTATGCTGAAAAAGAGTCTCATAAGTGTAGGACAGCTTGATGATGATGGCTATCACGTGTTTTTTGGTGATAACACATGGAAAATCATAAAAGGGTCACTTGTAGTTTTAAAGGGTTTGAAGCGTGGCGGTGCTCTACTCTATGCATGTGTTAGGCATGAAAGATCATGTAATCCATGTGATAGAATAGCCATCAGTATCTTTGTGGCATCAGAGGCTTGGTCACATGAGCCTCATGGGAATGAAAGTATTGTCTCATTTGCAGTACATTCTAGTGTCAAATTTTTCAGATTTCACTTTATGTGAGCATTGCTTGTTGGAAAACAAACTAGGTCTTCACATAAAAAGTCTAGTGGTGGCAGAAAGCTTGAGCCATTGGATTTAGTGCACAGTGATTTATGTGGTTCTATGCCCATAGTGTCTTTGGGAGGAGCACTGTACTATGTTACATTCATTGATGATGCTACATGCAAAATATGGGTGTATCCCATTAAGAAAAAGAGTGATGTGTTCGACACTTTCAAAAAGTTTCTAGTACTTGCTGAAAATCAATCTGGCAAGAAGCTTAAATGTTTGCGCATAGACAATGGTGGAGAGTACACCTCTCATGATTTTGAGAGCTTCTGTGATATGCACGGCCTCAAGAGGGATTTGACATCTACCCAAAATCCAAAGCAGAATGGTATGGCAGAAAAGGTGAGCAGAACCACAGAGGAAAGGTCCACAAGTATGCTTTCTAATGCAAGTCTTACACCTGGCTTTTGGGCTGAAGTAGTGAAGACTGCAGTTCATTTGATCAATAGATCACTGCATAAGTCTTTGAATGACAAAGTTCCAGAAGACGCATGGTCTGGCAACCCACCATCTTATAAACACTTGCATGTATTTGGATGCGAGGCTTATGTACACATACCAAAGGACAAGCGAAAAAAGCTTGAGCCAAAGTCACATAAATGCATCTTCCTTGGATATGGTGATTCAGGTGAAATGGGATACTATCTCTAGGATCCAATAGCAAAAAAGATCATGCGCAGCAATGATGCCATTTTTAATGAGGAAGCAATGCATAAGCAGCCCATAAAGATAGTGGAAGTCAAGAGAGTGGTGTTCCAAGAGGATGGACAGCCACCTTATGTTCCACATGCAGTCCCACATAATGCTATAAATGGACAATAAGTACAGGCACAAAATGTTGAGGTAGGAGGTCCACAGGAAGTGGGAGAACCTCAAGCTATATAGGACAATCAATTGGGATAGGAAGTTGCTGAAGGAGAGCTAGTGGATGGTGAGACAGTCCAGTCGAGTCTCACGACCTTCACAGAGGTATACACCATCTCTTCACTATGTCATACTGATAGATTGTGATGAGCCTTCATGCTTTGAGGATGCTATGTGTAGGGATGACAAGCTCAAGTGGGAGAGCTATGTAGTCTGAGATGGATTCTCTAAAGAAAAATGCAACTTGGGATTTGGTTCAGTTGCCCAAAGGCAAGCATGCTTTGCCATGCAAATGGGTACAATACAAGTTAAAGATGTCTCCTATAGATGCATTGCCTAAGTACAAGGAAAGATTGGTATCCAAGGGCTTCAAGTAGGAGAAGGGCATTGATTTTGATGAGATCTTTTCCCCAGTGGTGAAAATGACTACTCTTCGTACAGTGCTTACATTGGTTGCTAGGGAGGACATGAAGCTTGTCCAGATGGATGTCAAGACAACTTTCTTGCATGGAGACCTTCATGAGGATATCTATATGCAATAGCTAGAAGAGTTTGTTATGCAGGGCAAAGAATGGATGGTATGTAAGCTTCAGAAGAGCCTTTATGGGCTGAAGCAGGCTCCAAGGGAGTGGTACCATAAGTTTGATGCATTTATGAGATCCCAAGGGATACGGAAGAAGTGAGATAGATCATTGCCTCTATGGGTGATGCTCGTCACATACTTGGTATGAGGATTGTTTAAGATAGAAGCAAGAAAGTCTATTTATCTTAGAAGGAGTATATTGGCAAGGTTATTGAACGTTTCAATATGGAGAGGGGGAAGTCCATAAGTATCCCATTGCCTCCATATGTGAAACTCAGCCAAGAGGATAGCCCTAAGACTGAGCCCTAAGACTGCTGATGAGCAGCAAGCTGAAATGGCAAAGATCCCTTATGCATCCACAGTTGGCAACTTGATGTATGCCATGGTTGCTATGCATCTAGATATTGCTTATGCAGTGGGAGTGGTTAGCTAAAATGGCAAAGATCCCTTATGCCTGTGTAGTTGGTAGCTGAATGTATGCCATCGTTGTTACATGTCTAGATATTACTTATGCAGTGGGAGTTGTTAGCAAGTATATGGCTAATCCTAGCAAAAAGCATTGGGAGGAAGTGAAGACTATCTTGAGATACCTGAATGGTACAAGGGATTTATGCATTTTCTTTGGGAGGAAGGATACACCATTCCTTGGTTATGTAGATGTTGATTTTGCAAGGAATGTAGACAACCGACGGTCAACTATAGGATATGTTTTCACATTCACAGGTGGTGCAGTGTCATGGGTCTCTCATTTGGCATGCATAGCCTTGTCTACTATTAAGGTAGAGTATATTGTAGCCTCTGAGGCTTGCAAGGAAGCAATATCGCTTACACGTCTAGTGGGAGACTTGGGCATTTCACGAGAGATTCCTACTTTGCATTCTGATAGTCCAGTTGGCACGAAATCCTGTTTTGCATGCAAAGACTAAGCATATTAAAGTGAAGTATCACTTCATCATGGAAGTGCTTGAGGACAAGCGTATTCAGCTTGTCAAGACTCATATAGATGATAACCCTATAGATCTTCTTTACGAAGAGTTTATCCTCAGAGCACTTTACACACGGTAGAGTGTTGATGGGCATCAGATGGCATTAGGATGTCCATATTCTCCCTTAAAGGCACATTGACCTTTAAGTGGGAGGTTGTTGGGGTAAAGGCCAATGGCCTAGGTTTATACCGTTGTATACATCTACCATTCTTCTTAAATAAGAACTTCAGATCGATGATCAGGGTGAGTGAGCACCCACCACATACTGCGTTATCGACTCTCGGCTCTCTCTCTTTTTCTCTCGGTCCTCGTTCCCCTCCAACAATATTTGCTTTATCAAAGTAGATTTCGATAAAGTCTATGACATGCTTGATTAGGATTTCTTAATCCAATCCATGAGAGACATGGGACTAGGCCCAAATTTCATTTCTTGTGTCAAACTTCTACTATCAAATGCCTCAGCCAAAGTGTGCATTAATGGAGAGATGTCTTCACCCTTTCCTTTAAAGAGATCTATTAGGCAAGGCTACCCCATTGTTTATGCAATCACTGCAGATGCTTTGGGTTGGTTGTGTGCAGTGATGGAGTGTCTAGAGACCTTTTGTACAACTTCAGGCTCTTTGATCAACCATAGCAAAATAGGATATTGCACACTCAGTGGAAAGCTACAAGAGGACCTAAAACTCCTAGGTTGTTAGGTGATTGCTAAAGGAACAATTTTCAGATTGTTAGGCATTCCCATGGGCTTTGACATGTCCATGAAGGAGTGGTGGGATTGGGTTTTAAAAAGATTCAGCTCCCAACTCGAGAAGTGGAGAGGTTTCCAAGACAACCCGGTTTGGAGACGAATGGTGCTTAATCATTGCTTGTACCCTTTTACTATTTTTTACCTCTCTTGTTGGCACCCAAGTCAAACAGGACTAGATAAACTAATCTCCAAGTACATGTCCTTCCTTTGGGGTAGCTCAAATAGGATTGCAAAAGTCCAATTGAGCTTCTGCTTCAGACCTAAGAGTGAAGGTGGCCTGGGGGTAGTGGACATCAAACAGACGGCTGCTAAGCTTGCTACAACTTGGATACTCAAAGCTCTACTAAGGAAAAGGTACCCAATCTTTTCTGCAGTTTTTTGCCCAGAACCTTGTTCTACAAAGGGAAGCTCCTTGTGGAAATCCTTATGGACTATGCTTGAGTCAATTAAAGTACAGCTCAAGTTTTTTGAGAAAGGTTCATTTATGCGCCTTGACTCCATTTGGTCCTCTTCAATTCACAGAAACACTGTACTAAGCAACAAAGACTTCATAAGAGCTTGTCTAGTTTCTAACAAGGGTCTACAATTATGGGGACTACTATGGCACAGTGATAATTTTAGATGGAAAAGTATGCTTGAAATTAGAAGGGAATTTAGACTTATGAATTTTGATGCTCTGTTTGTAACTAATAGATTATCTCTTTAGGAAGGGGACATCCAGTGGAAGGGGGGAGAAGATCTAATTTACGATTTAGACTTTGGATCCTTTCCCCTCATTTGGTTCTTGTGCCCACTATGTATGAGGATATAGGAGACACGATCCTGATCTTGAATGCTAGAATACCTTTGACTCCTCTCTGTGCTAAAGGCGAACGCTTTTTTACACTTGGTCAAAATCTATCCTCGAGAAGATGTCTATGCTACTTTGGCTTAGCTTGCATAAAGTGGTGTGGACCAACTTGAGGGGGCTGAGGATTGGAAAAGGGGGTGGCAAATGTCGACATTGTCTTGGGACCCAAGAAGATGTCTTCCATCTCTTCGTGGCATGCCGCCTAGTAGAAAATTCTGGAAAATGTTTCAGATGTAGCTAGGAGAGTAGTGAATTGGAAAGCCATACTATTTGGGGATGTAGCAAAAGTTAAACACTCTCATTGAGCACTTGTTCATGCACACGCCTTGTGGTTTATTTGGATTTCAAAAAATGATTATCAGTTCAACTTGAATGTTACTAATGTAGACCATGTTTTTTATGATTGGATAGCAGGCCTCCCACATCTATGATAGTGATCTTGACCGGTTCTTCTGGAGATACGTGATCATGAGTAGGAGCACCTCAAATCTTTCCATGAAGAATGTCACTTCAAAGGAACCATCTACTATAAGTTTGAGTCAGACTGAGAATGATCTCTTTTCTTGTTGCTGCTTACCTTGTTGCCAGACTCTAGAAAAGTCTTACTGCTTTGAAGACTGTAATTTTGGACATGATTGTATATTTTTTTTATCAATATATAATATAAACACTTTTTTTCTCCAAAAAAATTTTATATCACCTACAACTCTAGCTAAGACAGACAATACGACTGCTTTCAACTCGGTTTACTCCGTTTCTTTATGCTTATCTAGTCACATTGAAATTGGGCACATATTTGCCCATTGATTTTATCTCTAAAAAAAATTTGATGTGCGAGATTTCTCTACTTTCCTCCTCACTCAATCTGGCAACATGTTGAATGCACACCCTATGGACAAAGTTCTGCATCTCAATCTTCAAGGTCTCTCTCTCTCTCTCTCTCTCTCGGGGTGGTTGTGGGGGTTAAAGGTCACTGTGCCTTTACCTCGGTTATGTACAATACTCAAATACATATATAAATGAATGAAAAAGAAGATTAGGGTGGTTCTGCACCCACCAAAGCTTGTGTGGCTCTCTATCTCTCTCTCTCCTTCTGTTCTTGCTTCCGTTGAGAGCATTCTCAACTGGTATCAGAGCCCGGGTGATCTAGCTGAGCGTGCGTGAATGCTTGAAGCTCAGCAGCTCTGTGGGAGGAAGGAGAAGCTCTGTGGGAAGATTTGTGGGTGACTTTACTTGCATACGAGTGTGCAGAGACCTTGGAGGAACCTTTGGAAAAGCCACTTTGGTTTTGCGAAGTGGTTTTGAGAGCCTGTTAAGTGTTTTCAAAGAAAAAGTCATTTTTTGAGCTTTTCCCTGTTCCGTTCGATGACAGAGACTCCGTATTGACTTGTAGAGGCAACTATTGCTTGCTTTTGGTGTCCACTTCACTTCAGGAGCTTGGAAACACCTTCATTCTTGAATCTGGGATCATTTCATTGGATTTCTGGCTCACTGTGTCAGTTTCTGCGTTTTTTGCCTGGGTGTTGGAACTCAAGTTTGGAGCAACCATTTGTAGATCTGTCAGTTTCGGTGGACTCAAGAGGTCCTAAAACCTCTATGTTGCTCATCATTCGCACTCCGGTGGAGTTTACAAACAGCTCTGTTTCCAAAAACGTTTTTCAGTCCGTGTGTTGGACCCAGTGATTGAGACCATGGTTTCCAAAACCGTCTGTCCCATTGCGTTTCGGATGCCCAAAAACCCCTACCTGTCAGTTCTTGCGCGATTCGGTGGAGGATTTTCAGAGTTACAGATCTCTGTGTATTCGATTTCGTCTCTTTGTTATGCATTTTTCATTCTAAGGTTTTGAAACCTTAGATTTATGCCACATGGCAGTGGATAAGTATTGACTCCCATTTCTCACTCATCGGTTGGGATTTTGGAGTTTCAGCAGAAGAGAGATATTTGCAGATTTTCTTGCTGAGTCCGATTATGCAATGACGCCCATGTTTTGAGGCATCTCAGGTTCTACTTTCAGTAGCTGTCATTACTGTGGGACCATGATTTCTTGAGCATACCTTATGTAGATCACTCTGGTTGCAGTTGTGCGCTCATTCGTGGTGTGTATTGGGTTGCAATGGATGATTTATAGGCGATTTTGGATGCATTGCGGTCCTTATTGGATGCGCTGATAGGCCCAAATTACCTTATGGGATGCTATTTTTTATGGACGCTTTGCACATGGATGCTATTTTATGCTGAGGGACAGCTTTGACACATTGCAGGTGATGCACTGATAGTGCTATGCTCTCTTGGATGACATATTATTGATGCATATGCCAGTGGATGGTGTTTATGCTTGAGTCATTTGGCACTTATTGGCATTTTCTTTTGGGCCAGATTTGCTCATATGGATGCATAGTATATGCACATGAGTCAGATGCATCTTTTGATGCTTTGAGCTTTGAGTTTTGGTGATATTTCACTCTATTGTGGCATACACATTTGGGTGCACCTGGTATTTGGTGTGATTCTCTCTTGCAGGTACTAGTATTTGGGATTTTGTTTCATTTGCATCATGGCATCCTCTTCCATGTCTGAAAAGGAGTTTTTCAGCATTAAAAAGTTTGATGGGACAAACTTTTCTTTGTGGAAAGAACAAATAAGGGATGTGCTTATTCAAAAGAAGCAGATTAAACCCTTGGTAGGGATTGAAGCTAAGCCTGCAAATATGTCTGAGGATGATTGGAATGAGTTGGATGCATTAGCAAAGTCTACTATTAGACTTCATCTTGCAGAGTCAGTTTATTTCATAGTAGTAAATGAGCAGACTATGGAAGATTTGTGGAAGAAACTGTGTGCCACTTATGAGAAGGAAACTGCCTCTAATAAAGTTTACCTCATGAAGAGGTTGTTTGAGCTGTAGATGAAGGAAGGGGTTTCCATTGCTTCTCACTTGAATGAATTCAATATTATTTTCAGCCAGCTTTAGGCTCAGAAAATGAATTTTGATGCGGAGACTAAGGCAATATTTCTCTTATGTTCATTGCCATCCTCATGGGATACCTTCCGTACAGCTGTCAGTAACTCTGCTCCTGGTGGAGTACTGAAATTTGATGATGTTGTGGGTAGCTTGTTGGCCGAGGAGATTAGACGAAAGTTTATGGATGGCAACAAGCAGGATGCAGCCTTAAATGTGCAAAGGGGCAAATCACAGTTCAGGGGGAAGTCCCAAGAAAGAGGGAAGTCTCATAGCAAATCCAAGGCACAGAACATTGAGTGTTACCATTGTGGCAAGAAGGGCCATATGAAAAAGGATTGCTACAAGCTAAAAAGAGAGCAAAAGGATAAGAAAAATATCTATAGAGTTGCTTGCCACTTCAGATGATGCACATTCCCAGGATTGGATTTTGGATTCTGGTGCTTCATTCCATGTTACTCCCCATAGGGAATGGTTCTCCACTTATGACAGTGGAAAGACAGGTTGTGTGCATCTTGGAAATGACTATGCATGTGACATAGTGGGAGCAGGTGACATAAAGTTTTATTTTGCAAATGGGTCTGCATTTGTTTTGAAACATGTGAGACATGTGCCTAAGCTGACCAAGAGTCTTATTTCAGTGGGTCAACTCGATGATGCTGGTTTTCACACCACTTTTGGATTTCAGAGTTGGAAAATTCAAAAGGGCTCTATGCTTTTGGCCAGGGGTAGGGCTCTATGCTTTTGGCCAGGGGTGCCAAGTGTGGGACTTTGTATCCCTTACATGTATCAGGGGTATTTGATCATGTTGTTGCAATAACCGAGCAGCCAAGCACTTCTTTGTGGCATTGCAAGTTGGGGCACATGAGCCAAAATGGAACGAAACTTTTATGCCGTTTGGGTTATGTACCGCATTTGAGTTTCTCTGATTTTGAATTTTGTGAGCATTGTCTCTATGGGAAGCAAACTAAATCAGCCCATAAAAGAAGGGGAAAGAAAGAATTTGAAAAGCTTGATTTGGTGTATTCAGACGTATGTGGTCCCATGCCTACACGGTCATTAGGTGGGGCTAAATACTATGTGACATTCATTGATGATGCAACTAGGAAAGTGTGGGCTTATGCTATAGCTCAGAAGAGTGATGTGTTCCAGGTATTTCAGAAATGGCTGGCCTTGGTTGAGAATCAGTCAGGTAGAAAGCTTAAATGCCTACGGACTGACAATGGTGGAGAGTATCTCTCTCATGACTTTCAGCATTTCTGTGATACACATGGGATTAAGAGGGAGCTCACATCCCCTCATACTCCAGAGCAAAATCCAGTTGTAGAAAAGATGAACCGTACTATTCAAGAAAGGTTGCAATGCATGCTTTCCAATGCAAGTCTTTCTGGTGGTTTTTGGGCTGAGGCAATGAAGACTGCAGTGCATGTGATCAATAGATCACCTAGTAAGAGTTTGGATGGTGGTATTCCTGAAGAGGCATGGAGTGGCAAGAAGCCCTCTTACTCTCATTTGCGTATATTTGGGTGTGAGGCATATGCACATGTGCCAAAAGAGCTTCGAAAGAAGCTAGATCCTAAGTCTAGGAAATGCATCTTTCTGGGTTATGGTGAAAGTGGAGAGATGGGCTATCGTCTCTGGGATCCAGAAGCAAAGAAGATCATACGCAGCCATGATGTGGTCTTCAATGAGAAGAAGATGCATAAGGCACCCATGAGGGATGTGGAAATGAGGAGAATCACTTTCCAGGATGTGAATCCACCTGCATATGTTGATAGACAGCAAGCTGTCCATGCACCAAATGTGCAAGAAATGGTACCACCAAGTACTCCCACAGGTATACAATCAAGGGTAGATGATGAATCATCTATTGGTGGAAATAATGAGCCAAATGTGGCTGATATGCAAATGGGACAGCAAGCTGCAATGCCTTTGAGAAGATCATCTAGAGTGTCTAGACCACCTGATAGGTTTGTTCCAGGGGTAGACTATGTGATGCTTACTGATTGCGGGGAGCCTTCTTGCTACAGAGAGGCTATGATGCATGAGGATCAATGCAAGTGGGAGTATGCTATGCAATCAGAGATGAGTTCACTTATGAAGAATAAGACTTGGGACTTGGTTTCTTTGCCACATGGAAAGAAAGCATTGCCATGTAAATGGGTCTACAAAATGAAGGTCACAGGTGATGATGTGCCTAGGTACAAGGCCCGTTTGGTTGCTAAAGGGTTCAAGCAAGAGAAGGGTGTGGACTTTGATGAGATATTCTCTCCGGTTGTGAAGATGACCACACTTAGATGCATGCTTGGACTAGTGGCATCAGAGGATATGGAGCTTATGCAAATGGATGTCAAGACAGCTTTCTTGCATGGGGATTTGCATGAGGAAATTTACATGGTGCAACCGGAAGGCTTTGAAGAAAAGGGCAAAGAGCATTTAGTTTGCAAGCTAAAGAAGAGTCTCTATGGTCTTAAGCAAGCACCTAGAGAATGGTATCAGAAGTTTAATGCTTTCATTCGGTCCCAGGGTTTTAGAAGGAGTGAAATTGATCACTGCCTCTACACTAAAAGGGCTAAGGATAATAGCCTGATAATCTTGGCACTATATGTGGATGATATGCTATTGGCTAGCAAGAATACCTATGAGCTAGATGCATTAAAGGCCAAGTTGCATGAGGCCTTTGATATGAAGGATTTGGGATTTGCAGGTCATATTCTTGGTATGCGCATCACGCGTGATCGGAGTAGGAAACTCCTTTGGCTTTCACAAAAAGAGTATGTTACAAAAGTATTGCAGCGTTTCAATATGGAGGGGGGGAAGGCAGTGAGTACTCCATTTCCTCCATATGTGAGTCATACAGATAGTCCCAAATCAGATGAGGAAAGGGCCGTGATGGCCAAGGTTCCTTATGCATCAGCAGTTGGGAGTCTTATGTATGCTATGATAGCTACTAGACCAGACATTGCATTTGCAGTGGGAGTTGTTAGCCGGTATATGGCTAATCCAGGAAAGAGGCATTGGGAGGCAGTTAAATGCATCGCGAGGTACATGAAGGGTACCAAGGAGATGTGCATTTGCTTTGGCAAAGGAGACATGCGTGTACTTGGGTACACAGATTCAGACTATGCAGGGCATGTGGATAGTAGGAGATCCACTTCTGGTTATGTGTTCACCTTTGCAGGTGGTGCAGTGTCGTGGATGTCTCGTGCACAGAAGTGCATTGCTTTGTCTACCACAGAGGCTGAGTATGTTGCAGCCACAGAGGGTTGCAAGGAGGCTATATGGCTTGATCGGCTAGTGGGAGATTTGGGGATTCATACAGGTGTACCGACATTGCATAGTGATTCCATGAGTGCTATTCAGCTAGCACGAAATCTAGTCTTTCATGCAAAGACCAAACACATTGAGGTCAGGTACCACTTCATCAGGGAGGTACTTGAGGACAAGCGCATAGAGCTTGTCAAGGTTCATACAGATGATAACCCTGCAAATATGCTGATGAAGATTCTACCTAGTCAGCGGTTTGAGTATTGTCGTGTATTGATGGGCATTGGATAGTATGCTCACTGGTTGTTCTCCCTTAAAGGCACATTGTCCTTTAAGTGGGAGGTTGTGGGGGTTGAAGGTCACTGTGCCTTTACCCCAGTTATGTACAATACTCAAATACATATATAAATGAATGAAAAAGAAGATTAGGGTGGTTCTGCACCCACCAAAGCTTGTGTGGCTCTCTATCTCTCTCTCTCCTTCCGTTCTTGCTTCCGTTGAGAGCACTCTCAGTGGCTGCCATGAGAAAAGTGAAAGTAATGATCTAATCCACACAACAATGATTATGTAAGCACTTAAATGGCTATGCTATGACCATGATGAGAACTAACTATATATACAAAAACAAAAGCAAAAGAAATTATCTAATTCACACAAGTTACAAAAATCATTACATAAGCACCCAGATTGCTATGCTACAATGAAAACAAGAACGAAATTGTACATACAAACACATGTAACAAATTTCTTTAAGAAACATATTTGAATTCTATGCACACACTTGTAGATGTGAAACTTCTAATAGATACTTTTAATCTAACACAAACAATAGTGTGGACTCTATAAACACTTGAGGCTGAATCAAAGCATGCAAAATGTACATGCGTACGCTGTACCTAGTAAAATAGACGCTATCAAAGGGGATAGGCTATAAAATATGAAACAACAAAACATGTAATAGCATCACAGAACCAAGATGATCTAGATCACTAATCATGTGATCACACATCTAGTCAAGAAGGTCATTATCACCGACTGGTCGAAGCGAGCCATCATCCAGACAACAACTGGATCTACTGTCACCTATATAGTATATATATAAGTATAAATACTAGAACAAAGTGAGGTGAATTTGGCTGGCCAAAGAGAGCCATTTATCATCACACTACCTAAAACATGCACTTTGGGTGAGATGAATCTGATCGACTGAAGTGATCCATCAATCGGCCCTTAGTGAAAAAATTATCACACATGCACACAATCATACAAAAAAGAAAACATACAAAACTCTCCCTCTCTCGCTTTCTCTCTCTCTCCCTCTCTCATTTTTTTCTCTCAGCTAGGGTGAGGCGAATTCAGCCAGTTGAAGTAGCCATCATCCAGCCCCGACTTAAAAAAAAAGTAGACACTTCACCAAAAATAAGGTAGTGAAGGCAATAGGTGGGAGTTAGGAAGAAGGTTGGAAAAATGGTAGGGTCCCCCCTTTTTATACATCCCACTTGGACATACCAAATAGTGTCATAGAACACCATGTGGTATCCTTAAGCAGTTATAGTGTGCCATGCAGTGCACATGCATCATCAAATGCATTTGGCGTGGTATCCCTATACACTGCGTATAGCAATATTCCAATTACACCATGCAGTAGTCCATTTTACCACACGGTGTATCTTGACACAGTGTAGTGTATCCTATTTATACCACGTGGTGTGGATTGATACCACTCCTTATATTTGTGGTCAATCGGTATGCTTTGATCAGTTTAAAAATATGCATTTTTTGCGTTTTGAATGTTCCCATACATTTTTAAACAAAAAGAACATTCTTCTCTTTAAAAACAAGTACTAAAAAATTCCACACATGCCGTAATTGAGTAATGAATTGAAGCCTCACCAGAGATTGCTATAGCTTTAGTGAGAATGTTGCATCACTTGTGGAGGGAGACCTTCCTCCGTTACGTCTCAGGGTTAAGCCAAGTTAGAAGGTTTAGCCTACAAATGAATGAAAGAGAGAGAGAGAGAGAGAGAGAGAGAGAGAGAGAGGGAGAGGGAGAGAGAGAGAGAGAGAGAGAGAGAGAGAGAGAGAGAGAGAGAGAGAGAGAGAGAGGGAAGAGATTCTGTTATGGTAGGTTAATTAACCATTTTTGATACCTTAAGGTAACAACAATAAAGTATGCTTGCCTTAAGCAATGTGATTTCAATTAATATGAATTAATGATAATTTTTCAACTTGTAGATTGAATTAATCTTGTAGCATGTGATTTTTATATCCATGTAGATTGAATTAATCTTATAGCATGTGATTTTTCAACTTGTAGATTGAATTAATCTTGTAGCATGTGATTTTTATATGCAAAAAACAAAAAATGTTGGCTTTGGTAGTATGTTGATCTAAGTTTGAATTATGAATCTTAGAAGTAAGTAGAGCTAGTAAGTTAGTTACTTTGTGTTGTATTTGTTTTGGACCATGGAGGTGAAATTTATGATTCTGATGGTAGAAAAAATTTCCATTGATGGAAACGTTCTATCGAACGGAAATACGCCCATCGATGGAATTTCTTGACGATGTTTTTTTCATTGGTAGGAATTTTTATCATTGAAAATTTCATTGGACAAATGAGAGATTTTAATCATTTTCAAGCCAATCTTTTCCCCCCTTTTTTGGATAAAATTTTCACTCTATTCGATAGAAATATCAATCCGTCATGAAATTTCAGATTCCAGAATCCAAGTGCACATTACTACGGCCTAAATCAAAATAAAGTAAATTGATAAACTTAAAAATTTTCTACTATCAAAAGATCATTGACCATTAGATCAAAATCAAACCATTTCATCTCAATACTATAAGATGATATACAACTTTAGTTAATATTGAAATCTAAAAACATCATTACGTTCAATAAACATCTTCTATGGCCACAAATTTCATATGAATACATGTGCTAGTATCAAAATAAGCACCTATGCTAATATCAAAATATGCTTAAATTCAAGCATTGGATTAACATTTTATAAAAATAAAGGCTTTTTAAAAGAATAAATTCCTATAGTTTATGGATCCGTATAACACGCATTTTGGAAATGTGTATTGGTACAAAACTTATACATGAGGGCAACATTGTTACTTCTATGGAAGTACGATTAACTAGAAAAGAAATCAAGGCATGAGGATAAACGCTAGGCATGGCGACGCTCGAGGGCCATGGGGAGAAAGGGAATGTGAGGGGAGAAGCGTTAACATGGGTGGGAAAAAGGGATTAAGAGGAGTAGGAATGAAGAGGGAGTCTATGGCACAAGGGGGAAGGGCGAGGGGGAAGAGGAGCATGTACAGTATGGGAGGTGGAATGTAGCAATGGAGACATCAAGGGAAGAGAGTCATGCTTTATTTGAAAGGAAGGAAGGATGGGGGAAATCATAGTACTAGCATGGTGGCTTTACAAGAATGAGCGTGTCACATCAAGGAATAGCCCCCTCCTTTTATAGCCAAGAGAGGGGGTCTCTCCCAATAAATGCATCCTCCCACATGCATGGTGTGTGTGGAGGAATCTCCCATGTGGTCTAGGTCGGTATGCACTCTTAATTGTGCACAACAACCCTTTGCCTCATTTTTCCACATAAATCAAACCCCATATCCCAAGTCTAAGATACTCCCTTGGTCTCTTCCCAATTTTATAATACATTCAAACATCTAGGAGGACAAGTGGAGGGTTGGCACAATGAATCTTGCCACCTCATCCTACTTTCCCCATTATTTAACTTGCATTCTTGGACTATCTACACCCCCCCACATGGGCCTATCCTACATGGAGGGAATAATCCAATATAATATCCATCTCCACCTATTTTATATTACTTTTCCCATGGTCCTTAGGCCATGTCTCAATAAATGCAGACATGGGACCGCCTAGGTGGAGGGGTGGCACATGGAGGAACCATGCCACCTTAACATTTTATAATATTACTACCATGGATTATGTACAACACACCTATGGGTCCTCTTACATGGAAGGGTGGCACATGGTCATGCCCTGCCACCTCAACCCTGTAGATGGATATTATATTGGATTATTCCCTCCATGTAGGATAGGCCCATGTGGGGGGGGTGTAGATAGTCAGAGAATGCAAGTTAAATAATGGGGAAAGTAGGATGAGGTGGCAAGAGTCCTTGTGCCAACCCTCCACTTGTCCTCCTAGATGTTTGAACGTATTATAAAATTGGGAAGAGACCAAGGGAGTATCTTAGACTTGGGATATGGGGTTTGATTTATGTGAAAAAATGAGGCAAAGGGTTGTCGCACACAATTGAGAGTGCCTACCCACCTAGCCCACATGGAAGATTCCTCCACACACACCATGCATGTGGGAGGATGCATTTATTGGGAGAGACTTCCTCTCTTGGCTATAAAAGGAGGGGGCTATTTCTTGATGGGACACGCTCATTCTTGTAAAGCCACCTAGCTAGTACTTTGATTTTCCCCCCATCCTCTCTTCCCTTGATGTCTCCATCTCTACATTCCACCTCCCATCATGTACATGCTCCTCTTCCCCCTCTCCCTTCCCCCTTGGGCCATAGTCCCCCTCTTCATTCCCACCCCTCTTAATCCCTTTTTCCCACCCATGTTAATGCTTCTCCCCTCACGTTCCCTTTTCCTCTATGGTCCTCAAGGTTCTGCAGCATTTTTTGCATGCGGTTCTCTATTTCTGCGCTTCAAATCTATGACATTTGCTCACGGTTCTCCATCCCTACGGTTGCAAAACTTGTCTATTTTTGCACCTCCAGTCTGCGTGTGTTCTGCTCGCAGTTCCTATCTTCTGGGTTCCCGCACATCTTGGTGGTCTCATGAACTGTAACTCTCTAACCATGGGGAGTTTCCTCTTGCTATAAAAAGCAAAAGTACTTCACTTCATGTGATCTATTCATATCTCATACTAGATTGCAGATTCTAAACTTTTTGAGGTATGCACCCACATGAGGAGGGTGGATATTTATGTTACTTCTCGACGGGTTCAAGGATTTGGTGCTTGGTTCTCCGCTCATTATGGCTACCAATTGGCAAGATCTCTTTCTTGATCTTCATGTTGATCTTCAACAACTGATTGTACAATGCATTGCTCGAGGAGACGACGGGTGGGATGATACACCGTGGAAGGTTCAAGGTGAAGAACTAGTGATACACTGGGAGGGCTTTGATTCCAATTCTACTCATTGTGCGGTGATCAAGCTACTTGCTGCATCAAAGGTAATTAAAAGGGTGACATTCTTCAAGGGTGGGATGATCCACAAGCTTGGGGTGAGATTTGGCACATCTGCTTGTTAATTCTTGTGGATAAGCTCATCTTGAATGATTTCTTCTCAACCTCACTACAACGGTTTTTAGGGCTTGGCTGTGGTTGGTGATGTTTTGCCCAAAGAATCCCTTTGTACCTAATCAACCCTTTGCGCCACATTTTCAGCTTCATGTTGTAATTCTTTTTGGTCGAAAGATAAACTATCAACAAAGGATAGTAAGTCTGTTTGGTGCTGAATGTCTTGATTTAGTTGTTGATTTCTTGGCACGTGAAGCTTGTACTTCAATCACGCATGAAACGAGTGGAAGCACCACCCCAACAAAGCCGCAAGCCATGAATGAGGGTGATCATTTGTAAAGAATGCAAAGGTTGTGGTCATCATGAAACTAAGTGTTGTACATATTTGATACGAGTTTACCGACTTCTGAACATCATCAGAAAGGTCCTTAAGGACATTGCTTAAAAGAAGGATGCCAAATCGCGCACCCCTTGAAGAAATAGCATGGTGACTACAAGAACTGGAAGAAGCTGAAGGTGATGTGCAAGCTCTCCAACTATTGACATTGTCATGGCATTCTTGTTTACCTTGATGAACAACCTCATGCAATGCTGTATCTCTAACCCTGGCCTATAAAGACGGATGCAATATCATGCCTTGACCAATAAGGGTTGGTCCTTTTAAGATTGTTTATGAGCTATTCTATGCTAAAGATTCTTCTCGTATAGCATTTCACAATACACCAGTCACACCCTACCCTGCCTATGTGTGCTTTGTGGATGTATCTTCACTTGATTTTTAGTTCAAGCTACCTCTTTCCATCGTTTGCCAACATAAGCCTCATTTCGCCTCTCTCTTTTCTATTTTCCAAGCATGGCTGACATTCCTATGTTCTGTGGTTGGTTGAAGAAAATCCAAATGAGTATCTTGTGGACTTCAAGCATTGTTGTGTTTCTCTCAACTTTCTTAGTGAAGATAGATGGTTGTTGGTTCTTCCCACATTTCTAGAGGATTTGGCTCAAGTGTGGTATGAGAAGCAGGCCGAAGACGTTTGCCAAAGTTGGCTAGCCGAGGTTGACAGTAGCAATGATCGAGTATTTTGGCAAAGAAGAGGAGCAGGAGAATGTGTACCTGTAGGTGGTAAACCTGAAGCAGTCAGAAGGTGAGATGGTGCATCAATATGGGGATCAAGCGACTGTGCTCCTGGACCGTTTAATTGCCATGCAGGAGGACAATGCCGAATTTCGAGCTGGAATGACTCAGCATGTGCTAGGCTACCTTGTAGCAGGAGCAAGTGATGGATTATGCCTCAAGCTTAAATGGGAGAATCCAGAGACCATGGTGCGAGCACAAGAGATTGCTCAAAAGTTTGATAAAGTTCAATCTGACCCCACTTTAAAGAAGATGGTACCCCCCATCAGGGATGTATTCACCACCTCCACCTGAAATGTATGGTCCTCCCTTAGATGCTTACCCTCAACAAGATGTATATCCTCACCCTCTGCCTAGAAGATTTCCCCAGCCTCGCCCACGAGCCCCCCTCCTTCCTACTCTCTCGGTCCCTCCTGCTAAAGAACTCAGAGTTAATGACCTAGCCAAGGCCTTGAATGATCTTCGGCTTGAGATGGTGGGCATCAAAAATCAAGCCAATCGCCCTCTAAGAGAACGTGCTAATGTTGTGTGCTACGAGTGCCACCAGAAGGGTCATTATCGCATTGAATGTCCCAATATTCCAAGGGTGAAGATCTAAGTGAATCAGGTACTGAGGATTCTGATGTAGAGGTCCTTGACCTCGAGAAGAGAAGTCGTACCACCTCGAACCCCTCTCTAAACTGTGGACCGGGCTGCCCCAGGAAGAAGGTGTCCTTCTTAGAGCCCTCAGATGCTAAGATGGTAGACCCACCAAGAGAGAAGACTAAAATATCTCGCAGGAGTAAGTGGTCAGCCTCAGATTTTCCTATCGGCTCAGGGCAAGAAGACTATTTGGTTGTTCAGGACCTTGCTCATTGGTCTTTGAGCATCACCCTTTCTCAACTAATAGCATTAACCCTAAGGTGAGATGTGAGCTGCAGTAAGGGCTCTCAACAAGGAGGAGCAAGGAAAAGGGAAAGGTATGAGAGATTTCTTCTATCTCTGAAGAAGTTGATTAGTACCTACATACAATAGATGTCATCATAGATAATTGTCATATCAAAAGTGTGTGTGTTGATGGGGGAGCTGCATGTAATATCATGGTGCCCCGTATCATGAAGTTGAATTTGAAATGCACAAGTCATTCCTCCCCTTGAATCAAGGTAGCAGATGGTCGACGACTCACCACCCTGGGAGTCATTGAGGATTTGCCCGCCACTGTGGGTTGACCACCACCGTCAATTTCTATGTAGTGGACATTGAAGATATTGATCATGGTTGAGAAAGAGTGATGCAATCAGCTATTGGAAAACAAGACACGTGTCTTTTGGTGCTTCAAAGGAGAAGATCTTGGTGCAACCAGGTGCCACTGAACCAGAAGAAGAAGAGGAGCAAGACAGTGATACTCTCTCATCCTTGGTGTCTGAATCAATGGAAGATTCAGACGGGGGGGAGGAGTTCTCAAAGGAAGAAGTTTACATGATGGGGGTGTCTCTGACCCCACCACCCACAGAAAAGGTAACAGCTAGTCCTCAATAGCTTGTATCTATGCTTTCCCCAGACCTCACTCCGAGTGAGAAAGATGAGTTGCTAGAAATGTTCAAAGGTTTGCTTGACCTCTTCGCAACTAGCTACCACCACCTTTACTATGTGACTACCATAGAACACAAGATAGAGCTGAAGCCTAATGCTAAGCCAGTGGCTCAGAAGTATCGAAGGTTAGGGCCCCTACAGACCGATGCTTTGCGCTCAGAGTTGCAGAAGCCTGTAGAAGCTGGGTTTATTGTTCCAGTCCACAATACTGAATGGGTTTCACCAGTGGTAGTCACCCCAAAGAAAAACAACAAGTGGCGGGTCTGCATCAATTATAAGAAACTCAATGCGGCCACCAAGAGGGACCATCATCCTCTGCCCTTTCAAGACCTCATTCTTGAGAAGGTAAGTGGTCATGAGATGTATACTTTTTGTGATGGTTGCTCCGGGTTTTATCAAATTAGAATTGCTGAGAGGATGTGCTTAAAACAACATTTGCCACACCCTGGGGGACGTTTGCATTCAAAGTAATGCCATTTGGCCTCACCAATGCTCCTGCTACCTTTCAAAGATTTATATAGATGGTGTTTGCTCCTTATTTGGGGGTTTTCTTAGAGGTGTTTTTAGATGAATTCTGTATATTCTTGGCATGGAAGGAGCACATCATGAAGGTTAGGTTGGCCTTCCAAAGGGTCAATGATGCAAATGGCAACCTCAAGCCTGATAAATGCACCATTGGAGCCACTCAAGGGAGGTTAGTGGGACATATTGTCTCATTCGAGGGTGTCAAGCCTGACCCTGAGAAGCTAGAAACTATCCTCAAGCTCTCCCCACCAAAAACCAAATGTTAGGTATGCTCATTTGTCAATCTAGTAGGATACTATCACCGCTTCATTGATCAATATGCTGCTTTGACGTGACCCATGACTATGCTATTAAAATATGGGGTTGATTTCTCTTGGGATGAGGATTGTGATCATGGGTTTGTACAAATCAAGAGTGCTCTGGCTTCAGAACCCATTCTATGCAATCATGATTGGTCAAAGACTTTCTATATCAATCTTGGGTTTGGTGCACTATGGCGGGTATTCTTCTCTAGCAAGGGGAGGATCGGTTCATGTATCCCATCGGATTTGCTTCTCCACAATTGCTCAAAACTGAATGACGCTACTCTAAGGCTGACAAGCATGCCTTGTCTTTGGTGTTCTGCATTGAGAAATTTAAGCATTATGTGGCTCAAAAGTCCGTTATAATCTCTAGCAATGGTCTTGCAAAACAGGTTCTTCAATCACCAAATCCCATGGGCCGGTTGGCCAAATGGTTGGTAGTTCTACAAGAATATGATTTTTCTTTCAAATTTGTAAAAGGGGGTTGTTCCAATTTGAAGAATTCTTTGATTAATTTAGAGGAGTGCCTTGAAGTAACCCTTGTAGCGGCCGTAGAAGTTGGGGATCCATGGTATGGTGGTATCTATAGGTTTCTAACCGCTTTCTCCTTTCCTTCGAAAAGTACAAGCTATGAGAGAAAGAAGATCCGAAGAGACAGTAGGCGCTACACTCTCTTTGATGGGGTTTTGTACCGTCAAGGCATGGATGGGGTACTAAGACGGGCCATTGATGTAGATGAAGTACCTAAGGTATTGAAGCATTATCATGATGGATTTTGTGGTCACTATGCTGGTGACTATACAGCTACTAAGAAGATTTTACATGCTAGGTACTATTGGCCGACCTTGTTCAAGGATGTCACTATGTATTGCAAAACTTGTGAACCATGCCAATTCTTTGGTAGGAAGGATTTGTGTCCCAGGCAAAATCATCTAGTGATGTCCATCCATCCATTTCAGAAGTGGGGAATAGATTTTGTCGAACCCTTGCCCACGACTTCCCGCAAAAAGAAGTATCTTTTGGTAGCCACTTAGTATGTCACTAAGTGGGCTGAAGCTATCGCCCTCCCCGCTGCAAATGGTAAGGCAGTTTCAAATTTCATATTTGAACGTATCTGCACAAGGTTTGGGGTCCACCCATGGAAATAGTATCTAACCATGGGAGTCCATTCTTAAATGAAGCAGTGGAGTTGCTCATGGATTGCATGGGTATTGATCATGGCACTTCTAGTATCTATTATCCAGCATCCATGGGACAAACGGAGTGGACCAACGGCCTCCTTTGTAAATCCATGGAAAAAATGGCCACAGGGAATAGGAGCCAGTGGGATCAGAAGGTCACTAAAGCTGTGTGAGTTTACAACATCACCCATAAAACGTCTACAGGTCACACTCCTTTTGAGTTGGTGTATGGTACTGAGGCAGTTTTACCACTAGAGATAGAGATTCCGGCCTTGAGATTGTTGGCACAAGAACAGAGGATGACAAAAGATGAACATGTAGAGGCCAGGTTGGTACAACTTGAGAAGTTAGATGAAACTCGATACCGTGCACTACATCAAACAGAGATCCAAAAGAATCGACAAAAGGCCCGCTTGGATGCTAAGATTCGTAAGGGATGGGAAAGACACTTTGCTCAGGGGGATGTTGTGCTATGCTTTGATAACAGATTGGACCACCGAATGGATAAAAGTTGTGGTAATAGTATAATAAAATATGGTGTACATAGGACCCAGGGTTGAGGTGGTAGGGCATGACCATGTGCCACCCTTCCACGTAAGAGGACCCATAAGGTGTGTTGTACATAATCCATGGTAGTAATATTATAAAATGTAAGGTGGCATGGTTCCTCTATGTGCCACCCCTCCACCTAGGTAGTCCCATGCCTGCATTTAGTGAGACATGGCCCAAGGACCATGGGAGAAGTAATATAAATTAGGCAGAGATGGATATTATATTGGATTATTCCCTCCATGTAGGATAGGCCCATGTGGGGGGGGTGTAGACAGTCCAAGAATGCAAGTTAAATAATGGGGAAAGTAGGATGAGGTGGCAAGACTCCTTGTGCCAACCCTCCACTTGTCCTCCTAGATGTTTGAACGTATTATAAAATTGGGAAGAGACCAAGGGAGTATCTTAGACTTGGGATATGGGGTTTGATTTATGTGGAAAAATGAGGCAAAGGGTTGTCGCACACAATTGAGAGTGCCTACCCACCTAGCCCACATGGGAGATACCTCCACACACACCATGCATGTGGGAGGATGCATTTATTAGGAGAGACCCCCTCTCTTGGCTATAAAAGGAGGGGGGTATACCTTGATGGGACACGCTCATTCTTGTAAAGCCACCTAGCTAGTACTTTGATTTCCCCCCCATCCTTCCTTTCAAATAAAGCATGACTCTCTTTCCTTAATGTCTCCATCTCTACATTCCACCTCCCATCATGTACATGCTCCTCTTCCCCCTCTCCCTTCCCCCTTGGGCGATAGTCCCGCTCTTCATTCCCACCCCTCTTAATCCCTTTTCCCCACCCATGTTAACGCTTCTCCCCTCACGTTCCCTTTTCCTCTATGGCCCTCGAGCGTCGCCATGCCTAGCGTCAAGCCTCATGCCTTGATTTCTTTTTTAGTTAATAATGCATGCACGCACACACATGCACGCATGCATACACACACATACACATGCAATAATGAGAAGAAATATCATTCAATGTTTGTAAAGAAACACCCATCCCTTAGCTATATTTAGATGGTCATTAATTTTGTACAGGCAATTTGATACAAAAATATAACTTAACTATAAAAGTAGATCAAACATTATAATGTATAAATCTTATAGTGATATAGGTTGGTATAGACACATTGTTCCAAATTTTCCTACTCAACCAAAGCTTTGAACTTAGGGACATATAAGGGAAGAAAACTCAAGCCACAACTTCATTAAACTACAAGAGGGTCACAATAAAGCCAAACTCATGGCCAAGCGAGCTACATTAGCAAGAACCTAGACCATTAAATATACATGAAGGAAACCAGTACTCAAGCAACAAGACAATCAAAGTGGTGATAGAAGTTTAAGCTTCAAGGGTTAATGAATGATCGAGTGTAGCGAGGGTGTAGCCAATTATGCAACTACCCTAGGGGCATTTTTGGGGCCATGACATGATGCACTGGTGGATGATATTTTGAATTTCAAGCAGACTCGTGCTCTTGTTGGAATTTTTCTTGACATAATGATTGCTTATATTGGCATAATAATGAGATGCAATCCGTGAAAATTTGCTATTTTGAACACTGTAGATCTCAGCACATGTAACTACATGAGCAATTCTATGCTTCTTTGCACAGTCTTTGTGCTAGATCTTTGTGAATCAAACTGGACCCACAATCTATCTTGTCATCTACCCGTAGCTCACCACTTATCAGAAACTCACCACCTTTCATCTACTTGCAGCTCACCACCTATCATCTACTCATAGCCTTTCTGTGTTGATCTAGATTTGTGATCACAGTGTTGATGTTGGCTTGATGCAACAACTACATTGATTCTTGGAGGTATTTTAGTGGTGGTTGTAGAAAGCAAAGAAAATATATTTCCATTAATTGACTGGGTCACATGAGATTTGCAATAGTGAGGATTCCCCTTTCTTAATTTATGTACTTTTAGTGTGCCATTGGGCACATTTAAAACCAGCTTGATGGTTGGAACAACATGTTATAGTGTAATGAGAATGCAATTAATGGTTTAAAACACCCAATTGCTCAAAATTCCATTCTTGCACTTTGGAAAGCGATCTGCTTTCTCTCTCATTCAATCAAAATTATGGCAATAGAGCCACTGGGCTATCACTTGATACTCACACTATTATCAAACATAGAGAAAAGCATCACCGGTGCCAAACAGAAGATATCAATTTTTGGCATCACAATATCCTCAATGAAGTTACTTGGAAAAACATCTTTTAGCTTGGCAATATGCTTGTCCTTCAACTTCTATTTTGATATCAATAGCCTTTCCATAAAGAAAAAGGAAATGTGAGGAGTTGAGTTTTGATAAGTCGTTGGCAGCATCATTTTTATTGAAGAGGGGAGTCTACCTACCTGCCATCATCTAACAAGAAAAACATGGTGAGAACCAGTTAAACCTTAGTTGGGAAGACTGGTGTCATAAATACCCCTCCCTTATTACTGGAGTCACAATAAAAAAGCACTTAATCCACTGACTTACAAAGCTAGTTGTAAAAAAATTATAAATGCAAAGTTGTATGGAGTAATGGTATGATCACTAAAGGTGTGTAGAATTATGGGGGTGATAAAGTGGAGGTACAGTGAAGAAATAGACATAAGCATATCCAAAGAATGAAAGAGAAATGGCATCCATTTCTTCATCCATGGCTTTCTCCCATTTTTCATTTCCCATGGCTTGCTCAAAAGAAGTGGGTTCTAGTTCCTGTATCACTTTGACCATATAGGCATAGTGAATGGCTATAAATCCATCATATTTTAGCCTATCCACAGGATACCTAGCTGTGGTAGACCTACACAAAATAGGCTCACTTCCAGGTGCTCTCAAAACATCCCTGGTCTTCCTTACTCCAGGTGTAACAACAGAAGGAATACCCAACTCATCATTAATGCTCTGTTCTGAGCTATTGGATTCACCATCCACATAAGAGTGACCTGCATTCACATCAAACATGGGCTGATCTACCTTCTCTTTTCCTTTTCATGATACCTACATACCACTATCTGCATTGCTTTGAGGAGTTTCTCCTAATCTCAACCTGCCTATCCATGGCAAAGTATGTGAACCACTGCTAGAGGACACTACAGGTCCACTAATATTTTGTGATTGCTGCTGTGAATTCTGTGTAGCATTACCATTTTGTGCATCTACATCAATCATCACATTTACTGGTTTATACCAGCTGCTCATCTCATAAAAAACAACATCTCTGCTCACTGTAAACTTACGAGTAGAAGGGTTATAGCATCTATACCCTTTCTGCTACAGAGAATAACCAATAAAGACGCACTTCTTAGCTTTTGGATCCAACTTGGAACTCAACTCATCTGGCACATGAACATAGGCAATGCAACCAAAAATTTTCAAATGAGAAATGCCTAGTTTCCTACCAGTATACATCTACTCTGGCGTCATGCCATGTATTGCTATAGTGGGAGTCTTGTTCATTATGTAAACTGCTGTAGCAACTGCTTTAGCCCAATAATAATCTGGTAGATCTTTTTCATTTAGCATGGCTCGAGATACCTCTCCAATATGCCTGTTTTTCCTTTCTGCAAGTCCATTTTGCTGTGGGGTATGACTGCATGAATATTGCTGCTTTATGCCATGCTCCTACAGGAACCTTGCAAACTCATTTGAGAGGTACTCTCCCCCTCCATCTGGCCTTAGGCATTTTATTTGCAGGCCTGTTTCTTTTTCAACCATAGCTTTAAAAGCTTTGAAGTGCCCAAACACTTCACTTTTCTTTTTCATAAAATACACCCAAACTTTTCTACTGAAGTCATCAATAAAAGTGACAAAATAGTGACAGCCTCCAATAGATGCAGCTTTAGTAGTCCACACATCAGAGTGGATTAATTCCAATGGCTTTTTACTCTGTTGAACATGCCTAGGAAATGGTTTCCTTCCCTGTTTTCCAAATTGACAGGCTTCACAAACCTTATGCATTTCTGCAACCTTGAATTTAGGCAATCCTGCAACAATATTTTGGGCTTGGATTGATTTAAGTCGTTGTATATTAACATGACCAGTGCGTTTATGCCAGATATCAATATCTGCAACTACACCGGTCCCATGTGCAAACATTGCTGCACTCAATTCAGGCATGTCCGCATCCAACGTAAACATCTTGCCCTTCTTCTTTCCTTTTGCTATCAAGCGACCGTTACTTTTCATATCCTCAATAAAGCATCCATGAGGATTAAATCTGACCTGCAAGCCTTGCTCAACCATTTGACCAATAGAAACCAGGTTCTTGGTGATGTTCGGGACATGAAATACATCAGACAGGTATTTCTTTTTCCCATCCTGCATAGACAAAGGAATTTTACCAATCTGCACAATAGGATGTGTAGTATCATCACCAATCTCCACAAATCCTAGTTTTTCCATTTTCCTTGCATCGTGCATCCATTCTGCATGACCTGTCATGTGGTTTGACGCACCTGAGTCAACATACCACACATCATTTCGTTCTTTTGCACTTGTCACAGAATTGGTCATGTGCTACACCATAAATAGATGCTCATTTCTGTCATCACCCTGTCTGCTAGAAGATGCATAATTGCCTTGTTGCAATTTTCCATTCATAATGTCATTCTGCTTTTTGTAGCAGTCCTTAGCCATATGACCCATTTTACCACAGTAGTAGCATTCAACATTGCTATTTGCATTTTGTCCTCTCGGCCATCCACGACAGCCTCTTTGGCTCCCCCTGCCTCTAGAGTTACCACGTCCTCCTCCATAGGACTGGTTTTCTTGAGTTTGCTACATATTTTGATTTCTACCACGGCCTGGAGATCGGCCTCCTCTACCTCTGCCTCTACCTCTTCCAGCCTTTGAGTAGAAGACAGTTTCTTTTGAAGTTCCTCCTGAAGAAGATGCACCCCTATTTCTCAGCTCTTCAGAAATTAGAAGAGCAAACAACTCTTCAAAATCAAGAAATTTTTCACGGACGGCAATGGATGTCCGGAACTATGCATAATCCTTTCCTAGACCATTCAAGGTCACAGAAACTAGATCATCATCTTCCACTGGCGACCCAATGGAAGCAAGTGCATCTGCAATTTTCTTCACCTTCATGTGGTAGTCATTGATGCTCATATTTTCTCTCTGCACATTGTGCAACTCCTGTTTGAGCTGCATTTTCGTGGCTTGCGTATTTGTGCTATACATTTTTGCCAAAGTATCCCATGCCTCCTTTGGCGTACTTGCATCCTGAATATGCACAATCATAGAATCCAAAATACTGATAGATAGCCACTACATAACTTTTCTGGCTCTCTCATGCCATCCTTTAAATGCCTGCATTTCCTGTTGATTAGGAACATTAGGAAGAACTGGTTCTTCTTCATTTCCTGTAATGAACTCCCAATAGCCTTTTCCCATAAGGAAATTCGTCATTCTAAACTTCCATGCCTAGAAGTTGTTCTTGTCAAGCTTTTCAGTGACAATTTGTGAAAGAGAATCAGACGCCATTACAGAACACTACAAAATATTCTATCACTACAAAAAACACAGCTTTTGCCTCACACGGGCAGATCTGCAAAACTGACGAAAGTGGTATTTGACCGCATAGTCACTTCCTAGTGACGATTTTGCATCAACAGGCAACAAGCATGATTCTGCAACTCCCAATATCTCTACACACAGGCATATGATGCAATTTCTATGGCAACTTTTCACCGACCAGCAGAGCAGTGGTAGCACAGCGAAAACAGGGCCTTTTCTGAGTGCTTGCGAAGAACTTCCGCCTTCAAAACGGGCCCCGAAATGGCCCTGTAGCATATACTACCCTCTCGCCACACCACGAAGGGCATCTCAATCTGAGACAGTGCACTCTTGCACTTCCGGCTATGCTACCTGCAGAGATTTGCTCCCAAACTCGAAAAAGGAAAGCAACACTGGTCCTCTTACCAGGACACCGCGAACTTGGTTTGCTTTCTTGAGCTCCTTACCATGAACAAGGCTCTGATACCATGTGAAGATAGTGGGAGAGAGGGAAGGAGTCTCACTTGTGGCTTTCTCACATACACAATGGGGGAATACACACACAGGTAGAGGCTGAAAACAGTTTTCCTCTTTTTAGTTGTGAAAGCCAAAAGAACTCTAGTACAAAGAAATAGAAGAACCCTATATGTGGGTCTCAAACCAAACTCAACTAACTAAGGTGGCATACTAACTGAGCCACGAACTAGAGTAAATAAAGATAGCTATCATCCGTGGGCGGTGTACCAACCGCATCTGCAGCTAACAAGTCGGTGACATAAATGCACAACAGTCAGCCTGGCATATCGTGAGTGGAGCTCGATATCTCAATAGGGAGAGGGTCTTGAAGGAAGCTTTGTCCTCAGGGGAGAGGAGTTCAAATTTGATGAAGGAGTGAAAAGTGATGTTGGGAGGGGCAAGGCCAATAGGGATGTGGAGGGGGAAAGAATTGTTGAGGATGAGTATGTCATTCACGAGGCTGGGGATGATGGAGTGATACTCATTAAGAGCAGTAGTATCACTAAGGTCAATTGCAAAAATATTAGAAGAAACTCTTTTAAGTCTTGCCAGAGTGCCATCCGCCGATTCAGTGTGGGAGAATTTCAAAAGTTTACCCAATCATTGAAGGAGAGGGTTTTGATGAATAAAGGGGAGTTTTTTGCAAGAGCATTGAGATCATTGTCCTAATAAAAGAAAAGAACTCAAAAACCTAGAAATGAGAGAGTACTACTTGAGAAGTGGGAGAGGGAGTAGGAAGTGGGTTGTTAAGGGTCTTTGACTGGAGAGAGACATCCCAAGAATGTTTCTGAAAAGAAGGGAAAAAAGGAGAACCAAGTTAGATCAGGGAGTCAAAAAGCCAAAGAAAGGCCTTGATGACTTAAAAGTCTTATGAGCAATCGTCCAAAGTTGCAGGGGAAAGCATGTGTGTGTAGAAGACATTTACAACACCCCTTTCCATAGTGAAGAGAAGAAAATTTAGAGTAGGAATGAGAAATGTTTTAAAGATAAACTTTAAAATAATCATCCGCAAAGAATGAAGTAGCATCACTTAGACGGTGAACAATTTTTTCCATAAAGAAAAAGGAAATGTGAGCAAGTGATAAGTCATTGGCAGTAGTGTTTTTATTGAAGAGGGGAGTCTGCCTACCTGCCACCATCCAACAAGAAAAACATGGTGATAACCAGAGTTAAACCTTAGTTGGGAAGACAGGTGTGATAAACACCCCTCTCTTGTTATCGGCGGAGTCACCATAAAAAAACACTTAACGACAGTGACTTACAAAGCTAGTTGTAAAAACATTATAACTGCAAAGTTGTATGGAGAGTAATGGTATGATCACTAGAGGTGTGTAGAATTATGCTAAGAGAATTATGGGGGTGATAAAGTGGAGGTACAGTGAAGAAATAGACATAAGCATATACAAAGAATGAAAGAGAAATTAAGTTTAATGGACAAAATTATAATTATGAACATATAGAAGGTAGGGAGAGAAAAGAAATTTTGGAGAGACCATTTAGAAGAGATTAGGCTATATAGAAAAAGAAGGCTGATAAAGGATATGATTATTAAAAAGTTTTGCAATATTAAGAAATGGAAAAAAGGATGGGAAGGGAGAAAAGATAAAAACGTGATAAGATTTAGAAGTAATCTTTACAAATAATTAAATAAAGTTATGTTAAAGAAATGATTTTTTTTTTGGTAAGACATTAGAAGTATAAAAAGAACTAATGGCAAAAGACTATGGGGAGGGAAAAAGGAATAAAAAGAATAAAAATATTGCTAAATTAATTGTAGCGGGAACTAAAAGAGAAGGGATAGAAATAGAATTCAAGGGATAGAATTATAAATAAAGAGAAATAAGAAGGACTAATATAAGAAAAAATAATGTAGTCCTTAAAAATAAAGGAAAAAAAGGGGGTTTTAAGCGGTAGGGAAGGAAAAAGATAGGTGTACTTAGATAAAAGAAAAAAGGGGGGGGGGGGTGAAAAAAGGCTACAGGGTACAAATAAGATAAGTATAAGAGGGGGGAATTAGACAAATTTCATGTGTGGTTTAGGGAGATACAGTGAGGGTGAGGGAGTAGTAAATAGAAGTACGAGGGGAGAGACATTGAGCGAAAGAAATAAATAATAACAAGAGGTGTGGATACAAGAACCTGGGAGTCCATGTCGTGGGTCATGGAGTGAAGTGGAAAGGCACACGGAGGAGGCGAGTGGATAAGTAGTGCGCTACAATGGAGGTGCAGTACACATAGCTGACTAGCAGGGGAGCCGCAGTCGAGGCATTGTGAGGATTGGGGATAGCCGGCTGCCCAGGTGTAGCAAGTAGGGAGGCATAGAGAGTAATAAAGAGCAGGATGTAGGAGGTTGGCAGTGCCAATCGAAAAATAGCAAGGATAGCGGGTGACTCGATTGGGTGAGTTGCAGATGGCAGGAGGGGATCGTAGTACGAAGAGGTTTAGGAGGAGTAGCGTGGATGGAGAGCAGACCAGAGAGGTTTTTGGAAGTGTGCAAAACTGTGGGTAGTGAATCAAGCGTGAAGCGTGATAATGGAGGTAGAGGACGTAGGTAGGGCTAGAGCTTGAGATGGGGAATGATGGTTTGAGGTAGGCTTATATAGATAAAGGGAGGGATAGTTGGGGAAGGGAGAGTCGAGAGATTGGGGGTTTTTAGATTTATGTGGAGGTGGGCAGTTAGCGGAAGTTAAGGAGGTACTTCGTACGGGGGGGTACATGTAGGGGGGGCTTTTTCCATGGTAGCTACTAGCACTGTAGGTGAAGGCCATAGTTAGGCACAATCTTTGAGATTAGGGTCCTTTGAGTGTAATGTGATGAAAGAAAAGGGGGCCGGTGGGGGGGTTTTTTTAAAGAAAAAGTAGGGAGATGAGAAAAATACTTGGAATAAGGAATATTAGGGAACAATTTGTAATATGAAGTTTTTGAAAGAAATTGGAAAAAATTACTTGGAGAATTTAGAAATAATTGTAATAGGGATAGAGAACAATTAGTTGACAAAACAGGTGAATAATGAAAAATAATAATTAAAAAAGGTGGAAAAAAGGAGGAAATTCTGGGAGAAAAATAATAGAAAAGGAAGGAAAAGGGGGTTGGAGGGGAACTTCTAATAATGAAATTAAGAAAATTAAGTAGAGCCAATAAACATTAGTAATATAAGAGTAACAAGGGTTTAATTAAAGGGGAAAATTTCCTAAATGTTTTCTAACTAAGCAAAACCACCTTCTAAGAGTAGTAGTGCGTGGTGTGTCATTCTATTACTTGCAATTGGTGGATCTGTCGCAATATCCTACACCTTAACTGCAAAATGGTGCTTGGTGCAAAAAATTCCACCGCTGCTGAGTAAGTCGGCACTCCATGACTGCACTTCAATTCTTGCCATGTTAGCTTGACCCGAGGGCTAACATTTCTCCTCGGCTATAGAACAATCATGTCCTCACAAACTGACAGGAAGTTGGAACACCACTGCTTGAATACTGAGGCTCTTGGGTTGAAACCATAGGGGTGCCATGAAGGATGGGATCTTCATTGGGTTCGTGGATTGGGGTGAGCTGGTAGACTAGAAGGACCAGCTTCATGTGCACGTGAGGCTTGGGGAGGAGAGGTTGGAGGCTTGGTGTCAAAACTCCATTGCCCTAGGGGAGGCCATGGATGTAACAAGCCGATGTCGACGGGGGCCACTCAAGGTTGGTGAGCCAATTGAAATTCCACATTTTGGCCACTAGATCCTCATGTGGGATGTCCAATGCCATCTGAAAATTTCCAGCCACTTGGTGGTAAGCAGATCATTATTCCTCATTGCTACTACCTCAGTGACATGGCTACTAGTTAGCTTCTTGAGCTCCCACAAAATATTTGAATAGTAGGAAGGGAGCTCAAGCATTGTCAGTTTAGGTAGATGGCGTATTCGAGCAACAATCAACCGATTCTCAACCTTGAAAATATCATGCTAGCACAAGGCTTATTCTTCCACAAAACGATTGAAGGCTTTTATAACCGGTTGTATATCGATATAATGGGCTTCATTGGCCCGAGTACAGCTTGATGCATAGACCATGGGGGAGCAGTGAACTCAACCACTTCAATCTGCCACTACCATGCATGGTATTTGACAGGTATTTCCTCTCAGCCTGGTACTCAGTGCAAAACTTTGGGAACTAGCACAACCTTAGGAAGATCTTCTCTCGAAAAAATTGGGTCGGCATCCAAAACCTACTCGGTCATCTTAACTCCCACACCACATGTGTTTATTACTTGAACTATCACATATGTAAAATTGTAGCAACTCTCCATGGCCATACTTCTACAGTTCACTCGGCTCATTGGATCAAGTAGTAGAAGTGCCCCGGGGGATTCACATGGGGGAACTTATGATATCACGTGAGTGTACAATAGGGGGGTTTTCTGAAATGAGGAATAAGCTTATACATTAGGGGTGGGGGGCCTTTTTATTTTTTCCCAAATTTAAGTTAGGGGGCCCATGCCATATTTAAGAGGGGGGACATAGTATAGGCTACCTTGGGTAACTAGTCCAAACAAGTTTGGTTTTGTGTATGGTTTTAAATAGTGACAAGGAAAGTAGTCTAAAATTTCTTATTGTGTAATCTAAATTCTTGAGAAAGAACGTAGATTTAAGGAAAGGGGGGGACATAATAGAATTTTGCTGGTATCTTATAAGCTTAAATAGGGGTGTTTTATCATCCTACATGGATCTTAAATAGGGGGTTTTCTTGAAGTTCATGAACGCAGGTGACGTCCCCCTTTAATGAAGAGTGAATCCCCCGGGAGAAGTGCTTGGGCTATTATCTCCTCTACTGCTTGAGACCCTAATGTACCTCCACCTTCCATGGGCTTTGATCCCAAGGGTACCTGCTTGGGTCTTTGTTTGTGAGACCTCACGCACACCAACCTGGCCTGCTATATTCTCTTGTTCTAGTGGTGGTCTTCGAGGCAGATTATGATGATGTTCATCTAGAGCTTGGAGGAGTTGAATAAGTGATTGAAGTTGGGCATATTTCTCCAACTTTTCTTATAGCCAAGTGTTCTCCTCCTTTAGCTCTTTAGTATCAACATTTGCTTGTCATAACCGAGCGTTCTACTTTTCGAATAGCTCTATTTTAGCCCGGGCCACCTAGTAGAGCTTTGGGTTGACCCTTTGTTGCATATTAATCAATGCATGCTGCAACTAGATTTTGGTCCCCACCACAACACCTAGGAGCTCACTTCACGACTTTCAATGGCTGTTTTTAGTCTATCTATTTCACACTAGGGATTTCCCAAGTGTGTTTGTAGCTCACTATGGGTTTGGCTTAGTTGGGAGTAGCTCTGGAGCAGCTTGTCATGCACTACTCTCTTGCTATCTAGTTGCTCCTACAGACTCTTACACTTCACTGCTAGATTCGCCTCGGCCCATCTCAAGCTAGCTGTTTGGTCTTCAAAAAACTTAGCCATCTCTTCCCGGTACCACATCTGCAAAAAGAGATTATGTTCCAAAACTTGGGGAGGGAGCCCTTGATTGGCTAAGTAATCAAGGGCCAGTGCTACATGCACCATATTTTCCCTTAACCCTGATGGTGGTTCTCTCTGTCAGCAAGGGATCAAGGGAAAACAACTCTACACTTGGCATATTTTGTAGAGGAGAGGAGGTAAAGGTAATACAATAGTGGTGGCCCGAGTCTCTGAACTACCACATTATTGCTCGGGTTGTTGCTGGCAGGTGTCTGTGAGGGTTGTTCAATGTTGCCTTTGTGTGTTCCCTTGGTAGCTTCCTCTTCCCTTTGATCCTTGGGCGTTTAACTTCCCTCTACCTACTTGGCAGACTCTTGAGCCCATTGTCCCTCAGAGGTGCCCTTGCCCGCATTTTCCCTTTGGGGTTTGTTCTTGTTGTCTCCTCGGAGGTGCCCTTACCATTGTTCCCCTTCGGTGTTTGTTTCTATGTCTTTTACTTGGAGTTTCCCTTATTGTTGTTCCCCTCTGATGTTTGTTCCTATGTCTTCTCCTTGCACCCTTATCACTCTTCTCCTATTCCTGGCCCATGTCACTCTATCCTTGTTCCTATTCTTCCGAGTGCTCTTCATCCTTGGCTCCTGATGAGTTTGCTCCACCTTGTGCTAGAAGAGTATTAGTCCATGGAACCTGTCTAGTCATAAGATGGTGATGTAGCATGCAGAGGTGAGGGCCAAGCTTGCAGTGCATCTGTCCCTTGGGGCACAACTCCATATGTATTATGTTACTACCCTTGTTTGAAATCCAAGGTATGGGAAGGCAAGGTCCATATAGAATATGCTTGGATCTCCTTTAAAAATTTCAAATATGCGAAGGAAAAATATGAAAATCTCATGTCCCCCCTCCCACAAAATATAAGGTATATACCTTGAAAAATATGCAAGATTTTAAGATTTCTACATATTTTTCATAATATGTGAGGCCAAAGGGGGGGTCTTTTGGATGGGGGATAAAACAAAAAATACACTAAAATATGAAAACCCATGTCCTTTCAAACTAATGTAACTTTTTTATGTGTTGCCAAAATTTCAAGGTGTAAAGACATATTTGAACCTCTTTTAGTGTAGAACACAACCATGGCGTATTGTTAAATTCATCTCATATTCAATATTTTGAGATGTATTCTGACTAAAGGGAGTTAGTGCCCTAGGATCTACCCCTAGCTCAGTAGCTTCAGTTCAAACTCAAATGCTTTTTTGAATGTGGTGAACCAATCAAGTTGCCCTCTAATGCTTCCACCATTTGAGCCACAAACTACCATGGAACATAGCTCATGCTAGTTTCATGATCGATGAACTTGGACAAGAATCTAAAGCCGTCCTTAGGCTTTCATCAAACACCTTGTTGATAAGGTAGCCCAGTGAGTTTGAGTAGCTACCCTCATCAAAGTATACATCACACCTTTTGGTAGAGGTGATGTTTCCAATCCTTTGGTGTGCTCAAAATCTGAATACTTCCTCTAACAACTCTGAGCTCAGACGGACATGAATGTCGTTGATCATATTATTGTGGCCATCTTTGTCATAGGAATCCAAGATTTCCTCTGCCAAAGTCATTCCAAACCTACTTCCATGGAAGTCGCGTGAACTTTAGGGGATTATTGCTCCTCAAAATCCCTCTAAGAATGTTGTTTTTGAAGTTCTTGATTGGGTGCAGAGGAAACGCACAAGACGGTGCTCTTCGCCTCTTTAGACAATCAAATCACTCCCTGTGTTCCTGCATAGCCACGAAGACAACATAGAAGTTGATTACAGATGAGGATGATGAAGAAGAAGAGTGTAAAGCACAGTAAACTATTGAGCACAACAAAAACAAAGTTGTTGTTTTGAATGGAGGTATCCGAGCACGAGAAGATTGCAAAAGCAAATGGAGACAATGAGAGAAATCCCAATCCAATGTAGCCAAACGGGATCTAAAATTGGATCTCTCGTCAAATGACTAGATGCATGATAGTGTAGAGTCCCCCTTTCTTGGGCATGATTATCCTGCATTAATGTGCCACAATGTTTAAACTGCCACATGGTGGCATACAATGCATCTCTTCCACTGTCACTAAATAGCTAACTATCACTCTTGTTGGCATAAATCTCACCAAGGCATTGTCAACTGAGTAATCGGCATCCAAATCATGCCTAACTGAGAAACCTGCCGTTGCTCAGAACGCCTTCACCTTACTTCCATTATACAACTCAAGGAATACATTCCCTTGGAAATCTTCAGGTTGAATTATCCCATTAGAGAAAACTTCAATTAACTGATAAGGACCATTCCATCCCAATTTGAAATTTATTTGAGAGGTCCCAACTTGGCATTGTATAGTAATATGAGCATACCCTTCTTCAAATGCTTAGGCATAATATGCCTATCATGCCATTCTTTTCTCTTATACTATATCACTCGCTATGACCAGGATGCTCGGAGGAATATCTCATCTAGGTGGCTTTGCTGATGCAATCACCCTTGATTTCTTTTGACTCATCCAGGTGATGCTCGGTGGCAATAAAAAGATTGGGAACAATAAATTCTAAGGGAATGACTGCTTCCAAGACAAAGGCCATACCAAAAAGAGTAAGATTTGTAGCGACCTTATAAGTAGTTGTGTATAGAATGAAGTTTGGTATTCCATTCACTCTTAGATGATTGCACTATTTTTGTGAGGATAAGATTAAGTATTGTATTCATGGATTCACCTTCACTATTTTTGTGACGATAAGATTAAGTGTTTTATTCATGGATTCAACTTCACTACTTTTGTGAGGATAAGATTAGGTGTTTTATTCATAGATTCAACTTCACCATTGCCACAAAGATATAAGTAGTGGAAATTGTATGCATGATTTTGAATTCAGTCTTAACTAGCTGCACCATGTCATAAAGGCAATGTGAATCTTGATTGCTAGTAAGCTGTAAAGGGCATCTATACCAACAAATGATATTTTCAAAAGTAAACTTAGTAGTGTTCTAAGTCAAGTTATCTCGGAGTGCTTTGGGTTCATCCCACTTAGTAGCATAGTCCAATAAGCTACAATGATGTATCTATTCTGTATAAACCTTGTAGGTTTGAAAGGGCCAACAAAATCCAAACCCCATCTTTGAAAAGCTTTTGAATGATGAGTAGGTTGCAATGGCGTAGATTGATTGGGCAATAACCATCCAGTGCATTGATAAACATCATAGTGTATACACGGGGACGAGCATTTTCTGAGTGAAATCTTTCGAGCGTCCGAGCGAAGGAAAAAAAAAGCTTCCAACTATGCATAAATATAGCAAAAATCGATCAGAAGAAAACATAGTTTCACTTAGAAATATGCAAAGTATTATAGCAATGCCTATTTTATACAAAAATCTTTAGGTGAATCTGTAGGAATGGTGAGAGCATAATGGGATGGCTTTTGAAGAAACCCACATGTAGAGTAGACTTCTCTATGAAAATTCCCTTATGATCCTTCTTACAACTTTTACTTAATAGGGGGTGACATTGAAAACCCTCTCTCAACCTATCTTCATGAAAGAGTTTCTTCAAAGAAAACTCATTGAAGCAAGCCATCCAGGTAGTTTCGCCAACGAAACCCCTTTGAAGCAAGTCTCCCAAGGTAGTTTTGCTGGCGAAACTACCTTGGACAGCACTTTTAAAAGTGACATAACTTTCATATCCAATGTCCAAATATAGTCATTCAACCACTCAAATTGATCGGAACACCCCATTTGAGCACATCTATGAAGTTATATTTTGGAAAATCTTTCATATATAGTATTAAACATTACATGTATTTTATGAGAGTGATATATAAGCCCAAGTTAATACTTATTTATAGTAATTTAAACTTCTTTAGAAACATGTCCATAAATATGCTATAAAAACACTAAAAAGATATTGCCATATGATATAAATGTGTTAATAAGTAATTATATATGCATAGTATTATTACATTGAGAGTGATTATGAGGAATGTTTCTTAAAGGAATCAACACTTTTTTAAGGTAATAACAGGGGTACAAAGGGATGTCTCTAAATAAGAAAATTATGTTGTGTAAAAATGAATGAGTGACTAGTCTGTATATTTTTATGATAAAGGGATCTAGTTCTAGTGAAAATAAAAGTGTAAAAACCATGTTTCCTAAAGAAAAACATTTTTAAAAATCTCTTGAAAAACACGCTCGGATAAACCTGCTCATAGGTTTTTGCTCGTAAAATTGACGCATCCTACAATACACCTAGTTTGAGCATCTTTAAACAAGGTTTTCCACCAGAGTCCCGCCTGCAACACTTTTTTGGCAGTTAACTCCCCCTAGAAATGTTCTCTTGAAGGACCCAAGTGAGCTTCTTGTGAAATAATTGCTCACTCGTATGGCATAACCATCTACAAAGAAATCCATCTGCACACTAATGATAGAGGTGTCCAATTGTCTGTGCTTGTAATGAGGCATTGTATCAAGAAATGTACCCTTAGACAATTAATTCATCAACTTGGCATATTTGTTCTCACAATAATTAATTGCAAAGCGTTCAGCATCTAGAATTTTAGCAGTAGTGACTCCTTGAGTATCCTCAGGTGTAGGAAGTCTAGATAAATAGTCAGCTCCTCCTACATGGGTTTTCTTGGGTTTATGCATGATTTTAAATTTGAACTCCTAAAGAAGAAGCATCCAATGCACAAGGCACCTTTAAATAACAATCTTATTGATTAGATAAATTAATGCCTTGTGGTCCACATAAAAAACAAAAGGGTTGTCGAGTAAATAATGCCTTAGTTTATGCACATTGAATATCATTCCCAAAGCCGCTTGCTTGGTGGTACTGTTGTTGGACTCAGTAGGCGTCAACAACCAACTGGCATAATATACTAGATAATCTAGCCGACCATAATATACTGCATAATATTCTTGATAATATAGCTGACCATCCGTCGGCTAAGCCAAAATAATGCCTAAGGCATACCCAAAAGCATCTAATTCACATGGAAAATAACATCCCACCTTGGTTGTCATTAAAATAGAAGTACTCATTGCTCGACTCTTAAGATCATGGAAAACCGTAGTCAACTCAATAGTCCACTCGAACTTGGCAGCTTTCTTTGTAAACTCATACAATGGAGCTACAATCTTGGAAAATTCTTTGATAAAGCATCTATAGAAGATTATAAACCCCACAAGAGAATGCAATTGAGTTAGATTTTAAGGCTGAAGCATTTTTTGTATGGCTACCTGGCTCAGTTCACATACCATCTTGAAAAATGGCATGACCAAGCAATATGCCTACTCGGACACAGAAAGCACTTTTAGCTAGTCAGACATAGAATACACTTTTAGACAAGTTGAGTAAAATACCCGATTGTCTACATCTCATAAATATCTTTTCCAGATAATCGAGATGATCTTTGTCAAAAGAGTAGCCACAAGAATCCTCTAAGTAAATGGCAATGAGTTCAGTGAAATAATTTGAAAAGTTTCTACCATAAACTTCTGGAATGTTCATGGGGCATTTCTTATTTCAAAGGGCATTACTCGAGTTGCATAAGCACCCCATTCCATGATAAAGGAAGTTTTAGAATGATCTTCAGGAGCCACAGTGATTTGATTATAACCACTATAACTATCCATAAATGAGTACATCTTATGTCCTGCAACTTTGATCCAAGATCCCATCAATGAAGGGTATTGGAAATGAATTAGAGATAGTCTATGCATTCAAATTATGATAGTCCATGCAGACTCGGAGTTTACCATTTTTCTTAGGCACAACCACAATAGGAAATAGCCAATCACTGTGATCAATAGCATAGATAAAACTAGCACGCAAAAGTTAATCCAAATCAGCTTTTACTTTTTTACTCTTTAGCATAGATGGGATTCATTCTATACCTCTATTGTCAAATTATAATGGCACTCCATGTAGATCAGTGTAACTCCAAGCAAAGGCATCCTTATACCTAACAAATAAATCTCTTGTAACCCTTAGTTGCTCGGAAGAAAGATTGGCACTAACCACTACCATTGTCGGGTTATCATCTATTCCAAGATTTATTTCTTATGTTGGTTCTGGTACTAAATGATCAGTACAGAGTCTTGTAATAGTCACCTGCATTCCATCTAGCTCTCCTTCCCCTTCAAGATCTTTAGTGAAGTTACTCAGAAAGAGATATTTTTGCTTGCAATCTACTCCCCTTTCAGCTTTTGTTTGATATCGTTTGGCTCAACTGGTCATGGATCTTCCATACATACTTGAAAAGGTGATGGTTTGTTTGAATTAAACTTTAGCCTCTTAGCAATTTCTTTAGAAATGATGTTCAACCTATAACTACCATCTACTATCACTCCTGATATAGTTTGTTTCTTAACTTTGATGGTGATCACTCGCACTTCCTCATCAACTATTGGACTGTCAATAATAGGTATATTGGCTAAAGAATCTACCTCTTTTGGTTTTTGAGATGAGTCTCTAATATATCTAGTAAAGAAATCCCGACAATATGAAGCTATCTGCATTAACTCAATGATTGTCAAACCAACTTGCATGTTCTTCAATATTTCCCACGGGCTAGCTTTGCACTAGATTCTATTGAAACACTCAGTTTTGATGCAGTTGCCTTAGATTTTGAGGATTCCCCTTGCTCAATGATGGATTGATGAATCTGTTTAGGCATTTCCACAGTTGGAGCTTTCCCCTTTTATTCCCTTGCAATTTTAGCAGCCAACTCCTTTTGAGCCTTCCAATTAATGTATTTATTTGAAGAATCTGTGCCTGCAATGGTTGTAGCTAATCCTTTTGAGCAAGTAACCACTTGGGCATCAAATGCATCCGGTAGCTTGGCTAAAACTGCTCGGGATTCTGGATCTGCTTCCTTTCTTTCCATGTTAGTTTTGAGAAATTTCAAATGTTCATCCCATATTGGACAATCAAAACATAGATGATTTTCTCAACAAAAAAACACTTGATCTTCGATGGATCTATTTTCTCCTTACCATTCTTACCTTTGCCCTTTTGCTCAAGACCATGATGGCTTACCATTCGATGGCCGAGCATCAATCGTCACCTAGTTTGCTAACACTCGGCAATTTTTGGGCAAATTGCCTTCCACCCTTGCAATAGCATGGCTGAGTCTCTCTTCTCGTGCTTGTCGCTTCTGTTGGACAGTTGATGCTTCTACCAGTCTCCTTTGGGCATTGAACTCCGATTCTATTGGTTTCCAATTTTCATGGTAGGATGTAGCCAATTCCTTTGGTTCAGGAACTTTCACGCCTACTTGCATATTTTCATCTTCTTTCCGAGCATGTTTTAGCCATTGACTAAGGTAGATAGTATTCAAGTAGATATTCGAATACTGTATCCCACATGCTAGTCTTAGAGCACACCACCAAACTACGCCACTCGTCTGGTGTTATTTGGAGAATTTTTTTGTAGTAGGCCACGTTTCCCAGTAACCGTTTCACTTTGTCATCATTGGTCAACTTGAACCTTATTGACCTCAGCACTAAGCTTACTACCTCGGTTCTCTAGATCTTCTAAACTATCAACTCGTCAACTTGCAATTCGATTGACCCTTTTCCAACAAATAGCCAAAATGTTAACGCACTCACCCAAGGCTAACTTAAAGTGCTCGGTGCTAACCCAACCCTATGCAACACTCGACAAAGATGCTCGCTCTTGCAATTTTTAGGTACAGCATGCTCAAGTGATAGGACAAATAGCATCATTAACACTAGGAGTTTGGGGTTAGTTGTTCTAGGGAGAATTGTATGATGATCGAAGAATTTCAAGTTACACACACACACTTAAGAAAGTAACCGAGTGAAATTCACCATAAAGGACAAGAGTATAAGCAAAGGAAATCAACTTATATTGATATGTTTACATCCAAGCTGCCTCGGCTTGCAATGAACGTTCAACTTCCTAACCTAGGAGGCTTAGGTGACAGAGGCACACTACTCTCGTCCTCTTCTCTGCCCTCCCTATTACAACTGCATCTTTTCTAATTAAGCAAAACTGCCTTCTAAGAGAAGAAGTGCTCTCGGTGCATCATGCCGCTACTTGCAATTGGTGGATTTGCCACAATCTCCTGTGCCTTAACGGCAAAATGGTGCTCGATCCAAAACGTTTCACCGCTTCCGAATAAGTCGGTACACGGTGACTACACTTCGAACCTTACCATGCTAGCCTGACCAGAGGGATAACAAATACTTCACACACATGGGGTGGTTATATCCCCCTAATCTTTTACTTATCTCATATATTAACCAATGTAAGAATCTAAATCATAAATTTTACTAATAAGATCTTAATCATGTTTTAATCTTATCCTTAGTTAATCCAAACTTTTTTCCCTACCTTATAACTTTATATTAATATATTTACTAGATCAAATAACAATATATAAAGACCATGCTCGATGTACATGCAAAATTTTCTATAAACACAGAAAACAACAAAGTGGCGATACCACTCTAGCCCTGCTTGGAACCTTCACCTTCATCACTCACCATCTACTACTGTTGCTCCTCTACTGCTTGCTGTGCAAGGCTAAGGGGGTAGGTACTAAGTACTTCCAATCAAGGAACTTGCTAAAACAAATTTAGTAAGATCTAGGTTAGTTCCTATTTGGGTCAAACAAATTTAGTAAGATCTGAGTACTTCCAATAAAGAAACTTGCTAAAGCAAATTTAGTAAGATCTGGGTTAGTTCCTATTTGGGTAAAACAAATTTAGTAAGATCTAAGTACTTCTAATAAAGAAACTTGCTAAAGAAAATTTAGTAAGATCTGGGTTAGTTCCTATTTGGGTTAAACAAATTTAGTAAGATCTGGGTTAGTTTCTATTTGGGTCAAACATTCCTAACTACATCATTAACCTAAGACCTAACCCTAGTCCCCACTAACCCGATCAACTTGACCGACTACTCACAAACCCCGACTTTCCCAACCCACCTCCCAAAAATCCACTCATCCCTAAGACCCTTTGCAGGGCCAAAAACTCAATAATTCCAAATGGTGCACTTATTCATACATGTATAAATGTTTGTGTGTACATCTGTGTTGTGTGTACATCTGTGTATGTGTTTGTTAAAGCAAAATGTATGTGTGCATGAGTACGTGTGCATGGTTCAACTTCATATGTGTGTGTGTGTGTGTGTGTGTGTGTGTGTGTGTGTGTGTGTGTGTGTGTGAGAGAGAGAGAGAGTGTGTGTGTGTGTGTGTGACAAAGAATGTGTGTGTGTGTGTGTGTGTGTGTGTGTGTGTGTGTGTGTGTGTGTGTGTGTGTGTGTGTGTATGTGTGTGTGTGTGTGTGTGTGTGTGTGTGTGTGTGTGTGTGTGTGTGGTGTGTGTGTATTGTGTGTGTGTGTGAGCGTGAGCAAGCTGAGCGCCCCGCCAATATCTTCTTGCAGGCCCTCCTTCCGTCCGTACGCCCATACGGTGGCCATACGATTTTCGGACGACCGTACCAATGCCTAGGGTTGACTCGCCATCCCTGCACAGATCTGAGCGTAGGCCTGCACACTTTCTCCGACCTATGCTTTTTTTCTGTGTACATACGTCTTTCGTCAGTCCTTCCGTACAATTGCAGTTTCCAGCGCCCTGTTAGCCTCTCCGTACAGCCCAGCCTCTTCCATACAAATTCTGTTGGATATTTTCGTACAATCTATTTTCGTCCGTACAAACCTTTTCGTACAGCCCCGTTGGTGTTCCGTACAGTTCATCCTGCACAGTCCCTTCTGTGTTGTTTACTCCGTACAATTTCTGCCGTACAGTTCTGGGTCTTTTCCTCCGATGCTCTTCCATACAGTTCTCTGTCTACTTTTTCACTCTGTATCCCCCCGTACAGCTCTTTCTTGCTTTGCCATATTTCAATCATGGCTTCAAGTTCGGATGTGTGTACCTATGCTCGCAAAGAAAGACCTGCAGATGCCAAGCGCCGTCTTTCTCAGCCTGCATCACAGGATGATGAGCTTACTATGGAAGCTCAATATGTGTTTGATACACTTAAGGATGACTTTCAGCAATCACGACAGGAATGGGGCAAACCAGTTCCAGAGGTCACATACAAATTGAAGTTGCCATCCCTCGTGAATCCTCTCAAGAAGCTATCTCAAACCGCGGTAATAATATTCTTTCCAGGAAGAATCCTAGCAACCAATGATGTTGCACAGTGAATCAAGTCCATCCTTGGAGGATGCTTTCTAGAGGGTGTCTATTTTGCATCTAGAAGCTTTTATGAGGTGCACTTATCAGATGCCTTGTGCAAGCAGAGGCTACTTGAGCTTTCTCCCCTCTTTTACGGGAAGTAGATGGTACATGCTATGCCTTGGTCACCAAATAAGGATTACCGAAGTCTTATACGACATCATTATCCTGTATGGGTTGAGGTTAACTTCCCAGATTATATGCATGAAGAATTGCCTGGCCTAGCAGCTTCTTTGGGATAGGTCATTTGTCCTCCCCGCCCCATGGGAAACCGTAACAGGTTCTACATCCTCTGGGACACTCATACACCCACCCCTCCTTCTATTGCAGTGGAAGTTGAGGGAGTGCAATTGGGGGAAAAGTATTTTGAATTGAAATGGGGTGTTTTTGTAGGAGCTTTCTTTGCCTGCCACAAGTTTGGGCATCTAGCCTCTGAATGCCCAATGGTTCTGCATCAACCCCCTCCTAATGCCTTGCCACCCTAGACATGGGAAAAGAATGAGAATTTGCAAGTCAAGGCAGCAAATAGAAATGGAGCAAAGAATGCCAAATCAATCAATCAGGTGCAATCACTTGCTGGAAAAGGAAAAGAAAAAGAAAAAGAGAAGATGAAGGAATCTATGGGAATAGATCGAGATGGTTTTCAACAGCCCAAGAAGGTGGTTGTATTGAAGCAACGCCCCTTTCAATCACGTCAATGGGATGCTTCTTCTCCCTCACCAGGACAGGCTTCCACTTCAGCTCCTGTCCTTCAAATTTGGGTGGGGGTTTTGAAGAAGGGCAATCCCATATGTGATTCTGAAGAAGGGGGGAATGCCATATCTTTCATGGATCATGAAGGCATGCAGCCCATGCAGGCAGAGGCTTTGCCTCTCTGATATCTTGTTTCACCCTTATACTTTTCTGTATATATCTCTTTCATGCATCACACACTCAAGTGCATTACATACAATGTACAGAGCCTCTGCAATGTCTCAAAGTGGAGGCTTTTCTGGAATTATGTACATAAAATGCAGCCAGATATTGTTTGTTTGCAAGAGCATAATCAACACTCTAAGGCTGGTCATCACGATTACTTTGGAGGCTATGATATTTATTATGCTGGTACTACTACCTACTCAGGTGTATGCATAATGGTTAGACATGAGCTGGAGCCTCAGTTAGCCTTCAATGACAGCAGTGGCAAATGGATGGTCATACAATGTAATGTCAATGGTGATATTCTTGAGTTTGCATCAGTCTATGCCTCCCAGACCTCTGCCGTGAGGGCTTCCTTATGGGATTCTTTAAGCAAATACCCATGGAGATCTAATGCATTTATCTGTGGAGATTTTAATAATTCCCCTCTGCCGAGAGACAACACCACTTCAAGATCTCATATGCTATCATTGGAAAGGCAGAAATGGGATAGCATGCTTCTTTCTGTGCAGGCTGAAGATTTATGGCTGCTTCTCCAAGAGTCAGTGCCTGGTTATACATTTTGTCATAATGCATTTACTGCATACTGGGCAAGACTTGACAGATGGTATTTGTTTTATCCACAACAATATGCAGATTTTAGCCCTCATCTCTTCATAGATTTCTCATTGGGCTTGTCAGATGATGCCCCATTATGGACAAATCTGCAACTTGGTATGCCACTGGATGATTTGCCACCTCTTTCCCGTAGAATACTGCATGTTAATCAGGCTTATCTCCGACATCAATATTTCCAGCAAATGATCAGATCTGCAATTCATCCCTTGCCTTTGCATGCCCAGGAGGACATGGATTATGCTTGGGATAGTTTTGTCTCTCGTATACAGAATGTCATTAGGGAGTATGGAAACTAGTATATGACTAAATGGAGGAATGAGGTTAAATAGGCAAAAAGGACAGCACAACAATTGACTGAATATTCACATTTAAGGCCTCTCTCTGAATCAGAAAATGATTCCCTTTCACATGCTCAGATCAAACTGATTGATAATGATCAGCGGAAATTGCACAAATGGCAGATTAAAGCAAGAATGAAGCCCCTCATGGATAAGGGATGTTCATCAAAAGCCTTCTTCCAGGGCCTGCATGCTACACTCGAAAGAAAAACTCATGTCTAAGGGTAAGGAAGCTGGATGGCTCTTGGATGAACTCTTTCTCTGATCTCCAAGATGAATGCCAAAATTATTTTCAAAAATTGTTCTCTGCTCCTGGTTCCCCATCAAATCAAATGACTGATGCGAGGACTGAATTTCTTCAATATGTTTCTGAGATAGTGGAAATGGATGATGCACTTACATTGGAGAGACCTTTTAATGACACAGAACTTGAAAATGCATTGTCCCACATCAGCAAATACAAGTCCCCTGGCTGGGATGGCCTTACGGTGGAATTTTATATTTCATGACCATATGTCAGATTGGAGGCCTATTACTTTGATGCCTGTAGTTTACAAACTCATTTCCAAAATGATTGTGTATAGGCTTCACGGGATACTAAATGCAGGCCTTCATCCTCATCAGTATGGGTTTGTGCCGCGAAGACAAATCCATGACAATATCTCTAATGCATTGACTGCAATTGAATATGCTAAGTACTCGCATCAAGATGTGCTCATATTGTAGGTAGATATTGCTAAGGCATTTGACACTGTTCAATGGGACTTTATCTCTCAAATCATGACAAAGTTGGGCTTTGGTCCCAAGATAGCAAATGCTATTTATTGGCTTTATTCTGGCTCTACTTCTCGGTGCATTCTTGGGGGTCATCTATCTCGGTCATGGACATTGGCTAGATCAGTTAGACAGGGTTGCCCTCTTAGTGCTCTCTTCTATGCCATTGCGACCCATCCCCTCTTGATGTATCTTGATCATCTTACAAACACAGGACAGATGACTGGTCTTAAAATCCCTGGGGCTGCATCTTTTTTGGCACAAGCATATGCTGATGATTCCTTCTTTATGCCACTGAACTCTCCTCGGGAAGTTTTATGACCACACTATCATTGTATGGATCAGCAACGGGATTGCATGTTAATTTTGACAAATCTAAATTGCTCCCCATGAAACAATGTGACTGGCATTCTATCCTCTGGCCAGGTCAGGTAGTCCATTCCAAAAAAGTCATCAGGCATTTGGGATATCCTATAGGATGGCATATCACCAGGAAGCAACAGTTAAAATGGATCTTCCAAAAACTTCAACATAAACTGGAATATTGGAAAATCTCTACTTGGCCACTTCATGTCAGGCTCAGAATAGTACAGTCTATCGTAATGTCCTATGTTCAGTTCTTTTTGCCTTTGCTACATTGGTCCTCCAGAGATATTTCAGCCTTTATGTCTCAAGCTATGGAGCTATTATGGAGGACAAAAACTGTTGTCAAAGCATTGAGACTGATGAAGATGGAAATGGTGTGCTCTCCAAGGATGCATGGTAGACTGAATGTTCTCAATATAAGATATCATGTACTAGCAAGGAAGGTTACTATGCTCCATACTTTCTTCCGTCAACAACAGCCATGGACTTGTATGATAACATCCATGTGTGTTAACATGAGGACATCTGCTTATGGCCTTTGGACTACTGATCCTTGGGAGGTTGTCATTGGGAGATTTGTAGGGAAGATACCTGGCTGTCCTTTCTCTGCTGCTCTGATACTTGATTGGAAACAGCTACTTTCTAAAGTCAAATGGGCTCCCGATAATTGCTCGGGGACAAATTCAATGAGGAAAGAAAGTATTCATTGGAGTGCCATCTTTGACATTCCACTTGCTTTACAGGAACCAGTTCGGGCATATAATCTCATGAAATTGAAATTAGATACATCAATGATGTGGTAGATGATCGGGGCTATGTCTTATCTTTTCCTCAGGCCACTGCTTCCTATGCATTGGGAATGCATCATAGGTCGATATGGAAGAAAATTGATGATTTGTTACATCCTTTTCTACTTGTTCCTCCTGTGGCTGGCACAGACAGGCTTATGGATTGGCAATTGCAACCCTCTACCACATGCTCTCATCCTGTTCCTCTGCCTGTTTTGACCTCCATCAAAGCCTACAGGCTTCTTCAGCCAGCTCCATGGATTCAGCAATACGCTAATACTCTATGGCATATCAGGAAGCCCCTCTCATGGTGGCAGAAGAATCTCCGCATCTTATGGAAGTGTAAAATGCCTTTGAAATAGATACTTTTTCTTTGGAGATGCATGACGGGCATATTGTCAGTGGGAATCACACTTGCCAAACGTCACATTGCACCATCCACATGATTACGATGTCAAGCTCCTTCAGAGACTATCCCTCATTTGCTTTGGCACTGCTCACGTTCTAAGAACCTCCTTGGGAGAATTTCAGATCATCTTCAGCTCCGTTTCCTAAGTCACAGATTTGGGAAACATTTTTGATTATTTGGCAAATATATGCGGTCTTTGTCTCAATACTCACTATTTCTCTCATGGGTGAGATATTGGGCTCTTTGGACAATCTGGAGTGGGCATACATGGGTCGGCAGATTCATAGGTCATATGAATCTTTCCAAGCCTCATTGCAGCAATCCTTATATGATGCCTGCCATGAGGGTGATATACATGCTTCTTGCATAGAGCTTTTCTTTTTATGTTTCTGATCTCTGGGATACTCTCCATTTTGGAGACTTCTCATCTTGTAAATTTATGAGAATATAAATATACTGCACTGGATTTACAAAAAAACAAAAAGTGTGTGTGAGAGAGAGAGAGTTTCACCAAAAAAAAAAGTGTGAGTGTGTGTGTGTGAGAGAGAGAGAGAGTGAGAGTGTGAGTCGAGATGGATCTCGACGTTCTCGACGTTCTGTCCTGCAGCGTTCCTCCCTTGTCGCCGCCTTTGGAGGTTCCAACCTCCAAAGGAGGCTCCAGCCTCTTCGCGTCAACCCTCTATCAATGTCCTATGTTACTTTGTTGCCTTCATCTTTTCCTCGTTTGAAGTCTGTCGTGACGTCATCATTTCACCGTAACCTGTTGTCTCTCCTTTCCATGTAAATTTCTAGGTTGTGGCTTATTTACAATAGCCTCTCTTCTCTCCATCCCATGTTAACTCTCAGTCTTTGGCCGATTCAGATTTCGACTCCCCTGTCAATTCGCAAGTTCTACCTTCCAATAATTTCTCTGCTGCTCTCTCCGTTCTTTTTGTTTTCCAGTCGGTGAATTTATTATCCCTATCGCTACAACGTATCTTCTCTGCCGTTTGTGTGCGGATTCTATCTTAGAGGTCCAAGATCCAGGGATACCGCTGTGTGTGGCTCTCCCTTCAGAATCTCTTCTTCAAAGTTTTTCTCAAGCACAACTCGGAGTTAGTCTTTACTTCATGGGCAGGATTTTAAATTAATCTTCATTGCGCGCATGGACATCTGCAACAGTTGGTACCAATCTTATTCTCTAGGCAAAGGTTTTCACTATGCTCAATGTGCTGATGTGGACACCATGTATAAGTGGTGACTATGGACGCTCTCCATGGTGCAGGTTTTTTGAGTATGTTATGCCTTGAGATTTTCTTTTCGATTCAGCTAAGTATCTTATGCAGTTTTCTCTAGTTTGGGTCACCTTGAAGGCCTTGCCAGTACCTTTTCTACCACGTATTTCCTCTATCACAGCTTTGTTAGGAAGAGTGTTACATCTCCCTAACCGTGATTTCTTAGTTTTGAGCAAAGATATCCGAGTGTGGATATGGCGGAACCCATTCCTTCATGTTTATACATTGATTATGGGTTCCCACATCCTTCACATTCTCACAAATTTCTCATAAGTGTAAACAGATTGGTCATTTTGCTTGATATTGTCCCTCAACTCACATCCACCTCATATTGTGAAGGGCTCTTTGCATCTTGCTTCGACTTCTTCTCAAATTCATTCTAACACGACGGAGCCTCTCAAGCATTAAAAAGAATGGAGATGATGCATCTTCAAAAGAAGAAGATTCTGTTGCAGTGTCTTCTCTGGTTCCTTTGTCAAATCCTTTTCAGTGCTCTTTCTTTCAAGGACATACATATGCCTGTACCTTAGCCACAGATCTCCCCAATGGCTCCTCTTGATGTTATATCTTCCCCCTCTGGCTCTACATCTTCAAGGGTTGATGTTTCTGTTCCATGTGAGCCTTCTTCAATTCAGCAGTCTACTTTTGTTGAAATGGAGTCACCTCTAGCATCTCCAGTTACTGAATCACAATCATTTGAGCTACAGGTGGATATATCTCCATCCGATACAATTAATCTTGCGAGAGCCCGATACATAAGTACCTGCCTTCTCATGAACCTAATGGTGATTTTTCTCTTCAAAATATGCATCCTATGTTACAACAAGCCAATAGCCTTGTGGTGTTTCCTTTTCATGGTGACTTTTAAAAAAGCTTCCTACATGTGCACATTTTCTAGTTACTTTGGCTTTCGTAACCATTATTTGTCAAACAGTGATATTGCTCATTATCTTTTGTTCCTTGTGACAGTTATTCACAATCTGATGTCGTTTGGGTGAAAATTAGGTTGTAAAACTCTTTTTACTGAGATATTATAAACCTACAAATTTCTTCACAAAAAAAACGAACACACAAATGACTAAGGACTTGGCTGAGTAATCATTCAAAAGTGAAACTAAATAAATTTCTAATAATCAAAATGAAGTGAATACTAAATTGATACTGCCATTCTCATTTCCTAAAACCTGATAATTTAGTAGTTATCTTTTAGAGAACAAAAAATAGAAGTGTCCCCCTAAATGCTAGTCTCGCTCCTGTTAGAGTTAGGGGATATAGTAAGGGAGAAACTGCCTTGGGATGGGAAGGGAGAGTGCAAGCAAGTTCCCCAATGTTGGATCGCCTGACCTCATTGAACAACATTGGAAAATGCTAGTGATGGTCTTGTCTCTTTGGTAGGTGGAAGCAAGGCAGCACCAGCAGCCAGTGGAGCCTATACAAAGAATGGATATGGTGAAATTGAAAAAGGTACTTGCAGGCCATGGCTTGCAAAAATTCTTTGGCCTCTCAACAGTCTTCCTAAAACTCTATGTGCCTTGCTTCCAAATGGCACACAAGGTGTAGATCAGAGCAAAAAATAAAGGCGTGGCCAAGGGCCCTACTTATCTTTCCATCTCATAATGCCTGAGCTTAGCACAATTGGTTCCTACAGAAATATATTATGCAAAAAAAAGGAAGGTGCAATCAACCTTTCAAAGCGGACAAAGGCAATGACAGGTAGCCATTGAGCCTACTCAAAGCTTCCACTTCGGAAAAGTTAAGCTTAGCAAAATACACCAGCTGCAGATGCTGAGCCGTTTGCAGTTCAGAAAGGAGGCTTGACACTACAGAAAACAGTGGAATAACCGATCACCTTATCAAAATGAAAATGGTAAGAACATAAGGCTGTATTGCCTGCTTGACGTTTTTTAGTAGGAATATCATATCAGCACAATATACACAGCTGCATCTTGAAGCTCCTCCACAAGAGATACTGCAATTCCAGGATTGGCATTGCAACAGTTAGTTCCCTTATTTGCAACAACTTCCACAATTTATCTTCTGAATTAGATATGGTACCTCAAATAGTAGGTAATTCAAATGGATCCATTTCTTGACCCTGATAGGTCACTGAATTAGTTTAATCCAGCACTGTAGAGTATTTGTAGACCTTAGTGCCAGGCTCTCTTTTATCAAAGGAAAGCAGGCAGCTTTATGTTTGAAATGTGCCAAGTGCCTTCAATCTCAGGCGTAATCTTTCAGGGGTCCAGGACTACTTGCAGTATCACAATGTGCGTCCCCTTCAAAATTCCACCCCGATATGGAAAACCCACCCTGTTCTTCAATAGATCACGACTTCACGACTTCATTGAACTTCAACTTTGATTTCTACATAACCCCTACCATGAATTCTCTTGTTTTTGGCTTTCAGATTACTAGTCTAACCACACATTCTAAATCAGAGGCAAATTTAAAGACCCCAAAACCTCTGCTGTGACTAAGACTTAAAATACAAATGACATGCATAATTAATACATACATTCTGTTGAGATTAAGACGAATAACTTTAGCCACAAAAAAACACGTGCCGTACAAAAGAAAAAAAGAAAGAGAAATTATAAATTGCAGTTACTAAGCTAGCAAAAATAGATTCTATACAACTAATGATGGCCGTTTTGCCTATGTTCGAGAACCCTATGTTATTCCATGGCTAGAAACTGCAAGAAAACATTGTTAAATGTGATCTTTACAAGCATATCAGATGGAGGAAAAATGCCGCTGTTTGTCAGGCTTATTCATGCTACCGGAGCTGAGCAGCAGATGCCTAGTATATCATCCAAGGAGGCATGATCTCCTGTTCCTTCATCTTTTCTGGAATACAAAAGCTCTGTGCCTCTAAAAATGTACAGACCACCCTGAAATCCAAAGTCATAGATAAGAAGTTGGAGTAATCTCTCTCTCTCTCTCTCTCTCTCTCTCTCTCTTTCTCTCTCTATTTATCTATCTATCTATCTATCTACCTATCTCACTGACACTAAGTATGGAATAATTATGCACGCACACTTTATGATATCCCAAATCAGCTAGCTCCTGACCTCACACATACCCTGCCCCAGATCCTGCACAGTCTTCACTAGGGGGGGTGTGAAGGATGCCATGATGAAACTTCATAATGGATGAGCAAAAGATCATGAGGGCCTATGCAATTAATTCATTGCATATGGGATTAATCTCCTAGCCCCGATCTTAGCAAAGCTTTTCAATGAAGCTGTTTGTCTGGGTTCCCACGCACCTGGATTGTTAACACTATTTCACCCATCCACAAGGCAGGGGATCCCATGAGCCCAAAGAACTACAGGACCATTATGATCGGACATGTCATGTCCAAGATTTATGCATCAGTGCTTGATTCTGAGGTCAGTCAATTCACAGAGATGCAAGGATTCTGAGGTCAGTCAATTCGAAGAGATGCAAGGACAGAGAGCAGATGGACAGGCTAGATTCCGACGTGACCATGGGACCATGGATCACATCCTCACACTTAGATGTATCATTGAGGAGGCGAGGGCACGGAAACAGAGGGTTTATTGCTGCTTTATGGAGTTCCGCAAAGCCTTTGATACGGTTCCAAGAATCGGCCTCATCAAGCGTCTGCAGGACTTGGGTTATGACCAAGAGATCATTTGGGCTGTCATGGCACTTTACGAGAGGGTTTCAAGCAGAGTTCGGGTAGGTCTAGGTAGATAGATGAGATTAAAAGTACTATTGGGGTCAAACAAGGGTGTCCTTTATCACCAACCCTGTTTGGTCTCGACATTAATGAGCTTGAGACACTTATGCAGACACTGGGGGGGAGGAACGCTCTCTCGTTGGCACTCTGCCAGGTTTGGGGGTACACAGATTGTACTTCTGGATGTAGCAGATTACCGTGGCTAGCATTGTCCTCGTCTTTGGCACTATCAGCAGCAGGTGATCAAAGATGCTGGTTTGCACGCATAGAGAGATGGTTTGAGCAACTGGGACTCCACATGGATAGACTCCCCCCTTTCCAGTATAGCATTGACGCTCCTTTTCCCCCTCCTGTCTCGTGAGGTCAACCAGGTCATTCGTGAGGATCTTTTGCAGTTACACACTTTTAGAACCTAGTTGGGACCAAGCGAGCTTCCAGTGAAGCTCAACTTCCACAGGGATCAATTCCTCACCAAATCATTCAAGCTGAGTTTGGATCATCTCCACTATAGGTTGATGCTGCAATTCAGGTTATCACCTACCTATATCAGGTTAGGGGATACAGAGATTGTACTTATGGACGCAGCAGAGTACCGTGGCTAGCATTGTCCTCCTCTATGGCACTATCACCAGCAGGTGATCAGAGATGCCGGTTTGCACGCACAGAGAGATGGTTTGAACAACTGGGACTCCACATAGATAGACTCCCCTCTTTCCAGTATAGCGTTGACGCACCTTTTCCCCCTCTCCTGTCTCGTGAGGTCAACCAGGTCATTCGTGAAGATCTTTTGCAGCTACACACTTTCAAGACCTGGTTGGGACCGAGCGAGCTTCCAGTGAAGCTCAGCTTCTACAGGGATCATTGTTTACATATCACATCGGAGGCTTTTATCGACCCACCAGGATATACGCAGATCCACCTACCCCACTCACTAAGAATCTCTATTGGGCATCTCTTCACATATATTTCGCATTGAGAGTGGCAGGGCTGAGTGTTTGCCCAAGGAGAGGCGCTTATGCACATAATGTGACACACAAGAGATTGAGTCAGAGGAGCATTTCATTTTCAGATACCCAATATACTATGAGATTCAAGGACGCTTCTATTGCCTCTGTCCCGCTTTCTCTCCTTTCCAGACCAGAGATGCCTAGCAGCCTTCGTTCACGAGGAAGTCAAACACCAAGAATGTCTACTTCGATCACGGGCACAGGAGCAGACCTCCTTGATAGACTCTTCTCAGAGCTCGATCACTGATTTCTTCCAGCCAGACCATGCAGGCTCCCATACCACGAGGCCCCGTCATGATCGTGGCACAGAGCCAGCAACGCAACAGCTCAGACAAAGGGTGGATGCACAGATTACACTTGGGGATATTCCTTCCTTGTTCAGAATTGGGGCTCCACCGATAGGGGTTACAGTAGCCCTTGTCAGACGCCAAGCTACGACCAGAAGACGACACAGGACCACATCCATGGGCAGCCGCCAGCACTCTAGCTTTGATTTTATGCCCTTACTACCTCATCCCTTTGATGCTCTGATGATGAGGATGTTAGTGTTGTGTAGACGATCATCATTCTGCACTCAGCACTTATCATTCTGCATTCTACATTGGAGTGGATGCTCATTTGGTAGCTTCACCCACACAGCTTGTTTGTATCAGGATTCTTCACAGTCTCATAGACCCATCAATCTTTCGAAGACTTTAATAAACTTTCTTTCTTTCTTTCTTTCTTTCTCGCCCTGGCACTTTGATTTCCTCTTATATGCACATGATGTGGTCCTGCTCTCATCCTCAATGGAGGGCCTCCAGAGACATTTGGATACGTTGCACACCTTTTTGAGTCAATGACTTGAAGGTCAACCTTGGGAAGACCAAGGTTATTCTCTTTAACCCCTCCCGAGCAACCATCCACAGAGAGCAGTTCACGCTAGATGGGTTATCAATGGATCATACACATACTTGGGCGTTCTCTTCTTTGGTCCGATTTTCACTCTGCGACCTGCAATGCAGGCCAAATGAGTAGGGGATATGCCACACTTGCTCAACAAGAGCAGCAATGCTTCCACTCCAACTTCGAGGATCCTTAGACCAAGTCTCTTCTTTTTTATTATGTGGTCCACCCAATGGCTATGTATGGCAGGCATTGTTGGGGGCCTGATTTATCAGAGGCAAATGGAGCTCAAGTTCTATTATGGTCACGGATGATCCATAGCAAGCCATCAATCTCACATCCAATTGTCCTAGCTGAGTTTGGTGCATCTCCACTGCAGCTTGATGCAGCGTTTCAGGTCATCACATACCTTTATAGAGCTAGGGAGTATGGCTCTTACACCTCAAGACGGCATAGACTATTGTGGCTGGCGCTATCTTCCTCCATGACATCAGAGATGCTCGTATGCACACACATGCAAGTGGTTTTAGAGTTTGGGACTCCACATGGATTGATTACCCGCTCACGTATCACGAGGTCAACCAGGTCATTCAAGAGAATCTCCTACAGCTACATATCCAAGACCTGGTAGGCACCCAGCGAGAATCCAGTCTCATAGGCCCATCAGTCTTTTGAAGACTACAGTTCATGTAACATCTGTTTTAAAAAGAAGTTGCACGTTTGGACTTCTACGTTGGATAGAGTACTAAATATTTCCAAGGGTATACAAGATGCAACAATGGGACCATCACCTCCAATGTAGACCTGAATTGAAGGATTCCATCCTTAAAATAAAACCAACATTGTCCACACCGCAATTACCATTCACCTGTTGCAGCACAGAGCTTCGATCATTTGGCGTAGCATCAAGTGTGTAGCCTTTCACGGCTTTCCAAATTGTATCGACCCGACCAATAAATTTTGCCTGCAGGTCACGATGGTCCTTTTCAGTGAACGAATCCATGACTTTATTGAAATCTTTGAAGCAGAATATGTGGGTAATTGCAGAAGCTCAATGATGTATGGAGCATGTGATTACAATATTTATTGGTGTGCATTCCATAAGTGCAGGCACTAAGCAAAAGAACCAAAGAAAGCACAGGACATCTTTCCTACTTACACTTGCAGGATTGAAAAAGGTACGCCCTAATCCATAGTACAAACCAAGGGCATCATATGCCTGCAATTATCATCAAGCCAGATACAAGATGAAACTTAAAGATTTATAATTCAAACTGCACTAGCATGTACATACTCCTAAATTAATCTCTCTGAATTTGAGTCAGCTATGCAGTGGCGTTGTAAGTTCACATAACTCTCATTCATAGCACTAATTATTTAAAAATCATGATAGCTTGGTCAGATAGTCACAAACTCTGGAACATCTTCGTACCTTGCGGTCAGGGTCTGCATAAAGACAACTCTTGGGAAATGGCAGCTGCGAACAACCATATAAGAGACCGTCAGTACACAGTGAAGGATAGAAAATAAATAAGGAATCAAGTATCTGTTTGGAAACCTCCCGTAGTTATGTAGGAAGGTGCTCCCATGGCTTTGAGAATTCCACACAAGATGGGAACTCAGGAGTAGGGGACCTTCCCCGGCTCCTGACACGTGATAGTTCAACAAACAAACTGACTATTGCAATTTGAATCGATGGTCTTTTTCCACGAGTGTGGCATCTCCCCGTTTTAGGAGCCTCATTCCAGTTCCAGTTCCAATGAACGTATGGCCTATCCGAAGAAAAATGCTGATGATAACAATTTGAACCGATGGTTTTTATAGGCATTTCATGAGCGTGGTATGTGATATTGCGTTCCCATTCCAGCTTTAGTTGCTGTTCCCGTCTTGGGAGCGCCATCCATTTCAGTTCCAATGCCATTATGGCCCATCCCGAGACAAAATGCTAGACAGTTGGAGAAGTAATAACAAACAGTAAGTCAAGAGTAGGTGGGCAATAGCACAGCAAAAACCTACCCTTTCTGCAAGAATTCGAGCTTTATCCGGCGTACCGACACCAATGGCTATAAGTTTCACACCAGCGGCATCAAATTTAGGCTTTGCATCCCTCAATGACGCTGCAAATTCCCAGCTGAACGAAGACATGTCAAAAACGTGCAAGCGATGCATGTATACCATGCATAAAGCCGACTGCTGCGTGAAAAACACGGTGACCAGGAGAAACTTACCAGAAAGGGCATCCTAAGTGTCTCAAAAAGGCGACGACCGCCGTTCCCTGCAGTAGTAGCAAGATGTAATTATCCCAAATATGAGCCCTTTCGCGTACAAAACTTCGGAAAATGAGTGCCTTATGTTCATTCCTATTATCTCCAACCCCAACAAGATTCATTCCCTAGCACAAGTAGCAGTCAGAGCCCAACAGCCCCTGCATCCAGTTCATACAGAACGGTCCCAACACGATTTATTTTGTGGCCAATTCCTTGAGCCGACATATCAATCGAACAGACTCTTTTTGGGAACACGCTGAACAGAACAGTCGCACTACGATTCATTCCGCAGCCCATCTTCGCATAAATACCGCAGCCAACGTTCGAAAAGCGACACGACCCAAAAAAGGCAGTACATTGGTCTGGTCCCAGAGCCGCTCAAATTGAACAGGCACGCCATCAGCAGTGAAGATGGTGATAGGAGAAAGGAGAGACGCCTCGTCGGAGGAGCAGGAGGAGGGGGGGGGCGAAGAAGAAGGGGCCAAGGCATGAAGGGGAGAGGAGGGGGAGAGGAGGCGGGAAGCTGTGGGACGGGGGGGAGGGAGGCAGAGGGGGCGGGGGGGGAGGGAATGGGGGGAGAGGGGGGGGCAAAGCGGGAGGGCGAAGGTGGAGAAGGAGGAGGAGAAAGCTATGGCGAACGCCATGGCTTTCCTTTGGATGAAACAAACAAACAGTATCGATGCAGAAGAAGGAAAGATGAAGATGATGATGAGATCGTGAAAAAGTAGCGACGCAGGAATTTGAATTCGTAAAGTAAATGCTTTCTCGGTTTACCTTGCTTGTTGACCAGAGCTCGTCGCCATAGCCACAATCCATGAAAGCTCCGTCGCCATAGCCAACAATCTTCCTTTGCATGCAGCCATATCCACAGCTCCAGCCTCATCGCCTCCTACTGCCTCCATATCCATAGCCTCCCTGCTGCACGGACCCATATCCTTCCTCCATCGCTTCCCTCCCCCTCCTCCAACCTCCCATTTCCAACATCTTGCTTCGCTCCTCCCACGTCGCCTTTCGTTTTTGCATGCACGCTCTCTCCTCCCCTTCGCCGTTGCTTCGGCGCCTTTCTCACACACTGCTCCTTCGTCCCATAGCCACGGCGCCCGCGTCCGCAGCTCCCTGCCAGCTTCCATTGAATCTTCTCCTTCCACACACACAAGCAAGTTTCGTCCCCTCAATCTCTCTCGCTCTCGCTCTCTCTGTCGCTCTGTGCCCTCCCTTCAACTTTTGTTTTCCCGCAGCACCTGCGCACATACACGTACACGGACACTTGAAATAGAAGTCAGCCGCTCACCATGGAGTGAGTCGCCATCCACCCTTGGCAACCAAAGAACCAGAGTCCATCTCCTGCAACAGAAACCAAAGAACCAGAGTCAATGCAGCAGCTCGGTCCATGGGCATTGTCCTCAATCCTGTCGTGTGTAAGAGTTAGTGCTCGACTGTGCTCTTGTTCATCTCGTTCCCACGCAAGCTTCCAAAAAATGCGCAACTGTGCTCCTCTTGCAACAATGCAAGCTTGCAAACCTCTCAGAGAGCTCTGCAAGTGAGAGCTCGCCATCTTTGCGACGCTGGTGGTGGTTTTTGAAGGTTTGCACACAAGCTGTTTCGGCGCAAGGCAAGATGTGGCATTTGAGGAGCTCTGAAGTTTCCAAACCTCCACTCATCTTCAGTTTCCACGCAGGATGGGGTGGATGCTCTGCCCAAGGCTGAGGCTCCCAATCCAAGGAAAGGGGCACTCCGGAGGCCTAAAGGATCCATGGAATTTTGTTTGTTTCATCCTGCCACCGGTTTGCTCCATCAGCCGTTTCATCTCCTGCTCCTCTCACATGGTGGGAACTGTTCAAATGCACCTTCTGCCACTCAAATGGGCCATTTGCCCTTGTTTGGAAACAGCTTGACAGAAATTTGAAGCGCCATTGATTCTCAGTTTTGCATCTCAAATTTTGAGGGAGCCATTTCCAACACCAAAGGCCATCCTTTCCTCAGCCAATAGCATGCTGCTGGCCAATAGAATGCTGCCATTTGGTGCTGGCCTTTGGGTTGAACTGCCTTCAATTCTTCAAAGTTGGTACAGATCTTGATGGGCAAGCCAATCAAAAGATGCCCAGCTCTCACCGGGAGAGCTCCTTGCAAATGCTCAGACTACAAGTCAGTCCTCTATTAAATGCTTCACTCTAATTGAGCATTTAGGCGTGTGAACAAAAGAAGTCTATCGCACTAGGTGCGCATTTCTTGTGCGTGTACACAGACTCTGAGAGCATTGAAAACACTCCAACCCATAATCAGTGCCATATGCCCGAGACTCATTGGCTCTAAGGATTGTTGCTCAAAATGGAAGACTTCAAAACTTGAGTGAAATATCATAACGACGACCCTCCCTCCACATTAGCTGGGATACCAGATCGACAGCCGGAAGCCCATTTCGGTTAACGAACCACGTTCACGGACATTCTTGTTGTAGGCTGGTCCTGGCCGATTTAAGGCATTTGCCCCATTGAAATGACAAAGCTTCTTTGGTGTTCTCTTTGCTATGAGGTCGGGTCTGTCGTGTCCATCATCGTGTCCTTCACAATTGTCTAGGGCATTGGAGGGTGCACGTGGACCACTGAAGCAACAAGTGGCACAACTATGTGAAGAGAATGTAGCCTGGTTCGAGCAAGTCCAATGTCTAAAAACCGAAAGCCCGCAAATCAAGTTGGAGCTATAGAATGAGATTATAGCTCTACATGCCCAATTGAAGAGCTTAGAGGACCTCAACACATGATTGCAGCAACAAGAGTCCCATGATGCACATGCAGCACTAATCGGAGATACGAGCGTGGAGGCATTGTTAGCTATTTGTCGACATCCATCTTCTCAACCATATGCCATGCAACCCCTTCCCTTCGATAGCCCATACAATTTTTTGTGCCCAATATGCCAGTGTTTGTTTGATAACTCAATTGGCTATTATTCTTTGCCTTGCGGCCACAAATTTCATCTTTATTGTCTAGTAGATTACTTGCCGACTAGATCTATTTGTCCACTTTGTAAAGCCCAACTATTAATGGCATAGTACATGGTGTTGGGCTTAGGACAGCTGTACCCAGGACTATGACATTGTTTTGAGTTATACATTTTGTTTATGATGGAAATATATGTATACATTCTCTATGATGGAAATAAATGACTTTGTTTTAAGTTGTATATTCTTTCAAGTTTATATGGTTGCAATTATGAATGAATAAAGTAATAAGTAATTGAAATTTATAGAATAAGGTAGGTTGCAATTATATTTATTGAACTCACATGTGCATTCCATCCGAATTTGCAAACTAGCAATCATAAAACAATAAGTAGGTTTTCAATATATTAAATAAATCCTTCCATTTTAAATAAATCCCAAATGAAATATGAAATTAATTGTATGTATGATCCATTCTAAAATATAAAAGAAAAGAGATAACTAGCATATTGTTAATTCTTATGAGTGTAGGATTTAGCTAAAAGGTCCAAGTGTAGAAGGTAGGTGTTGAGAGAAGGTAGCTAAAAGATCTAAGTGTAGAAGGTAGATATTGAGAGAAATGACAAATAGTTGATAACGCTCAATGTTGACCTAGTGTTGGAACATGGTATGTGCATGAGTGCAAGAGAAATACTAGTGATTCAATCATGACAAACTATATAAAGTAAACTTTAAGCATTTTCTATTTGCCATTGAAATATAATTATATGCACTTTCATCACAAGCTCTCTCTCTCTCTCTCTCTCTCAATTAAAACTTATCTCTAAAGTCATTCAAAAAGAATGTTACCAAAGACAAGAAATATCACTTTGCGTATGCTTCTTCCATACGTCATCACATAGGCTTCTATTGCATATGATGGTGAGTGGTATGCCAGTTGCCGTGCTCTTGAGAAAATGAACCTGGTCATGAGCACTACAACTGTCATTACCACCAAGAGGCCTATGCAATGGCGACATGGAAGAATCAAGTCTTCAAAGTCAGAACCCTGAGCACAAGACATTTACAATGCACGATGAGACAATATCATATTGCCACCCATCAACAGCATGCGACGAGACAATACTATACAATGCAAAATTCTTATCCCACCCTAAACCACAACCTGCAATCAAAAAACAAGAACACATTCAGAATACAATGATACATTCAAAACCCACCATCAACATCATTGCCATCATTTCCACAATTCATGAGTCACTATCCTCATCATGTCCGTCATCAATGTCCTCATCTTCAGACCCATGTGGAAGGTGAATATTATTTCCTTCATCTTCATCAGATTCATCCTCCTCGAATGTTGCACCATCAGTCCCAGTGTCATCCTCTTCTTGGGGTTCTGGAATCTACAACGATGGGATTGCTTCAGGTTGGAAAGCATCAGGCGGGATATCGTAGGTCTATTTTGGAACTTTCTCCTCATATCCCACATCTCCTAATGTTTCCAGGATTTTATGATTGGCATAGATGTACACTAACTTCTCAGCCCGATCCTCTAGAAGTCTATTTCGTAAAGTACTATGAATGTACTTGTAATGACTCCAGTTTCTTTCTGAGCCCGAGTTTGAGCATGTATGAGAAATAACCCTCATTGCAATCGGGCTTAGAGGCTCACATGTGCCACCATTCACCATCCACCATTTCCAAGCAGATGTAGTTTCTGCCAATGCTTGAACATCACTCGATGCAAACAATCCCTCCTTGCATCGATACTTGGCTAACTTGTTACAACACTTTGCAAACTCATGGTTTTGGGGATAATACCTTCACACCACCTTATGAAAGTCATTTATAACAATTGGGATCTCTTCGGGCTTCATATTCCACCACTCGGGGTCTAAAAAGTACCCACAACACTATGCAATGGATTGTGAGCTTGCTCCCATTGAGGCCTAAACAATTGCCACAATTCCTTGCATTTTTTAGCAAATGGTCTTCTCTCATTCTCTTGGTTCGGGTGAGCAGGGCAATCCCTCCCAATAAGAGCTTGCTCAATACTCCAAAAGTGCATCCATGCTTTTCTGATTGTTGGAGCCTTTGAGTCCAAAGCCCTAAGTGCATATAAAATAGGTTTCATAACATTAGCAGCATCCTCAAACCGTTTCCATAATGTGGGGGATCCCAATGTTTCTTTCATGTCATGCATTTTCTCCTTTGTTGCCCTATCGATGGGGACAAGAAGAAATGCAGATGTGCTGTGTTCTATTGTCTATAGTGTTAGTGATTCCATCATGGCGTTAATTCAACACGTCACCACAGCGGAGGAGGCATGGACGGTCTTGAAAAATCAGTTTGAGACCACGAATCAGACGCGGATTCAGAATCTGGAGACTCAACTCGCGAACAAGAAGTTGTCTGAGTTTGAAGCGGCAGAGAAGTTCATCACCAGGGTGAAGAATCTGCACGATTAGATGACTGCAATTGGCATCACCATCACCAGCGAGAATCTAGCACGAAGGTGCATATAGATTCTCCCACCAAAGTACGACGGTCTTGTTACGGCACTGAATACGCAGAACAGAAATCCGCCCCTCATCTTTGAGGATTTCTGCATGATGCTTCTGGAGGAGGAGATGCATCAAAAGACGAGGATTGGAGAAGATTCGGCTTTTTGGACCAGATAAAAGAAAGGTAAGGGTAAGGACTCTGGTAACCCATCTTCTTCTGATGATAAAAAGAGAAAGAAGAAGATCAAGTGATTCTATTGCAACAACGTACGGCACAAGCAGAATGAGTGCCGAAAGAAGATTGCAGATGAGAAGAACGGAGTAAAGAAAGAGTCCAGCAACAGCGCGCAGGCAGTACCAATAGAGCTATTCGTAGCAATTGAGGAGATTTGCACGGAGGCAGTTCATGTACCTGTGGATGAACCTTGGATCATTGACAGTGGTGCATCGCGCCACATGACCAGTCGGAAGGATTGGTATACCTCTCTACAACTGGTAGGGAATGACATCATGGTAGCAGTTGGCAATGATGCAAAATGTCCAGCAAAAGGAAAAGGTACGATTGCTCTCAAGTTAGATGGAGTTGTAAAACAATTATCCGATGTTCTTTATGTGCTAGATATCAAGAGGAACTTGTTGTCCGTTTCTGCGATCACAGATCGGGACCTCAAAGTTCAATTCGATAAGAATGGTGCACAGCAGATCCTGGATCTTCACGGAAAGGTCATTGGTAAAGGTACACGGCGCAACAACATTTGCGAACTCTCAGCTTTCAGTGCTCGAGCAGATGTGAAGAACACTAAGCTGTGGCATGAGAGGTTTGGTCATCTAAACCTTAGTTCTTTGAAGGAGATGCATAAAAGTGGAATGATTGCAGACCTACCAGAAATTTCAGATCTTCCCGATGTATGTGAAGCTTGCATGATGGGCAAGTAGCATCGGCAGCCCTTTCCTAAAGAGGCCAGCAGAGCAAAGGCTCCTCTAGAGCTCGTTCACACGGACCTCTGCGGAAAGATGGAGACGGAAGCTTTGGGTGGTTCCTTCTACTTCATGACGCTGATCGACGACTACAGTAGAAGGATATGGATATACTTCATGAAGAGGAAAGACGAGGCTTTCAGTAGGTTCAAGGAATGGCATGTATTGGTCGAGAAAGAATCGGGGAGGAAGGTGAAGAAGCTGAGATCAGACAGAGGTGGAGAGTTCACATCGACTGAATTCGAAAGTTACCGCAAAAGTCATGAAATCAAGAGGCAGAAACCCCCGCCACATACATCACAGTAAAATGGAGTAGCAGAACGCAAGATGCGCGTCATCTGCGAAATGGGCCGGAGTATGATGAAAGGGAAAGATTTGCCAAAGTCTTTCTGGGCTGAAGCATGTAACACTGCAGTTTACATCCTCAATCATAGCTACACGAAGGCTGTGAATGGGATGACTCCACTGCAAGCCTTTTCTGGTAAGAAATCTTCAGCTGCACATTTCAGAGTTTTTGGATGTGACTGTTTTGTGCATGTCCCTAATGCTACCAGGACCAAATGGGAACCGAAGAGCCAGAAGTGTATTTTCTTGGGCTACAGCGAAGAGGTGAAGGGTTACCGTCTCTATAACCCTGTTACCAAGAAGGTAATTGTAAGTCGCGATGTGGTCTTCTCAGAACAGCCGCATCAATTGGAGGAGGATGCTTCCTTCCCAGACAATCAGGACCAGGATATCCATCCAGTACCGCCACCAATACCAAACCGAACTCCCCAATGGTGCTTGGGAGGATTCAAGACAAAGAAGATGAAGAAGAGCCTGCAGAACCACAACGGCAACGCCCATTCCCGAAGTGGGTAAAGCAGCTTTTGGATGGCAGAGAACCTCTAGCCATTGAGGAGGAACCATCCGAACACCGCCGGTCCAAGAGATTAGAGAAGCAAAGAAGGGCGCAGGAACACTTGGTCAACTATGCTTTGATGACAGAAGTGATCCATGCTGATGAACCCAAGTGTCTTGAAGAGGCATAGGGCGATGATAGGTGGATGGAGGCTATGCAGTCGGAGTATGGCTCCATAATGAAGAACAATACTTGGGACCTTATGGATCGACCACCAAAGTGCAAGGTAATCGGAACCAAGTGGGTGTACAAGATCAAGTACAAGTTCGATGGCACGTTGGACAAGTACAAGGCTTGGCTCATGGCAAAAGGATTTGCACAGGTACATGGTTTTGATTATCAAGATACTTTTGCTCCCACAGCTCGACTAACCACAATTCGCAGTGTTTTGGCTTTAGCTACCCAGGGAAGTTGGCCCGTGTTTCAAATGGATGTGAAATCCGCCTTTCTGAATGGAGATCTCAAGGAGGAGGTATACGTGGAACAAGCACCAGGTTTTGAGATCCCCGGTTCAGAAGGTAAAGTCTACAAACTGAAGAAGGCACTTTATGGGCTGAAACAAGGCCCACGAGCATGGTACCAGTGAATTGATGCCTACTTTCTGCAAAACGGGTTCAGGAGGAGCCCATCTGATGCAAATTTGTATATCTTCAGAGAAGGAGGCAGGTGTATGATCATGGTCCTTTATGTGGACGACCTTGTCATAACAGGGAACAATGAAGAGAAGATCTCGCAGACGAAGCATTTGCTAGGAAGAGAGTTTGAAATGACAGACCTCGGACTAATGCATTTTTGTTTGGGGATTGAAGTTTGGCAGGAGCCGAAATAGATCTTTATTTCACAGCTGAAGTATGCTGGAGAGATACTGAAGGCATTTGGCATGGCTGAGTGCAAAACAGTTGGTATGGAGGTTGACGCGAAGCTCTCAAACGCGAAGGTTCATCACCACTGGTGGACGAAGCGAAGTATAGAAGGCTTGTGGGCAGCTTGATTTACCTATGCAACACATGGCTGGGCATTAGTTTTGCGACTGGTGTACTAAGCAGGTTTTCCAATAAGCCTCGGGAGAACCATTGGAGGGTAGGGATGCGGGTGCTGAAATACATCAAAGGCACACTTGATTATGGCATCACCTATACCAAGGGAAACATCTTGATTGGATTCTGTGACTCGGATTTGGGCAGGAGACGTGGATAGTAGGAGATTAATGACAGTTGCTCTTTCTTCTACCGAGGCCAAGTACAAACTTGCATGCTTTGCTTCTTGCGAAGCAGTGTGGTTGAGGAGGATTTTGGGGGACATGGGTGCAATGCAGAACAAGCCTACATAGTTATCATGTGACAATCAGAGTTGCATGGCGATTGCAAAGAACCCGGTGTTCCACGCTCGCACAAAACACATTGAGATTCAATATCACTTTGTAGTGAGCTAATCATGGATGGAGAGGTCGACTTGGTGTACTGTCCGACTACAGAGAATGCTGCGGACATCTTCATGAAGGCTCTTGGAAGAGACTTGCTGGAGAGGCATCTTCATCGACTTGGCATTGGGCCAAAAAAGTAAGTTCACTTGCGGGTGGACATTGAGGGGGGATGTTAGATATCAATGCTCCACTCTCATGTAACTATGCGGGAACCAGCTAACTCTACTTGTAAGCCCCCCATATGAGGAGAAGGCATTTGAGTAGCTCGGTTATCCAGTAGGTCCTGGTTTGGACACCAGATGGGGGCCATGTGTGGCCTGATGGTTGGATGGCTTTAGATAGAGTTGGCACACCGCCAACTAGGCTACATGCAAGTGTGGGAAGGCTTCCCTTGACTGACTGCATTGAGGGTGGATGGAGCATTTCTCGGGGCAGCCCACTCTCGGGTTGTGGGGCCCGTTTGGAGCCTCAGATGATCCTGGATGGCTTTGGGTCGAATGGACACCATAGGTTAGTTGCTCTGTTTTGCGCACCGGTTCTATTGTATGGTTGGTGGCCCGACCCCCAGTCGACCATTTTGGGTGGGCTAGGTCGGCCACCCAATTGAGCCTAACCAACTACGACTGGTGGCTATATAAGAGCAAGCCCGTGAAGCCCATTTCATCACTGGCTACAGCAACCCTGATTCCTTAGCATCCAGCCTCCGTCTTCTACTGTTTCTAGCATGCCATCGAAGCTTCTTTCACAGGAGCGCACAGTTGGGAGGCAGTGCCATCTATTGTATCAGTTCTACAGTAATCAAAATTTTGATTCTCTATACTATCTTGTTTTCTCTCTTGCGTACGAGATCCTATTATCTGTTGAGCACAGACGACATATTATTTTCTTACAGATGGCATAGAGGATGAGGACAAAGGTGAAGAGGAAGGTGAGGCTACTGATGAGGAAGGCGAGGCTACTGAGGAGGAGTTACAGGGACTTGCTATGGGTGTTACTGATGATGAGGGAAATATAGATGATGACAAAGGTGAAGAGGAAGGTGACGCATCACAGGGTTCTAAAAAAAGACCACAAAAGTATGTACGAGTATGAGACCTTAACCTTATGTTATGATTTTGCTATCTCTGAATTATATTTCCAGATAATTAATATGCAATTGTTAATTTCATAAAACTTTCTGTCTGTTTGTAGGTGGACAAGGAGGAAGAAGGATGAACAATTGCAAAAAAATTTTACACTTCTTCAAAAGACTCTAGAAGAGGAACTTGTCATTGATCACAGGAGAGGAGAGATGCAGATGCTAGGGAGATGTGGCATGATGAGGATGTCACGTTCTTCAATGCAGAGATGCACATGTGTCTAGATGATGCATAAATTGAGAAGCATTGGCCCTCTAATCTTTGTAGGCATCCTTCATCGCACTAAGAGATTCTTCTCTCACTATGGAGACATAGTTTACACTCAATCTATGACTTAGTGCATCTGTAACTATGTTCTCCTTACCAGGTTGATATTCGAACTTAGGCTGTCCAAACCCTTGAAGATATTCTGCCCACTTGATTTGCCGAGGGGAAACTATTGGTTGAGAAAACAAATGTTTAATACTCTGATGATCTATCTTAACCTTGAAGTCGGATCCATAAAGATAATGTCTCCATAACTTCAAAGCATGAGCTATGGCTAATAGTTCCTTCTCATACGTGCTATACTTTAATTCAGCACTTTGAAGTTTTTGACTTTCAAAGGCTAGGGGATGTCCCTCTTGCATTAGTATGGCTCCAATGGATGTACCACTAGCATCTGGTCATATAACAAAGAAAGGCTTATCAAAATCCGATAAAACTAACACAGGGTTAGTCATTAAAGCAAATTTTCAAAGGCACTCAAATGTCTATCACTCCAGTGATACATTGATTGCTTCTTCAGTAGATCAGTAAGTGGTGATGCAATCTTAGAGAAATTCAAGATGAATCTCCTATAATAGCTACATAAACCAAGAAAAGATCTTAGCTCATGTACATTCATAGGGATAGGCCATTCCTTTATAGGTTTCACCTTGGTTGGATCAACCTGGATCCCATGTTCATTGGTGACATGGCCTAAATATTCTATTTCCTTCTTAAAGAACTCACTCTTTTTAATATTCAGGAAGAGTTGGTTCTCTCGAAGCAATTCCATCACTTGTGCAAGATGTTGCTTATGTTCTTCTTCATTTTGGCTAAAAATTAAAATATCATCAAAGAACACAACTACAAACTTGCCTATGTATGGTCAAAGAACTCTTCTCATTAGCCTACAAAAGGTAGCAGGTGCATTAGTCAACCCAAAGGACATAACTATGAATTCAAAATGTCCTGTTTGTGTTACCTAAAGGTAGTCTTATGCACGTCTTCTTCCCTCATCCTAACTTGATGATATCCCGACTTTAAATCCAATTTGCTAGATACCCTGGCACCTTTCAAGGAGTCTAACAAGTCATTAACTCTAGGGATAGGAAATCTATTCTTAATTGTCAACTTGTTAAGGGCTTTATAATCAATACACATCCTAAAGGCTCCATCCTTCTTCTTTACCAAAAGGATTGGAGCGACAAAAGGCAAACTACTTGGCCTGATTAGACCTTTCTCTAGCAAGTCCGCAACTTGCTTTTCCACCTCCTCTAGCTCTACCTTATTCATTCGATAGGGAGCTCTACATGGAGGAGAGGACCCTGGAATCAACTCAATAGTATGATCTTCAGGTCTAGAGATAGGCAATTCATGCCAATCATCACTAGCAAATTGATCATTGAATTGCTTAAGGAACTCTAAATGTTGATGTTTCCAATCACTATGTTCGGGCTTCACTTCCTTAACATATATCACACTACAACTCACTCCCTTATGTAACTCTCTTTTAGCTCTAGCATGAGATATGAGCAGAATATGGGAAATATCTTGCTCACCTTTTAAGGTGATCCTCATACATTGGTGCTCAAAGGTACAAGTATGTTTCCTTACATCCATAGATGGTTGGAAATCATACCTCCAAGACTTGCCTAGGATCATATCGACTTCTTGTAGAGGAGCAACAAGAAAGTCTCTATGATTTTCATACTTTGGATCTTGAAGGGCAAGTTCTTGACTTTAGAAGTACATTGCCCTTCATTACCTCTAAACACACCACTAATACTCATATGCCTCAATGGCCATTTCTTAGCTTTGACTATATTAGCCAACCTATTTGAGATAATATCATAGTTACTACCATCATGATGATAAGTTGACCCCCAACATATCCATGTAACTTAAATAAGTCGTGTCAACCAAAGATGTAATGCAAACTAGCCTTATTGCTCTTTTTATTATTTTTAATACTTTTACAAGAAGGTTCACCCTCTTGCTTAGGGTGAGAAGCCATAGTTACATTGGTCTTACCCATCTTCTTCTTTAACTCTGGACAATCATAGAATGTATGATCTATCGCCTTTTTGCATCCAAAACATTTTATTTCCTTAAACAATCTATCCCTTTCTTGAGGAGGCATGAATGGAGGTTTCACACATCCTTCTAGAGTAGGTTTCCCTGTTGGTTTGCTATTAATTGTTCATACTCCCACTCGCCTAGGAAAGCGTCATCGATTTCGGTTAGAGTTAGTTGATTGAACAAAGGGTCTACTTTGTGAAGTTGATGGCTCATATGTTACTTCTCTCCTTCTAGGATTGACTTTCCTTTCCACTGCCTTGGCCAATCTAATGGCATCCTTTAATTTAGTTGGGCTTAGGAGTTCTAGCTCATGTCGGATGTTGGGTCTAAGACCCGAGAGATACTTATATAATTTCTCCTCTTCCGTCTTTGTAGTGTATTCACTCACCGTCTCCCTATCAAATTGCCATAGTTTCTCCCATTTAAACATTTGGTCCTCCTTATACTTAAGCAGAAGAAACATCGTCTTTAATTCTTCTAAGAATTTAGACCACTCCTTGATTGGACTACTTTTCGATTAGCGTATGGACCACCAAAGTAATGCATCCTTCTCCAAATGTAGAGTAGCTAGTGCTAACTTCTCATCTTCTGTACGGTCAAATTGTACAATGTACAATTAGAAATGTCTAGTCCACAATCGAGGAGTTTCTCTGGATGCCTAGCCCTATCATACTTCAGAAACTCAAGCCGCTCATTAGGATCAAACCTTCTTTTCTTAGTCTTTTCTAAAGGGTCTACCTGATCCTCAAATAATTTCCTTTTTAAGGGCATTTCCCTTTGAATTGTGTCACTTATGACTATCGACAATCCTTGAAGAAATTCTTGGATTGCATTGTCTGGGTAGTGTGGCAGTGATTGTGTCCTTGGTGGAGGTTCAGTAGGTGGCTGAGGGTTATCAGATGATGGGATCAAATACATTGTGGTAGTAGATAGGGTGGCAAGGTGTTGTTCCCATGAGGTTTAATGTGAGTTGTGAAACATTTTCAGGTGTGAATTCTTGATTATCGTACATGTTTTGGAAACACAAATGGAACTAATCAAGTTTTCAATTTAAACTCGTGATGAGCTACGAGTGTGTGAATGAACTTAAATGAGATAGAAAAAATGGGTTTAAATGTGAGCAAAAAAAGAATAGTGGTACTTCCCCTCGCCCATCCGATGAAGTGCCCACTCCACGATCTTGCCGTGACTCTACGGTGCTTCCACGACCCTCGAAATGTACAAGGGTCCCTTCTCTTTCTCTTTATCTCTCTCTTTTTTTTTAATAAATAAAATTTAAAATGACAATGTAAGGGGGGAAAAAGGAGACAAAGGGTGGGATGAGCTCATAAAAATAATGGGGGGGGCAATTTTAGGAATACTAGGGGGGGGAGGGTTTTCGAAATGCAAAGGGGGGGGCTTTAAGGTTGACGGTGGCAAGGGGCAGAGGTGGCTACTAGCAGTGATAGAGGTGCAGGGTGTAGGGCGCAGGGTTGGTAGGGCCAACACGTGGCAAAGGCTGCTAGCACGATAGAAGGGATGATGGGGATGCGGGGTACAGAGGGCAGAGGAGGCGGCCACCGAGCCAGTTGGTGGGGTAGAGCCTGAGCCATAGTGCATGCTGTGGCTATAGCCTTAGTTAAGGCAGTGACTGCAGGGTAGCCATAATTTGTGGCATGGATCACACGGCTGCGCTGCCAGCACAAGCAACAAGGGGCGGCCTGGTGGATTGCATGACTGTGCTACTAGCACAAGCCATGAGGGGCACCCCAGTCAAAGATTTTGGGATTGCGCGATGATGGGGAGGTTAATGAGGGCGGTGTTCGCTACGCTGCCATGCGTGGCGACTACTGTAGCCAAGGCCCGAGGTCCTTAAGACTCGCGATTTGCAGCGCAAGGCCCGTCCCTTTTCTTGTATTTTGGGGTGGAAGGAGTGCCCACATGAGTGTATTTTTGCTAGGCTCTTCTCTACATGCTCCACACAAACCACAATCCATATGCATGCAAATGCCCATACTCACACACCATGAATGACATGTGAAACCCTCATGCCTCTTGGGATCACATCCCTTGGGCATACCCCATTATTATAACCTTAGCCTATGACTCTTTATGCCTACCATTGATTAATGCAATACCCATGCACAATGCTACCCTTTCCTAACCATCCTAGGACCTAATGCATACGTGCATATTTTATTATATTCAATTGTCCAATTTACAATGTTACAACCATAGGGTAATCGCAAGATTCCCTAGAATGATCCACTAGGATCTAATACAAATAATCATGTCATGACAGAAGAGCTATGGAGTCATGAAGAGGAAGAGAGAAGGAAAGAAAATGATAGAAGTTCGGCTATCAATCAGATCAATTAGACAACTCAATTGCATTAGAGAAGTTTGGAGCATCATTTGATGTTTTTTTTCTCATTACGCAGCACCATGCGTACTTCTCACTTGGTACAAATGAGATGCAGATCCTCTCTAACCCCATGAGAGAGGTTAATGATAAAGTGATCATGGCCATACTCAAGTTCGATACAAAATTCCTCTTGCTATATGTGTCTGACTTCATGACTTCAGTATCTTCATCTCTTGTGAATTTCTAATGTTCATTTATTTTTGGGTTCAGTGTGGTTATATCAAAATTTCCTGAAGTAGTCCAAAGCTGTGTATACATGGTTGATTCCCTCATATCTCATATACTTAGCAACAAGGAAAAGACCACGGAGGATGTTTGTGAATGGTTAAAACCAGTAAACCTAAATGACTTATGAGTTATTTTTATTACTAACGAGGCGTAAGTAATATTGCAAGCTTATTTTTACTCTCTTGCATGTGCAACATTATGTCAAACAATAATTGTTTTTGTAAATGGGCATGCAGGTCACATTGGAGTTTAGTGTCAATTCACTTGCACGCTATCATGGCATAGTTATAGCATAAGTGTACACTTAATATGTTATTACTTCCTTGTTATGTATATTATGCAATGCACATATTCATTTGTATATCATGTCGTGATGCGTAGGTCAGCAAGAAACTTGCTATTTGCATTAGAAGATGATTTGCTAGATAAAATGGATTACATCCAATGCAGAGTAATGGAGCAAAAGGATGCTCACAGTTGTGGCTGGAGAGTGTGCTACAACTGCATGTTGCTCCTCTCTTTATTATTTGAGTTGAGTCCTCATCCCTCAATGTCAACATATACGGAGATGGACTTGCATGCATAATGCTACCATTGTGGAGTGCATATTGCAATTGCAACAAAGAAGATCCAATCGACGCTAACTACATCACAGCAACTAGTGGAAGAAGAGGAGATGTCTACACCAACTGCATTACAACCTCATACGGAGGAAGAGGAGATCCTGTCTACACCAATGGCATCACAACCTCCAATGAAAGAAGAGGAGATATAGTCTACAACAATAGCATCATAGCCACCAATAGGTGAAGAGGAGATGCAGTCTACACAAATTGCATTACAACCTTCAATGTAAAGGAAGAGATTCTGCCATCTACACCCACATCATCACAATCTATAGGAGAAGCATGATAGTATGTAGGTGGCAATGAAAAAACACTTTCAATGCAATAGAATGGGGTCCCATGATGTTATGAAATGTGTCATGATATTATTTCTTAATCTTATTAAATGTTTAAGTAAATTACGAGCATGTTTTCATGATGTTTCATACAATGTAATAGAACAGGTTCCCATGATGTTATGAAATATTCATCATATTATTGTTTAATCTTATTAAATGTCTAAATAAATTACTTGCATGTTCTAATGATGTTTCATATATGGTACATATTATTTTTTAATCTTATTAAATGTCCAAATAAATTAGGAGCATGTTCTCATGATGTTTCATATACGGTATTGGAGCATAAAAAACGATTGCAATTTTATAACTTTCTTAATTGTATTAAATGTGTGATGATGGGAATACAATAATTGAATATTAACCCTATCCCTTCCATATATCTCAACTTTCATCACTTTGCATCAAATCTTTCAGTCCAATTTATAAGTTATTGTATATAATGTCTCCCACTCACTTTAAAGCTGCCCCACTCACTTTATTCCACTTCTCACTATCCAATATGCCATACTCGCACCCTCCTTACTTTTACACTCTCGTTTCTTCTACCATCTTGCCTTCTTTCATCTTGACTTCTCTCCAAATCGTTGTCAACCTTGCCTTCTCTTATTCTCGTATTTGTTCTATCTCCTCACTATCTATTCTATGTTTGCTCATCTCCTCTACTATCTCCTTGATATCAGTTCAATTCTCATCTCCTATCTATCTCCTTGCATACTCAATTCTCCCCTCCTCTCCTATCTCCTCGTTTCTCCTCTCCTGTTTCAAATGGAACAATTTCTTGCAATTATCCATTCTATTGAGGTTTCAATCAACACCAACTTATTATGGATTGTAGACAACAAAAGAAATCGAGATGAGTGGAAGAGGCAAGAACCATTGACTCAAGATGACAAAGATGGGTTTGCATTGCAGAAGCAACAAGAAAGGGAAGAGAAGGAGAAGATAAGACATTGAAGAGAAGATCTATGAAAGTACTCTTCAGCAAGAGAAGAGCTTGCATGTCTGTTTGAACAAATGTCTTATAGAGGCACTCATGGTGGGGGATCTATAGCAGGGGCACTGTAGAAAGTATTACGAATAAACAAGAAGAATTGAAAGAAAGACTCTTTGAATCTTTGTGTATCTTTGCATATTATAATTACATCGATTCAGATGAAAAAAGTGACACAGAGAATGGTGTAATCAGTGAGATAGAGATAGCCAATTTGATGGCATGACTATAAGGTGTTTTTTAACACCATATGGCTTTGAGTTATATGATAAACTTCTTTCAGAAATGTGATGACATCTTTTTTTTTAAGTACTCTAGTTTTAATAACATGTCACACCAGATTTCTAATTTGAATTTTTGAAATCTTTCTTTTTGTCTCAATGTTTTGTTTTAGAAGAGCCTCTTTTTTTTCATGTTTTATCCAAAATTATCTCACAAAATGAATTTGGACAGTGCACCAGTCCAAAATTTATGAAATAGGTGTTTCTTATTTCCCTCCTCTTCTTTCTCTCTTTCTCTCTTTCTCTCCCATTCTTTCTCTCCTCTTTCCCTCCTCTCTTTTCTTTCATGTCTTATTTTATTTTCCTCTCTTTTCTCTCCTCTCTTAATTTCTTTGCTCTTTTTGTGTTTTGGCACTTTTGCCCTTTTGTAGCGCATTACTTCAGCAAATTTGCCATTTTGGATTTTGGAATATTTGCCATTTTGTAGTGCATTACTTTAGCAGATTTCCCATTCTCAACTTTGGCATTGTACTTTTGCCACTTTGTAGACCTTTTTTATAAAATTGCAACATGGTTTTGTACCCCTCTTTTGTAACATTTAATCATGATTCTTATGAAAAATAATAATTGTGGGGTAGGATGGGATTGAAACAAGCCCCACCCTTCCCCACAATTTTTTGTTAAAAACTTCTATTAAAACATTGGTATATACCAACACTGTAGTGTTGGTATATACGGACGGTGATACCGATGCCCATATCAACACTGACTACTATAACTTATCGATGCCCATATTGGTAGTTTCTTTGCAACGTATACACCGACATACATTCTGACACTTTTCACTTGTTAAAATTTTTCTTTGTATTTAGCATCGGTATTGGTGTCAAAAAGCTGCCCATGTCTTGTAGTGACATCTGATGAGTGCCCCCCCTCGAGAAACCAGCCCGCTAGTTGAAACAATAATATTTAATTTAGCTAGTTAATGTGATTGTTATTTAGCTATTTAATTGTTTTGTTTCTAATATCTTGACTAGTTTAATTAGTAGTGTGATTGTCCTAAACAAGCTTGGTGTTTGGAACACTAAGTTAGTGCATTTATTTGTCTATCTCCTAAACTAGCCTGGTGGTTGAAATTGTTTTGTTTTGTAGTAGTGAAATTGTTTTGCTTTCAACTAGCTTGATTAATTTAATGATCTTGATTAGACAGTTTTTGGGTTTCAACAAGATTTTATTATGCACATGTTGGGTGGTTGGGTGAGCAAATGGAATTGTATCTGAAGTTTATGGCTTAGAACCCTGACCTTTCGATTGGGAAAAGGTGTTTCAAGCATTGTAAGCCATGGTACATTAGGAAACTCAAAGAAAAGAATGTGTGTTATTGTAAAACACACATAGACTTTGAAGTAGCCTAAAAATCTTTGAATGACTTGAGATTTGGTTGTATTGGAGCATTGTTCCATGAAAATAGATGCCCATGTGTCGCAGATGAATGTGCAATCTGTAGGCCACCAGGATCCTCATCACGTGTTGCAAAGGAGACCAAGTTTTGTAGCATAAGGTCTATGTGGGAGCCAGTATCTGTCTAAAGGGAGACTATGAGTGGCATTGCATTAAATGCATTCGTGGAACATGCATGTATTATAATATGAAGAAGAGGCAATATGATATCTACCCAAATGAAATGAGGGAAGACAACTCTGCTGCTCTAAAATGGATGAGATTTGAACATGTTAATGTTGAAAGATTGGAGAAAAAGAGATGGATACTATGGTATAAGAGCAAAAGGCCGAGAGATCTTGTAGAGCAATTGGTTCAATCCATCCCAAAATATGTGCAATTTCATGGCCAGCTAGCAAGCCTAAGCAATTCTAGAAGTGCCTTGCCAAATTTTCCCGTGACACTATTGTCTCTCTCATAGAATTTGTCAAAAATTACTCACTTCAGGAATAAGACGAGATACAAAGTGCTCATTGGTACAACAAGCAGATATCAATTCTAGTGCATATCATGTGCAATCATTTGCTTGTTCATTGTATGATCGATGCCAATCTTCTTGGCACTTACTTGGAGTCCAAGTTAGTGCAACACACATTCTATTTCCATATTTTGGATGATAGGAAACATGACACCTTATTTATGTAGCATGCTTTGTTATTGCATTGGGAATGGCTAAAAAATGATGATCCCCATGTATAAGAAAATATAAAACAACATTGGGTGTGGTCAAATGGTGCTTTCCCTTAGTTTAAATTAGCCCGTGGATTCTACTTTGTCTCAAGGCTTAAATCTCTGACTAGTCTAAACACAATGTGGAATTTCTTTGGGTTAGATGGTGCTTTCTCTGAGTTTAAATCAGCCTGTGGATTCTACTTTGTCTGAAGGTTTAAGTCCCTAACTAGTCTAAATATGACATGGAATTTCTTTGGGTCTAGCCATGGCAAGGGGGAACATGATGGGCTGTATTCAAACACCAACTAATATGCCATCAAGAAAAGCTTAATGATTTCCATGATGCTGCAATATGGCTCACGGCTAACCTGTCCACAGGGGCATACAATAAACAAAGTCTTAGGAATAGTGTCATGTGCATAGTGTTCCATGAAACAAAAGTGAATGAGGTGCAAAGGAGAAATCGACACAATTGTGAGCCATCAAAGGAACTCGTAGTTTGCATAGCATATGGGGCTTTTCAAACAACCACGTGCTCAAAACAAGAAACCTTTCTTGTTCTGCAATGAATGCACCACATGGGATCATGACAATTTTGAGGACATTGCAAATGTGAAGAGATGGGAGACAATCGCATCTTTCTCTCTATGTGAAGATGCCATGACAAACAATGGAGAGACAAATGATGAATCACCGCAGTTTGGGGAGTATTTTTATTACCTCACTGACTATCTGGAAGAGGGGGATAACTTTGCAGTTGTCACTGACTCTGGGATAATGAGGAAGACGACTCATAGTTTGTGTTGCAATGTACCAAGCCCAAGCACAAGGTTGAGGAAGCATTTAAGGATCATTAGGGAACAAGCTACGAGAAGTGGAATGTAGTAGTTGGACAAATAATGGAGAGATAAATGATAAATCACCACAATTTGGGGAGTCTTTTGATTACCTCATTGATTGTGTGAAAGAGGGGGATAACTTTGCAGTTGTCGTCACTGACTCTGGAGATAACAAGGAAGACGACTCATAGTTTGTGCTGCAGTGTACCAAGTCCAAGCACAAGGTTGAGGAAGCATCTCAGGATCATTAGGGAACAAGCTACAAGAAGTGGAATGTAGTAGTTGGAGTTGTCCTGTACAAAAAACCATCTGAGGGAGGCCACAATTACGAACTGTTACATAAGAGTTTACAAACATTTGTGTACTCTCATCTAGTAAGTGCTAATAAGTTCCAATTACAAGCTGTGCCTTGACCAAAGAAGGGCAAGAGCATCTTCAAATGAATTTAGACACACATGAGCACATCATGGGGTGTCTTGGAATAGTAAGTATAAGAAAATGCAATCTAGGAAAATGTATTTCACTTATCCTAGAAAAGATGGGTAAATCCCAAACCCACCACACTGGTTTTACAACCACTACGCTTGTTTTATGTAAATCCCAGATAGTAAATCCCCACCATGCTTGTTTTACAACCATTGTGCTTGTTAAATGTAAATGCCAAATAGTAAATCCCCACTCAGCTTGTTTTACAACCATTGACCCCCAATGCTTTTTTAGTAATCCCAAACAATTGGGTCATTGTTTGCTTGGGTGTAGCCATTTTTGACGAGGTTCAAGGACTTTATATATAGGTACCTTGCATGACCCATATAACTTATGCATTGCTCAATGGAATTTGGCAAACTTATCTTTAAGTTATAGCACACATTCCAACTTTAACATGAGAGCAAAATTTTATGGAATAAGGATTTGGAACGAGACCGTTAAAGCATTACAAGTGCTATGTTGCATGTGAAGCATGCATCCTGAAGACTATAGGATATAATAGTTTATTCAAAAACATCAAAATTTTATTCGATACATACATGCAATAAAGTAATAATTCAACAGTAAACTATGTGAGCTTCTACTCAACCCAAGGACACACCTAAATGAGAACATTAGGCATGGGTTAATGGGCCTCCAATGTTGTGCTAAAGTGACAAATACCCATTTGAGGGCATGCTCCATATCTTTTTTTTTGAGTTGTTGAAAACCAAAACGGATTGAAAATTTGGAATCCAAACTAGTGGGACTACTACATGGTGGTCTTAAAACATTGATAGTTTTTTGTGTTAGTATCTAGATTCACCATAAAATGGAGGAAGTTGTAAAGTGCAATCTGTGCATGTGCAAAGATCTTTTAATAAATCCAACACTATTTACAATTTTGAATTGTTTCTTTTTCCATGCAGTTGCTTGCTATATGGCTCATAAGCATGCCAAAAGTCATTGCATTTCATAATACACATCATCAAATTCGATAGCCTTCCCTTTGCTATTTGTGTTTTGAAGCATTTTAGGCCACGTTGCACTTATTTGGGAAAACCGGTGGTTGAAAATCTTGCTACTCCCACGAATTTTGAATTTTCACACCTCTCGCCATCAAATCATGGAAGATTAAGTACTTGCAACCTTCCCCTGCCCTGCAAATGCCCTATAACCCACACGACCTTGCGTAGACTTTGGTTTGACATTGTCTTCTTTCGGGTAAGTTGTCTTCTATTCTTTGCTTGCCTCACCAACTAGGTTCTCTGGGTCTATTCTAGATTGATTGTGGCCATGGCATCAATGGCAACATGCAGCTTGCCATGGATTGTAAGAAAAGCAGACAGAGGCTACGAGACAGGAAAGTTGAGATGCTAGGTCAAGGCACAAGGAACAGATTGCCGGTTGAGGAAAGCACTAGCGCAGTATCAAAACGGCAATGGAAGACACTTTTGCAACATCTGCAAAGGAAGAAACAACAAGAAGAAAGAAGACTCCTTGTAGAGCAGCAGCAAGAAGTGGTTGCAGATGCATGCAACATTTGATCTTTGCTATCGGAGCAAAGAACATGAGCTGTGGTGTCACAATTGGTGGGAGAATTCTAGGTGGCAACATTAGGACATTCAGGTGACTACAACTCTTGAGTCTTCACAAGCTTTAGCCTGCACCCTAAAGTTTGTAGAGTAACAACCCTACCAACACCTCGGGAAATGTTCGCCCCAGAGGCGATGCTCTCTAACCTTACAAAAGGCCTACATAAATTGAAAGGGGTGCATAGCTTAGATCAAATAGCTACAAAGAGGGCAACATTAGCTATGTTGGTGTCCCCTGAAACAAAGGAGAAATAGCTTGGGCGCACAATGTCGAAGATGTTTTTATTCAGAAGGACCAACGTGGCTCCAGTGGTTGAATGTAGAGTAGAAGCAATGCACGATCATCTCGATTTGAGAAGTTTGTAGGCTTCAACAGAACGCAAGAAAAGGAGAGAAAGCCTAAGTACAGAAGTCAGTGCTACAGTGACGATGTTTTGGCATGAAAATATGAGAGTTTTTCCAAATAGAAAGGACATCTGTAAAAAGCGGACGGGACGCAACGTGTTTGAGGAGCACATCATGCACATGCTAGATACAACGCAAGTCAGTGATGCCTAAATCAGCCTTGTGGTTGTTTGTGATTGAGCTTTGGAATAGATTACTTGTTTCATTTCTTAAACCAGGCTTGGATTAAATGTAATTGTCCTAAACCATCCCGGTGGTTGGAACATCATGCAGCTGTAGGCTGGTTCAGCTCAATCACCAATTATGTGATTGTCCTGAACTAGCGTGGTTGAACAAACAACAGTTGTTGTTCAGCCCGGTGGTGTGGTTGAGCAAAAAATAGCAGCAATATATTTCACAATAGAATAGCAATATATTGTTATTTTCCTAAACCAGCCTAGTGGTTGGAACATCATGCAACCTTGGTTGCTTCAGCTCAGTCACCAGTTATGTGATTGTCCTGAACCAGTATGGTTAAACAAACATTAGTTATTGACCAGACCAATGGTTGAAATTATTGTGTTTCTTAGTACTTAAATTTGTTAAATTTAATTTCTTGCTATTTGGGTCATATACCACTCTTTCTAGCCCAGGATGGCTTGGACTTAATGTGATTGTCCTAAACTAGCCTGGTGTTGGTTCAAGACAAATGGTTCATGACAAACAGCAAGCAGTTTACTGACATAAATTGTGAAATTCAGAAATGAAAAGCAATATATTGTTATTTTCTAATTGTGATATTCAGAAATGAAAAGAAATATACTTGTTGTTTAATATGTGAAGTTGAGATCGTCAGGCTAAACCAGCCCGATGGTTGAAATTGTGACAGTGTCCTAAACCATCTCGGTGGTTGAAATTGTGATTGTCCTAAATGTATCCTAAACTAGCCCAGTGGTTGAGTGTCCTAAACATATCCTAAACCAGCCTGGTGTTGACGGTCCTAGACATGTCCTAAACTAGCCCAGTGGTTAATAGTCCTAAATGTGTCCTAAACCAACCCAGTGATTGAAATTGTGACAGTCCTAAACCAGCCTGGTAGTTGAAATTGTGAAACCGGCACGGTGGTTGAAAATTGTTTTGCTTTATTATATACTTTAATTAGACTATGTTTTGTTTTGTTTTAGTAGTGCAAAAAGGGGGCTCACGATTCTGTTGTTCTTGCATGTTGGGTCAGCAGACGGACTTGTATCTCAAGTTTATGGATCAAAATCTGGACATTTCAATTGAGCAGAGGAGCTTTGAGCATTGAAAGCCCTGGTACATCAAGAAACTGAAAGACAGGAATGTTTGTTGTTGCAAAACACACATAGAATTTGACCCGGACCGGCAAGCTATGAGATCTGGTTATGTTGGAGCATTGCTCCATAGGGATTGATGCCCATGCCTCCTTGATACATGTGCAGTCTGTAGGCCACTTGGATCCTCATCATGTGTTGCAAGGGAGAGCAGGTTTTGTAGCCTAAGGCCTTTATGGGAGCCAATGGTTTGTCCAAAGGGAGATCGTGAGTGGCACCACACTAGATGCATTCATGGCACATGCAAGCATTGCAATTTGAAGCTGAAGAAGAAAACATTTCATGTTTGTCCAAATGAATTAAGGGAAGACAACCATGTTGCTCTTAAATGGAGGAGATTTGAAAATGTCAATGTTGAAGGATCCGATAAAAAGAGATGGCTACTGTCATATAAGAGCACTCAGCCAAGGGAGCTTGTAGTCCACGTGGTTCAATCCATCCCAAAATATGTGCTTCACAATTTCACGGCCAGCTAGCAAGATAAGCAGTTCAAGATGTGCCTTGCCAATTTTCCTCGGACACTATTGTACGTATCATAGATTTTGTAGAAAGTTATTATTTTCAAGAACAAAATGAGATACAAAGTGCTCATTAGTACAACAAGTAGATGACAATTCTTGTGCATATCACGTATAGTCATTTGCTTGATTCTTCCACTCTTGATGCCAATCTGCTTGCTGACTCATAGTAGTCCAAGTCAGTGCAACACATTTACCATTTCTACATTTTAGATGATAGGGAACAGGACACCCTATTTGTGCAGCATGCTTTTCTACTACATTGGGAATGGCTGAAAAATGAAAATCCCCATGCAGAAAATATAAAACAACGCGTTGGGTGTGGTCAGATGGTGCTGCCTCTCGATTTAAATCAGCCCGTGGATTCTGCTTTGTCTCAAGGTTCAAGTCCTTGATCGGTCTAGACATGATGTGGAATTTCTTTGGGTCTAGCCATGGTGGTAAGGGTGAACATGATGGATGCGGTGGTGTTATTAAGCAAGCTCTGTTTAAATGCTAATTAACATGCCCTCAAGAAAAACTCAATGATCTCCATGAGCACGCATTCAACATACAGTAAACAAAGCCTTAAAAATAGTATAGTATGTAGAGTGTTCCATGAAGTGAAACTGGATGAAGTGCAAAGGAGAAGCTAGCATGATTGTGAGAAAATTAAACAAGTTCATGGTTTGCATAGAATATGGAGCTTTTCAAACAACCAGTTGATTAAAACAAGAAAATGTTCTTATTTTTGCAGTGCGTGCATCATAGGGGATCATGACGATTGTGAGAACATTGCAATTGTGAAGACATGTGAGCGAGTTTAAGTTTACCCTCTATGTTTTGACGGAGTGACAAACAATGGAGAGACAAACAACGACTTGCCACCGTTTGGGGGGACTTTCGATGGCATAACTGACTATCTACAAGAGGGGGATAACTTTGTAGTTGTCACTGCATCTAGGGACAACGAGGACGATGACCCATACATTTTGTTACATTGCACAAAGCCTAAGCACAAGGTTGAGGAAGAATTTAACGATAATTGGGAAACAACCTATGAGAAGTGGGATGTAGTAGTCGGAGTTTTTTGGTACAAAAAGACATCGAAGAGAGGCCACAATTACGAACTACTACATAAGAGTCCACAAACATTTTTGTACTCTCATCTAGTAAGAGATATTAAGTTCCAGATGCAACTTGTGCCACAACAAAAGAAGGGCAAGAGTGTCTTCAAATTGAATTTAGACACACATGAGCACATCTTGGGGTGTCTTGGGGAGGTGGACGAGGACGACTAAGATAGTACTACGAAATTGTACTAGTCTCATTGCAAGGAAACAATATTCCACTTATCGTAGAAAATGGAAAATGTATTTGAGACTATGCTTCTTTTAGTAAATCCCAAACCAACCATGGAACTTGTTTTTGTAAATCCCAAACAATAAATCCCATGCATTTTAGTATATCCCAAACAACCACCGTACTGGTTTTATTAAATTATTTTTGTAAATCCCAAATAGTAAATCCCATGCTTGTTTTTAGTATATCCCAACAACCACTGTGATGGGCTTTTTAAATTCCATGACGAATTCGAACATCCACAAATCCATTCATCTTGTAATAATAGAAGAAAACCACCGTGCTGGTGGCTATTAATATCCTAGTGCAACCAACCACTATGCTGGCGATCACTTATCCTACACTACTACCATACTGGTGGCTGTTAATATACTAGTGCAACCAACCACCGTGCTGGCGATCACTTATCCTACACTACTACCATGCACTACTGCTATGCTATCCTAAAATTTGTTGCATAGTGCTATACTAAAACAATCCCCTTTAGATTGATTATCTTTAACCGTCAGATTTCAACCAGTAGGCTACTTAAAACATTTAAGTACTAACATGGAAGCAGGTCGATACAAAATCAAGTATTACGAGCACCATAGATCATGGATGATTGTAAGCTGAGAAAGTCCATAAGTCCAAGAAATGTCTACAAGATTTTTAAAATTTCAAAATACAACGACATTTTGTGGCTCAAGGAAATTCCAAACTCCCAACTATGTTATCAACCTCTCTATAGCAAGCATCTCCTAACTCTTTAGGCCAGTGTGATGCACTATGGTAGACCTCTTTACACACTCGGATCACACAATGCTTGCTTGCCTTTGTCGACTTGTACACCCATAGTAACTCCTCCTTTTGCTTGGGGTCCTCTTCATCCTAGTATTTGCGCTCTACACAACGTTGCGCCTCCATCATGTCCTGCCAAAAGAAACCTACATCATGAGTTTGACAAGTACCTTAAAGGGAGCTTAAAAGAGTAGGAAAAACAATCACTACAAGGTATAGGCCCTTTTTCGACAAAAATACCGATGCTTTTTACATTAAATTTTTTTTTTCACGGGTGCAAATGTCATTATTAAAGTCGTTAAAAGCGTCAGAAAAGAACCGTCGCTATATAGTGATGCTATTAAATGTTGCTATATAGCGACACTGATAATCGTCGCTATATAGTGACACTGGTAAACGTCGCTATATAGCGACGATTAATAGAACTAAAAAAAAGGATTAGTGGGGCTAAACAGGGCTTGCTATGGCCCTGTTTAGTCCCACTAATCCTCTTTTTTTTGTAATTACAAAAAAAAGCTTTTTATAACAAAATTTTCCTTGCGAAAAGGGTGATACAAAATCGCTCAAATGAAATGATCGAGCAACAAAAGCATATACATGTCGAACAGATACAACATTGTTTGTTACAAAATTTGACGTAATTAAATAATTATTTGTGGCCATCTTCATTGTTATAATGATGCTCTTTTACAGTACAAAAAGTACAGTGCATTATGGTCATATGGACGACATTTTCACGTGGAACCCATCGATTCAAAGAGAGTCACATATGATTGTGGAGTCATGGCTAACTTCACACAAGATAGCCGAGCAAGTGCTTCGGATACCAATCTTCTCTCCTCACAGTTGGATTATTGTGGAACCATACGCGACATCTATGAAGTTGATTTCAGACGATTTAGTATTTTCATTCTTGATGTAAAATGGTTTAGAACTATTTACAACGGTCCCCATGCAATAGTGAGAAAAGATAGTAGCGGTCTCTTTGCAATAGATTCCACTAAACATTGGATCGATGAAAGTGATACTTTTGTTCTTCCCGAGCACTGTGAGCAGGTGCATACTAACGATTTAATTAATCAAAGCTTTCGTTTTTAAAGATCCATTGATACATGTACTTGAGCATAATTTCATATATATAATTGACAACATTTGGCACCCATCTTCAATATAGGTGATTTTTCATCCGGATCGTTCTAATCCAAGATGGTGGTACGTGATCCAAGTTGCACCACGAAGTAAGCAAATTTTTGAAGATAGAGACGTGGATATGGAGATGCCACTACCAATGCCGAATCCAATTGATCCCGATGAATCTAGCGAAGAAGATGAAGATCACAATATGAGCCAAGAGGAAGATATGCATAATGACATCGCATGGGAGGAAGATGGAGATAAGAATATTGAGGAAGAAGACAACGGTCATTAAGAATCACCACACTTTATTGAAGAAGATGATCAAGTACTTTTAGGTGAATGTACGATGCTAGAGTACAATGATGATATAGGAGATCAACTCGGTATAGAGTTGGAGATAGACTTGTTTGGCACCTTAGACTTGGCTCAAGATGAAACAGTTGATGTAAATGCTCTTAATTGATTTTTTTCATCTCAAACTTGGACATGAATATATGAGCTTCAAAGGCTTGATGTACATGCTCTCATATTTTTATTCTCTATGAGATCAAACATGTATGAAAATTAAAAAAAATTTGTCATTGGAAAAAACTAACTTTTAAGGCCTATATGAATAAAAAACCTCTCTGGAAAACGTCGCTATAAAATAGTATCTCAGTGTCGCTATATAGCGACACTCATAAGTCGCTATATAGGGACCTTTCTAATAGTCGCTACATAGTGACATTTATCTAATGTTGCTATATAGCGACACTTTATAGGACACGCTTTTCATACCGACGATTAGCACCCTATGCACGCTAAACGTCGGTATGTAAATGTTGTAATAGGATCCATGTGTAGTAGTGAATAGCTAGGGAAATTAATATTCACCGTCTTTACCAACTCCAAGTAATACACCCACCACCAAAGCATGTCCTCCTTGTAGCTATTTTCCTCCTTCTTCTCCTAGTCTATTTCTGCAAGAAGTCATCCAACATCATTTTTTGGATAAAACAAAAGCATTCCAAAGGCCTTTGGGTATGCCATTCGAACTCTCCTCACTCATTTGCTCCCCTGCTCATTTGTTGCTCACCCTCTCATCTTCACCATGCCTACTACTGCCCCCCTCGATGCACTGTGATCCCAATTCTATTTGCCTTCTCATATAAGATGATTGTGTTGCACTCACCTAGAGTAGAAATGCTGGCACTAGCGGAGAACCTTTGTTCTCACAGTCAATTCCCCCCATATTTGCATGTCAGCACCTTAGATGACATGCTTACCTTTGGCCTCTTTATGGCTATGTTGTATGGGTTTCCCCTAGACGTCAACGAAGGCCTCAATATTTTCACAGCAAAGTACTCTTGACTTGTTGGAGGGGCTCTAATATGAGTCTTGGCAATGTGCATGGTCTTCGGTCTCTCCATCGGGCAATGTGCATGGATTTCGGCCTCTCCATCATCTATGCCTTTGGCTCCCTAAAAAAATTTAATACAACAAGCTAGAATGGAAGAAATACTTGAGTTATACAAATTCCCTCTTGCTCAGATGAGGCTCATAACCACTCAGCAATGGCTAGATGTAATTTTTTGGCCTCTAAGGCTCTCAACGATCTTTTGGCTCACTGGATGTAATGTTTTGGTCTTTAAGGCTCTTAGCATTTGCTGAGTTTTTATAATGCAATTAACGATATGGCCCTTGAGGGGTCCCCTCTAGGGACAAGGGCCATATCGACATGCATTATACAATATCCAGGATACCACTGGACAGATATGACATGTCAATATGGCCCTTGCCCCTAGAGGGGACCCCTCAAGGCCCATATCGTCATTGCATTTTGCTTGGTTGCACAATAAAATGCATTTTCCTTGGTACACAAATATTTAACTCCAAGAACCAGCGTGGTGGTTGTCATAGATCTCCTGGGTCAACGTTTTCTTAGGTGTAGCCAATCGCGGAACTTTTTTCGAGGCCATTTTGGAGCCACGATGCGATGCGCTCATGGATGAATATTTGAATTTTGCACATGCATGTGCTCTTGTCGAAAATTTTTTGGACATCATGAAGGCACACTGGCATAATAATGAGACACAATCTATTAGTTCAGAACACCGCATAACTTGACACATGGCATCTTTGCACTGCTTCACACAACGCAATCTCTGGCCTATGCCGCTTGATCAATTATCATCGTGCAGCCTTTTGCTATAGCTTTGCCACTTGTCATTGGGCACGCACCCATGTAGATCATTAAAATTGAACGTTGCCTTGGAGAGACCATCGTGCTAGATCTTAGCATAATTATTAGATGCAATCTATCATTTTGAACATGGCCACAGCGCAGTCTCTGACTTGACCACCTGTCATCTTGCACCCTTTGCTGCATCTTTACTTGCAGTCCATGCAAATCATAGGTTGGCTTGGAGAGACCACCGCACTGGTTTTTGGCATAATAACGAGACACAATCTATCATTTTGAGCATCGCAGCGCAGTCTCTGGCCTGATGACCTGTCATCACCTAGAATTCAAGGTTGTCTTGGAGAGACTATTGCACTAGTTCTTGGAGTTATAGCTCTGTTACCTATTTCTACCTATTACAAGAGGAGGTCTAGGATGACCAGTGTGCTAGCAAATAGAAGGAGATCTATGAAAGCCACCACGCTGGTTCTTTGAGTTATATATTTGTATACTAAGAAAAATGTATTCCATTGTCCAACCAAGCAAAATGCAATTGATGATATGGCTGGGGTCCCCTTTAGGGGCAAGGACCATATCGACATGCCATTTCTATCCAGTGGCATCCTGGATATTATATAATGGATGTCGATATGGCCCTTGCCCCTAGAGGGGACCCCTCAAGGGCCATATCATCAATTGCATTTTTTGAAAGTTTAATTGTAGTTTTAATTTCTAGATGTATCTCCATCGAACCACAACGATGGGGTTGTTGGAATTATTTTAGCGCTATTTTGGTCATAAACCAAGGAAATTATAGTCCTTGTTTCCTGGTATTTTAGTGCAAAAGATTACATCCAGCCATTACTGAGAGCCTCATCTGAGCA